>NC_081547.1:18236079-18249444 GCF_901000735.1 Corylus avellana
TTTTATTAAAATAATCATTTTTAAATTTTTTTATACAAACGAAAATAATGCAAATAGAAAATAAGATGATACCGTAAATCAAAAATCAGATGAATTGACTAATCGCAAATTTAAAATCAAACAAAAATCACATGAAAAATACCTGCAAATCGCAAATCGCCCGATAAGGAAATCACAAATAGTAGAAGGAGCAAGGAGCAAAATGAATAAAATAATTAGGCGTTCATCTACATTATCATCTCACTTGGGGGCGTGACATTGTTCATAAACACATTTTGCATAACTAGATGGGGATTTTTTTTTTACCTTTTTATCAGATATTTTAGCTAAAACAATAAAATGACTGCACTATTACTCTAACTAATAATTAAAGAGATATTTTAACTAATGAAAATGGTATTATAAAAAATTGAGATGTCATATAATATGGATAAATGGTATCATAAAAGATCCTCTCTATTTCAATTAAAATAAAAACCGTAAATATGAGGTTGGGAGATTAATATTGTTAACAATATTAATATGGGACAATTTTACCTAACTTTTAAGACTAACCAGAATCTCTCCCTTGCAGAATAATTTTGCCATTTTTTTAAGATTAACCGCATCCTCATCATGTGGATATTAGTTTTTTAGACCAATTATTATTTAAAGGAAATTCTAAGAATGTGTTAAAATTCCTTTTTTTACTTAAAACAAAAAAAAAATTTGTAGGGGAGGTCACTGTCGCACATATACGGCCACGTGATCGCCCTCCTTGCAGAATTTATTCTCTTAATACTAAAATGGAAAATAGAAACACAGAAAATAAAAAAAAAAAAAAAAAAAAAAAAACTTGGGTCTTCTGACTAGGGGTGTAAACGAGCCGAGCTTGAGCGAGCTTCCCTTGTTCAAGCTTGGCTCGTTTAAATTTTACTCGAGCTCGAGCTCGAGTCGAGCTCAAGGGCGAGCCAAAAAAATCGAGCTCGAGCTAATAATAAGTCGAGCCGAGCCAGCTCGCGAGCTGGCTCTTATATTTAATGTTTTTGTTTTAAAAATTTTTTTTAACTTCAAGTACTCTTAAACGGCTTAAGAAGTTAGTTTGCATATGAGTATTTGCTTAGCCTGGCTAGTCGAGTATGGAGCCTGAGTCAATACAGCAAGGCATTTGGTTTCAAAGAGAGAGGATATGCATCCTTTTATAGATAAGCAAACTTGGAGATTGATGTTTTCTTAACAATGTGGGACAAGTTAACAGGTTGCATTCAGACTGCATTGGGACAACGCCCCCTACAAAAAAATATTTTTTTAACGTCTCTCTCTCAATCCCCCTCACCAGTCACAACGGATCTTCCACCTGAACTCTCATTTCCCACTCTCTCACTCACCAGACATGTAGTGATAGTGTTTGGGTCTGTTTGATTCATCAATAGTTTATGCCTTTTGCAATCTCCCTCAATAGTTTCTGCTTGATTCTTTTTCCTTTCGTTTGGATCTGCTCTAATTGAATCGATGTTTTTTTAATGATTGCTCTCTCTCTCTCTTTCATCACGAAAGGTCTAGAATTTTTCATTCTCTAACGCTTAAATATAAATGCAATTTTAAGGTTTTAATAATTATGAGATTTATAATTAATTATCTATTACTTAGTTTATATATATACACTCGAGCTTATACGAGCTGTTTACGAGCTTAGCCGAGTCGAGCCGAGCTTGCTTCGTTTAATATTCGAGCCAAGATTTGTGTTCATGAAGTGCTTCATTTAATATTCGAGCCGAGCTTATGCGAGCCGAGCCCGAGCTTTGCTCGCGAGACACTTCGCTCACTTAACAGCCCTATATACAACAGAGCAAAGATCTAGAGACAATAAGAGTAGAGGAACTTGTTGGTTCTCTTCAGACATTTGAACTCATGTTACCTAAGCCCAAAAGCTCAAAAAATCTTGCTCTTAAGATCAAGGCTGCTAAAGGTAAATCTGTAGTTCATTCTGATGAGGATTCTGGAGACGATGAAGAAATAGCTATTATTGCTAGGAAGTTTAGAAAATTTTTCAAAAACAATGGAAATTTTAGAAGTAGGGAATCAAAAAATTCTGTGAATCCTAGTCTTGAGGTTAGAGATAATTATGAAGGCAAAAATGATGAAAATCAGAAAAATAAATTATCTTGTGGTCGTAAGTGTCATGAATGTGGTGGTATTGGTCATATTCGTGCTGATTGTGAAAATTTGATAAATGCAAAAGGCAAGGCCTTTAATGTGACTCAAAGTGATGAGTCAGATAATGGGGAAAAAGCTGAAAATGTTGCTAATTATGTAGCTTTTGGGATTTCTTATGATAGTGACCATGAGGCTAGTGACTCTAAATCTCTAGATAGTGAACATGGCATTTAACTGAGTGAGTCTAACTCTGCAAAATGCTTATAATGATCTATATGTGGAATGCATTAAATTGAAGAAGTTGAATAAGCAGCACTTGCAGAAACTCAAAGAAGTTAATCTTGAAAATGATCAACTTTCTATTACCTTAACTGATTCACATGCTATTCATAATACTTTGATGTCTGAAAATCACATGTTAATTGCCAAAGTGAAATCCTTAGAGAATGATCTTAATGAGTCAAGAAATCATCTGAAAACCTTCTCTAGTGAAAAGCTAAATCACATGTTGCATAACCAGAAACATTCATTTTATAGAACTGGATTGGGCTTTGATAAATCTGCTGTTTCTTCTACTAATGTTGCTTCTCCTTCAAAGTTAATTTTTGTGAAGCCAGTTTGTAAAGAAGAAAGCTTGACTAAGAAGAAGGAAATGTATCCTCCAGTTTCAAGAGGTGAGAAAGGTAAGGGAATTCTAACTGATTCCTATGTGTCTCGTTCTACACTGAGACGTGCTCATATGCCAAGGAACCAACATTCTCAAAGGTTCATTCCTACATGTCATCACTGTGGTAAGATTGGGCATATTCGCCCTAATTGTTTTCAGTTGAATAATCATGATTTAAAAAGAGACTACTTTCGTTCTAGGGATAGTCATGAGGAATTATTCAACATGCTAAGGGGTGTTATCACCGAGTTAAATGACTTGGACAAGAGTCGCACTCCTGTTCCCAAAATGAAGAAAGTTTGGGTTAAGAAGGTTGATACCGTTCACCCATTGAGGGGGAGTGGTATTGGACTCACCTAGTTTAGGTGGGCACATTGCATGCCTAGGACAAACTTTGCTTATATATATATATACTTTTGTGTCCTAGCGTCATAGTTTGTTGGGTGTTTGTTTTGTTTTGTTTAAATTTTTGTTGTTGTTTGTGTTTTGTTTCTTTTAACATGTTTTGTTTTGTGTGCATTTAAAAAAAAAAAAAAAAATCAAAAAGGCAAAAATATTTTAATTTGGTTGTTTTTCTTTTCTCTTTTTTGTCTTATGTACCCAGATAGTCCATTAATCTCTCATGTTGTTTTCCTGGATTTTATTTCTTGCGTCTTTGAATATTCTAAATATGCATGAGATAAAAAATTGTTTCAATAGACTTGTTTTTGTGGTTACCTAAAGCTTGAACGTATGTGGTATGTTTTACCTATGATTAATTCTTATGCACACTTAAGCTTAATTTGAGGAAATTTTTTAAAAGTGAGGTACGTTAGGTAACTACATGAGGTGTTTTTGATTAGTCGTATTTTTTTCAAATTGACCATATGCTAGTTGAACCTAGGGCTTAAAAATTCCTACATTCTTTCTTTTCGTATAAAGCACCAATTGTTTAAGGACACTCTCTCAAAGAGAAAAAGAATCGAAATAGTGAAACAAAATTAAAAGAACATGTTCCTTATGGAATGTATTTTCACTGTGTCAAACTTGTGCTATTTTTTCAAAAGAGGATTGTATTGGATGAGAGTGGCTAGGCCCTAGTATGATAAGGTTTGACTTTTGATTGAATTTACTTGTCAAAACCTCGTGTTGGTGAAACTTTCTCCTCTGTGTAAATTGGTATTCTTTTTCTCATTGAATGGCTTACACACACAGCACACAAGCATGGGTTAAAATGGAACATTTTTCTTGGCTTGGGTTAAACAATATGAGTTTCTTGCCATTTCTAGTTTCATGTATATTTTACATATTTGGAGTGTGTTTGGGATATTCATTGCTAAAATACATGAGTTGTTGATGTGTGTATCATGTGTGTTCATTTGAGTTTTGAGGGGGAGAAATTTTTTTTTTAAAAAAAAAATTTCTCGTTGATTATTAAGTCTTATATTTTTTTTTTTTGATAAGTAAAAGCCAGTTTTATTGAAAGCGTAAAGGCGCCCCAAAGTACACCGGGAGTATACAATAGGATCACCTAGCTAGAAAGAGAAAAGCGAACAAGGAAGTCATTATAGCTAATCGACACCGGGAAGACATACGCTACAGTCCATAGATACAGAGTGTGTAGACATAAGGATAGCAAGTCTTCCAAAGAACCTTCCAGCTCTTCAAAACACCTATTGTTCCTCTCCCTCCAAATGCACCAAAAGAAGCAAGTGGGCACCATTTTCCAAACCGCAGCGCTCCCTCTCCTTCCCATAGACCACCAACAAGCGAGTAAGTCCGAAACCCGTCTCGGCATCACCCAAGACAATCCAAACCGCCCAAAGAAGGCACACCACAAAGCGTAAGCTACCTCGCAATGAAGAAGAAGGTGGTCCACCGTCTCCTCATCCTTCTTGCACATCCAACACCTGTTTGTCACGATCACATGCCGCTTCCTTAGGTTGTCTAAGGTCAGAATTTTGTCCATAGCTGCCGACCACACAAAAAAACTTGCCCTCGGCGGAGCATGTGTACGCCATACACTCTTCCAAGGGAAGTGCCTCCTTCCAGAACCAGCCAAGGACGCATAGAGAAGTTTGACCTTAAACTGGCCTTTAGAGGAGTTCCACCACAACCTATCTTCACACCCTGGTCTCACTTGAGCTGTCTGCAACAACTGGAAAAAAGCGGCAAAAACATCCACCTCCCAATCATGAGCCCCTCTAGAAAAAGTCACATTCCATAGGTTGTGGCCACCACTCACCTCCAAGATAGCCGCTACTGAGGCATCCTTCTCACAAGCCATATTGAAGAGACCAGGGAAGGCTGCCTTAAGAGCCGTATCACCGCACCACACATCATGCCAAAATCGAACCCTAGTCCCTTCCCCCACCTCAAAACGCGTAAAGCCTTGGAAAGTATCCCAATCCTTCCTAATATTCTTCCATAACCCAACCCCAAAAGTACCTCCACACTCCAAAGAGCACCACCCTCCCCATAAGCTACCATACTTCGCATCCACCACACCCCTCCACCAAGCATCTCTTTCCAAGCCGTAGCGCCACAACCATTTTCCTAGAAGTGATCGGTTAAAGTCCACCAGATTTCTGATCCCCAACCCGCCTTCCTTAATTGGAGTGCACACCTTCGACCACTTCACTAGATGGTATTTAAACTCGTCACCTAGCCCACCCCATAAGAAGTTTCGCTGAAGTTTCTCTATGCGCTTGGCAACGCTAACCGGAATAGGAAAAAGAGACAAATAATAAGTAGGCAAGTTCGCAAGAGTACTTTTGATTAACGTGACCCTGCCGCCCTTCGACAAGTACAACCTTTTCCAACCAGCCAGCCGACGTTCTATCTTTTCAATCACTTCATCCCAAATATGCTTCGCCTTATAAGGAGCCCCCAACGGCATACCAAGGTATTTGATAGGAAGAGATGCAACCCCACACCCTAGAATGTCTGCTAACATACCCCCTTGCTCCTCATTCCCCACCGGAGTTATCACCGACTTAGCCAAATTGACCTTCAGACCGGCAACAGCTTCAAATAATAAAAATATACTCCTCAAGTAACGGAGTTGGGAAGGCAAAGCATTGCAAAACAGCAATGTGTCATCAGCAAACAGGAGATGAGAAACCACCTTGTTCCCGACCTTGAAAACCTCTAACAACCCCCCATTAACTGCTGCCGAGATCATCCTACTCAAGGCTTCCATCACAAATACAAATAACAGAGGAGATAGGGGATCCCCTTGTCTCAAACCCCTGGAGCTACTAAAGAACCCATTAGGAGATCCATTGACTAGGATTGAGAAACGCACCGAAGATATGTAATGGTCAATCCAAGAACACCAAGTCCCCCCAAAACCGCACCTCCTCAACATATACAACAAGAAATCCCAATTCACATGATCGTAAGCTTTTTCCAAATCCATCTTGCAAATGACCCCTGGCTCCCCCCCTCTCAACCGACTATCGAGACATTCATTGGAAATCAAAATTGGATCTAGAATTTGCCTGCCCTTAATAAAAGCACTTTGTGACTAAGAGATAATCTTATCCAAGACAGCCTTCAATCTATTTGCTAACACCTTGGCTATGATTTTGTAGATACCTCCCACAAGACTAATCGGCCGGAAGTCTTTAAGATTGATAGCGCCAGGAACCTTCGGAATAAGCGAAATAAAGGACGCGTTGAGGCTCTTTTCGAACAAACCTCCTGCATGAAAATCTCTAAACACCTTCATGATGTCCCCCTTCACCACCTCCCAACAAGTTTGGAAAAAAGCCATAGAGAACCCATCAGGACCCGGCGCCTTGAAACCATTCATTTTAAACACTACCTTCCTGACCTCTTCTTCTTCAAAATCTCTTTCCAACCATCTAGCCTCCTCCTCCGAAATGGAGTCGAAGGAAATACCATCAACCAACGGCCTCCAACGGCATTGCTCCGTGAAGAGTTTTTTATAAAACTCAACTATATGCTCATTGATCGCGGTCGGGTTTGAAATGAGGTTATCTCCAATCATTAGAGAATCAATAGCATTGTGTCTCCTATTGGAGTTGGCTATGGAGTGAAAGAATTTAGTGCATTTGTCCCCTTCCTTCAACCACATCACCCTGGATTTCTGCCTCCAACTCACCTCCTCCATAAGCAAACACTGCTCCAACTCGTGAACCACCTCTGCCTTCCTCCTAACCTCTTCTTCTACCAGGGCCCTGTTTTCTTCATTCGCATCGAACCCCTGGAGCTCTTCAAGAAGAAGCCTCTTGTTCCTCTCAATGTTGCCAAACACCTCTTCGTTCCAAGTCTTCAAATTCATCTTCAAGGCCTTAAGCTTACAGGCGAGGACAAAGCTCGGCGAACCGTGGAAGGCATATCAGTCCCACCATTGTTGCACTTGAGCCACAAACCCTTCCGCTTTCAGCCACATATTTTCGAATCTAAAAGGCCTTTTCCCCTTAGGCACTTCCCCTGCCTCGAGGATGATTGGGAAATGATCGGAACAAAGGCAAGTGAGCCTCTTCTGCCTTACCCCTGGAAAACAAGCCTCCCAACCTGGAGATACAAGAAACCGGTCGATCCTTGACCACACCGGGGGATCATTGGAGAGCGACCAAGTATACGAACCCCCAACCAGGGGAAGATCCATCAGCCCTTGTTCAAGGATAAAATCAGAAAACTCCATCATAGCCGCATCTAAATGAGCTTCCCCTGATCTTTCGCTAGGGAATCGAGTGACATTAAAATCACCCCCAATACACCACGGCATGTCCCACCAACTCATAATGCCTGCCAATTCCTCCCAAAGGATTCTTCTATCCCTATAGAGGTTCGGGCCATACACCCCTGCAAAAGCCCAAGCAGCGCGATCCCCCATATTCCTGAAAGATACCGCCAGGGTGTGAGCCCCCACACAAACATCGACCTTCTCCACCACCCTATTGTCCCACATAATTAGAATACCACCCGAAGCCCCACTAGAATCCAAGCAACACCAATCCACATGAGTTCGCCCCCATAAGCTACGGACAATATTGCGAGACGTACTTCTAAGCTTAGTTTCTTGAAGACAAACAATGTCTACCTTCCAATCTCTAAGCATATTACACACCCTCAAATGCTTGTCCCTCTGGTTCAACCCTCTCACATTCCAAGATAAGATGTTTAGCTTCATAATGTGATTACCTGCCCCTTGCCTTTTCTGCTGCCGCGTTTTGAGCCCATATTCCTAGCATCATAATTCACCGAACATTCCAGGTTCCTAACCTCCCTCTTGCCCTTCGTTCCACTGGTTGTGCTGGCCATCCCATTATTCCTTCGTTCCTCCTCTAAGAAGGTCAAAAGAGCTAGCAGCTGTAGCTTGTGGCCCGTGTAAGAAATCCCTACAATCGGGTAGATCTCATTAGCACATTGGATCACCCAGTCTGAATAACCTGCCGCCCCCACTGGATCCTTAGCATGCGTGTTCCAAGGAGAAAACATAACGACCTCACGACCCCCAACCCCTTCTTCCTCCCTACCCAAACTGCCTCTGTCCTCATCCCCAAGCGTAAGAGCTTCAACACTTGCCTCGACCACCCTGCTGTCCTCTCCAGGAATTTGGCCCTCCACACTAAGCTCACGCACTTCTACAGTCCCAACGTCCCGAGATGCATCCCGCCCCTCACTGACCTGTAAGTCCTGCTGCTTCTCAACGCCGTGAGCATCGACCTCTGAAAAATTGCCCTCGTCCAATGGGTTGGACCTCTCCACCATTGACAACTGAAGCCCAGCCTCCCCGTTAACCGGAATCGTGCACACCGGTAAAGTCAGTGGATCGCTGTCCACATTTTGCGCTCCATCACCGCCGGAGACCTTCCCGAGCTCTTGATCGACATTGGGTACCACCATCGACAGCTTCTTCGGCGAAGTCTGGGTCATACCTTCCTCTCTCATGTCCGGCATCTCGATCGACGGTGGGCTCAGGGAATCTCCGACCATACCCCCGGCGACCTTGTTGCCGATCAAACCGCCAGGAACATTTGCGACGTTATCTGAAGTGTCGGCGAGGCCGTCCTTTTCTTCCGACGACCGCCCCCCTGAACGCAGGCCTGCTGCCGATGATGACGCCCCTGTGTCTCCGGCCCATCCCTTCTTAACCCACGCCTTATTTGAAAACTTCAGACTACTTCCACGTGGTTCAGTCCTATTTCAATCTTCCTGGCCCAGGCCCGAACCCACATGATATTTTGGCTTATAGACCAACTTTTTTTAGTCTTAAAACCCTTCACGATCCTTGGGCCTATCCCTGCAACCCGGTTTGTTTCTGTTTGATAATTTCCTGCCTTAAAATGAGCAGAAGCACCCACCTTCTTCCGAAGCCCATTCTTCAAATTATGAAGCCCAATATCCTCCACCTTCTCAACTGCCACGTTCTCCCTATCAGCTGCCACGTCCACTCCACCCACTTTCCCCCCTATAACTTTCGACCCATGCCCAACAACGTGGGTATCCGAGCCCTTCTCTTCCTGCTGACGTCCGAAAATCTCCACCCTCTTAATTGCCAAATCCAATTTCTGCAAACCCACGTCTATTCCTTTTTCCAGCCACCTTAACGTTTCTTTGCAGTTGTGCAGCTCGAGAATTGCACTGGAAAGGGTCTGAGCCTGACACCCCTCACGTCCCGTCAGCTCAAGCACCGAATTGCTACTCCCTGCGGGTGTCTTTGATTGCGTTTGAGGATCACGCTCCGGGACCCTTGTCTCAAGTGCTTTCTCCTCCGTGACTTTCTTTCCCTCCGGCCTATGGAACCCCACGCCTTCCTGACCCCCTGAGAATTTCGCCGGATTTTGAGAGTGTGACCTTGGCATCAAGTCCTTTGTCCCTGTGGCTAGAGTGTTCCGCCCTGAGCCTGTAGAGGAATCCTTCAGCCAGCTGGGTACTCGAGCAACGGACTCAGAGAAATTCCCAAACAACTCCTCTGTCGGGTTTACAGTCTGTGCCAACACCTCAGCAAAGCTCCTCCTAGCCTTCTTCTCTTGAGTCTTCTTTTCTTCTTGGGAACTTTGAAATGAAGAGTTAGCATGGCGTAACTCCGAAATGAGGCGATTCCAACCTTGCCCGTAGCGTCCTTCTGGAATGAGAACCGAGCCGCACCTTCGTCTCCCATCAAATTCCTCAATCGTTAGGAAGCACCCGTGTCGATTGGAACGTCGCTGCACTATAATCCTTGGATAGCCCGCTCTGGATTGATCCCAAAAAACCTCTGAGGTTTCCACTGTCACCAGTTCCTTCACTGTACGGGCTAGCCACTCTAGCTCATCCCTCTGAAAGAAAGTGGATCTTTGTTTCCCCTTACTCCTCTCAAAAAGCCTCACCCCATTAGCTCCTACCCTCACCACCATTTCAAACTCTTTCGCCTCTACCGACCAAATTCTCGCCATCCTAATTTTCTCAGCAGCTAAAAATTCTCTCCTTGAACTTATGAATGAAACTCCCATTGATTTCTCCTCTTCAAACATGGAACCGGTTTGTGGCAAATATTATAAAAATAAAATGCCTAGATATTAATAGTCAATGAAAAAGTTCTACACACTGAAAATAATTAAGATAATGATTTCTCCACCATAATCTAATCCTCTATGCAAATGGGTTTCCTCCAATGGAAGCAACCGGCCCCTGCGACGGGACATTCGGTATTTGAGAGCTTGGTGTTTGCCCTGCCATGTACGTTAAGCCACCTACAGAATCAAAGCAAGTGGAGAGGAGAGAATCTTAATGACAGGCAGTCATTTAGGACAAAGACAAGAGAGCACAAAAGAAAACGAGAGAGAAACAAGTGAAAGCACATGGATTAGAAGAGAAGGATGAGAAGTGGGGATTTATTGAGGGGGAGTTTCTATTATTCATGATCTTGCATTATCTTCATGCATTTTCCTATATGTGATCATGAATGCTTGATTATTGTTTTTCCTGTTCCACATATGCCTTGATGTTTTTGTGTTGAGTGTTTCAGGAAACATGCTACCTTTTGTCAATTTGTGACAAAAAGGGGGAGTATAAAATTGGGGAGATGATGGTGACTCGTCCGATTGATTTTGTCACCGAATTGCCAAAGGGGGAGTTTGTAAGTTCTTGTTGGCTTAATTCGGTAAGCAAAATGGTGACCAAAAGTGCCAAGATTCATCATCCATTCAATTACCGTTCGGACGAGAAGAAGTGCTGTTCGGACGCTCGAAGAATTCTATTTTCCCTGAGAGCCTCGTCTGCAATCTCGTTTGCAATCCCGTCCGGACAAGCTCGATAAACAAGAATTCCTGAGAGCCTCGTCTGCAGTCTCGTCTGAATCCCGTCCGGACGACTTTTACTAAAAAGGTCATATCTTGAGTTTCAGGCCTCTGATTGGAGCAATCTTTGTAGCGTTGGAAAGCTAACTCAAGGATCTACAAAGTCATGTTTCACAAGGTTTAGCTAATTCCAATGTTTACTGGGTCAAAACGGGCCATAAAGAGAAGACTATGAAGCTGGGCGGAATGGCTCGTGTGCAATCTCGTCCGGATGAGATTGCAGACGACCATGTGTTAAAAACACGTTTTGGCTGTATTTTGTTGTCCCGTCCGGACGCCGAGTACCTGTAACAGTTTTAAATGAATATAAACTCTTTCCTAGGTCTAGGAATGATGGGACTATTATAAATACATCTCAATAGGAAGAGAGAGGTACGAATTTCTGCATCTAGAATTCGCCGTCTTGTGCTAAGAGAGTCTGTGATATAGAGAATATGTTCTCTCTCTTAGAGGGATCATTTGTTTTTACTTGTTGATTGTTGAAGTGAAGTCAACCGGAGTTCCGGTGAAGGTAGATCACGTAGAAGGATTGTGTCAGCTGTCTCTGGAAAGGGCTACTGCGGTAGAAGGCAAGTGGGTCTCTTGTCTTATACAAGATCATGTCAATTGCAAAGGTTTTGTAAGTGTAAACGTCTTGTAATCCTTTATTCTTTTGCTGAGTTAGTTGATTTCCTGAGTTTGCCTGCCCCGGAGAGGTTTTACTTTTAGAGAGTTCTCTAATTAGTTTCATCTTCGTAACCAAAATATCTATGTTGTTTATTGTTTATTGTTTCATATATTTTTGGTTGTTTATTAATTGTTAGGTTAGATCTATTTCCGCATAAATTGTGTGAAACACCTATACATTCAAAATAGGTGTCGTTTGGTGTCATATATAGAATTTTCACTATGGAACTATATTAGTCCATAAAATAAGCCAAAGCCTTGCAATTATAAAAATAAGATAAAATAAAAAAGTAGGCAAAACGACAACAAATAAATATAAACTAAAAATTACGACAAAATTAAACATACAAATAAAACAAGAACCTCACTTTTAGGATGTTGTGGAGGACCAGCGGAGTGAACATTATCATGTCGGCTCCTCCGATTCCTCCTCCTATAAAAAATGACGAAAATGCACACGCCCACAAGCACAATTAACCCTCCTATCCCTATCCCCACTTTCAGCCCAGTAGACGACTGCCCAGACTTCGGTTTCGGCAGCGACGGAGGAGGAGGAGACTCCGGTGGCAGCGACGGAGGAGGAGGCGACTCCGTTGGCAGCGACGGAGGAGGAGAACTTGAAACAGGGGGGGCGTCGGGCGGCGGAGCAATCTCTGGAGGAGGAGGAGGAGGCGGCTGCAAAGACTCCGGTGGCGGAGGCGACTCCGATGGCAGCGACGGAGGAGGAGAACTTGAAACAGGGGGGGCGTCGGGCGGCGGAGCAATCTCTGGAGGAGGAGTAGGAGTAGGAGGAGAAGACTCCGGTGGCGGAGGCGGAGAATCAGAGGTGGCGCCGGTCGGCGGAGCAATCTCTGGAGACGACATCGCCGGAGAGATATCCGGCGATGTTTAGTGTTTCGATTTGGCCGAGGTTCTTGTGTGTACACACGTGTGTCTTTGCTCTGTGCGTGTGTGTGAAAAAGCAGAGCAATGAAAGAAAAGATAGAAGAATAGTTGGGGTCGAAGAATAGAAGAATAGAAGAAAAGAGCACAGTTTGATATGGTTTAGCTACCCTAAAACAACTTGATAGTGTTCCAGGACATTCCTCAATTTATTTTTAATTCACCAGGTATAACATGTAATCCAATAAACCTCACTCCAAAAATATGTGATGAATAATGCATTAAAGATGAGTGCCTGAATTTTCAATTTGACAGCAATGTGCCTCCACGTTTGTAGTTGACAAAGACTAAAATTTACATTCATTTATTTTTACCCATAAGTTCGCTTGTACAACTGAAATGTCTCGGAAGACCATAAATGAAAAAGCATGACTTTCAAAGTTTGGATTGCATGACGGCCACAAGGATCCTCTCAGTCTAAAATGAATTGGAGAGGATTCAGTTGATGGCTGAGATCTCTCCTTACAAATCCTAAAGCCATCAACATGCCAAGTGGCATATTAAAAAAATAATATAATTTTATTATTTTACTTTTAAAAATAAATAAAAAAACAAAAAAATTAAAAATTAAAAATAAATAAAAAATAAAATAAAAAAGGGTGGCTGGCCACGTTTTGGGGCATGGGGGTGGCCGAACCACCCCCAAGGGCCCCAACCGAC
>NC_081547.1:18249464-18249712 GCF_901000735.1 Corylus avellana
AGATAGGGTTGCTTTAAACATTTTTTCCATTTTTTATTTTATTTTATTTTTTAAAAATAAATAAGGCAAAAGTTGGACTTTTGTTGGGCAAAAAAGTTGAGTCCCTATCATTCCTCATAAAGTTTTGAATGCATTAAATCCACGTCGACAAGAAGGACTGATTACACAAGGCTAATGCATTAAATCCAGCACATGGAATCGGACCCAACCTGTCCATCGATGGTGTGGGTTCTAATTGTTTGTGTGAG
>NC_081547.1:18249809-18249974 GCF_901000735.1 Corylus avellana
ACATGGTATGGGACAAGCACATGGAGAGTGGTGTAATAAAGTTTTGAATGCATTAAATCCACGTCGACAAGAAGGACTGATTAATTACACAAGGCTAATGCATTAAATCCAGCACATGGAATCGGACCCAACCTGTCCAGCGATGGTGTGGGTTCTAATTGTTTG
>NC_081547.1:18250073-18269219 GCF_901000735.1 Corylus avellana
TTTTTATTTATTTTTAAAAATAAAATAATATTATTTTTTCAATACGCCACGTGGCAAGTAGATGGCTTTAGGATTTGTAAGAAGAGATCCTAGCCATCAACTGGATCCTCTCCAGTTCATTTTGAATTGGAAAGGATCCTTGTCCCGCATGACCGACAAGCACATGGCTAATGCATTAAATCCACGTCGACAAGAAGGACTGATTACACAAGGCTAGCTAATGCTTTAAATCCAGCACATGGTATGGGACAAGCACATGGAGAGTGGTGTAATAAAGTTTGAGAAATGCTAAAGTTTTGAATGCATTAAATCCACGTCGACAAGAAGGACTGATTACACAAGGCTAATGCATTAAATCCAGCACATGGAATCGGACCCAACCTGTCCATCGATGGTGTGGGTTCTAATTGTTTGTGTGAGAAATTTAAAGCTGAGGAGTGAAAGAAATTAAAGATATTAATAGATGACGACGACGAAGAAGAATGTGTGAAGGGCCCCAGCTTTGATTGGGTCTCTGCCTCCAAGTGCACGATACGTTAATGGACCAAAGCATTCTCTCAGAGATGGCTGTTTTGAGAATACTAGCTGCCATTGATTGAAGTCTTGCCCAAAGGGTACGTCTAAATTCAGGACTGGATCATCAACGAGTGAGATTCTCACCACGAAGTTGACGTATCTCTTGGGTTTCTGCTATGAAACTTCTAACTTTGTATATCATGCCAAAACTCCAAACATCAAGGAAGTCTGGCTACCAAAGTCTTGCATGTTGTGCCAAATGATTGAGATTCTTTCTTTTTCTTTTTCTTTTTTTTTTTAAAAAAAAACAAATTAACTACATAATTAAAATTTATTATTTTCCATCACTTTAATCTTTTAGGCCCATAAGTAGTAATTTACCATGGTATGACAACAAATGTTATAAGTCTGACCATAATTACAAAAAAATAGAGGTTTAGTAACGGCTTGTATAGTGTCGTTTTAAGTAACAGACACTAATTACACTATAAGGTGACAGTTTTGAAACCGACCCCAATTAATGGTGACGGTTTTAGTGGAATCGACATCCATTTAAAAAGGGGTGTCGGTTTTTAAAAAAACCGACACGCCTTAATAGGCGTCGATTTACTTTTGAACTGACACCCCTTTTTAAGGGGTGTCGGTTCCACTTAAACCGTCACCATTAATTGGTGTCGGTTTCCTCTAAAACCGATACCTCTTAATATTGGTTCCCGGGAAAGAAATTAAATTTGAACGTTTGAATTTTTTTACCAAATATCTCCTCAAATTCTTTTAACAAATTCGGGTGTGGAATTAGAGCCCAAATATCGCCTCTTCTAGCTCTTCTCTCTTCTCTCTCTCATCAGTTCGCCCTCTCTCTCTCATGTTTATGTCATTCACCAGCTTTTATTTAAATTAAATATTAAATATGTTGCGTCTTACTAAATAAATAGGAGTTTGAACCTATACATGAAAGAGAGTGTTAAAATATTAATTAAATGATTAGATTGACTATTTCCTATTAACGTAATCTCTTGAGGCAAGTAATAATGTAACATTTTGATTTACTTCTTTATCATATATCTTTGTGAGTAATGACTAAATGGGAGTGGCTTAAACCACCCTTAATAGCCCTAGGGTGGTTTGGCCACCCTATATATGTTCAAAGAGCGTGGTTGATCCACCCCTAAAGTTTCTTTTTTAATTTTTAGTTTCTATATTACCGAGAAACGGGCGCGCGCTAAGTGTCGATTGATGTTGTGGGTTTTGATTTCTTAATAGATTTCAGAGTGTGTGAGAAAAGCTGAGTATCAGTGAAAGAAAAGATACTAGTAGACGACGAAGAAGAAGGAGGTGAAAGAAAAGATACTAGTAGAAGAAGAAGAAGAAGAAAGTGATGGGCCCAGCTTTGATTGGGTCTCTGCCTCCATGACACGTTAATGGACCAAGCAATCTCTCAGTTATCGCTGTTTTGAGAATACTACCATATCCGACACTACTGCCATTGAAATCTTGCGTGCACAAGCTTTGACACTACAGGGTTTCTGCATGCTTTGAAACTTCTAATTAACTTTGTATACCAAGCCAAAAATCCAAACATCAAGGAAGTTGGTTTTATCGAAATGGCTACCAAAGTCTTGCATGTTGTGCCAAAAGAAGTAGACTAATACGAGATGACTGAGATTCTTTTTTTTTTTTTTGAATAGAATATTAACTGCATAATTAAAATTTTTATTTTCTATCATTTTAATCTTTTGACATAAGTAGTAATTTAACATAGTATGAAAACACATGTTATAAGTCTGAACCATGTCTATGTTATTCACCGCTTTTATTTCAATTAAATACTATATGTATTGAGCCTTACTAAATAAATAGGAGTTTGAACACATACATGCCTGATAGGGAGTGTTAAAATATTAATTAAATGATTAAATTAACTACTTCCTATCAACTTAACATTTTGGGGCAAGTAGTAATTTAACGTTTTGATTTACTTCTTTATCATATAGCTTTGTTAGTAATGGCTAAATGGGAGTGGCTGAAACCAACCTCAATGGCCATGGGGTGGTTTGACCAACCCTAGATATGCTCAGAGAGCATGGCTGAACCACCGCCTGAAGTTTCTTTTTTAATTTTTAATTTTCATATTTGTATTTATATTTTTTTTTATTGTGGATGAACGTGTTATAATATGATTGTATCTAACATGGCACTTTAATAGATTAATTTTTGTCAAGATTATGGATGGAAGTTGAGAGTATAGAAACCTATTTGCTTACCACATGCATGAAGTTCTTAGCCAATTTTTATACAATAATGAGCTAATTACAAATTGGTGCAATCGTATGGAATGATTTTGCATTTATTCCTTATTTTTACTTCAAATTTCTTTTTATCCAGTTTGAAAAAAGAAAACAAGTAAACCTAAACATGCAAAGAAATATCTTGTGGGCTTGATTAAGGAATAGGTAAAGATTCATTTTACATAAAGCAATAAAGAGCTTTTATATTAAAACTATGCAATGAAATTACACTTAAAAAGAGTTACAGATTCCCACTATCTCAATATTGTTGTTAAAAGGCTGATCGGTACTATCACACACCTGAACCAATAAAAACTTAGGCCCCATTTGGTTTGCTAAGTAGACCTCAGGAATCGAATAACTATTCATATGGAATAGTTATTCTTTTGTTTGATAGGTGTTTATTCCTAAGAATAGTTATTTTCACGTTACATAAAGAAATAGACAACCTTTTTCAAGAAAAAACTAATTTTTTCAAAATTTGTATTTAAAAAAAAAAAAAAAAAAAACCTTGAATTGCAATAGATTAGCCAGTGACCCCATTGGTTGGCCACCCACCCACTGCAATTCAATGTTTTTCTTTTTTTTTTTAAATAATAATAATAATAATAATAATAATAATAATAATAATTAATTTTAATTTTGAGTTTTTTTTTTAAATAAATAAAAAGTGGATTTTTTGGTAATTTTGGTTAAATTCCAATTAGAACACATATATTGTTACCAAACTAAGGAATGTGAATAACTATTCATTTTCCTAATGGAATACCCATTTCGTGAAACAAACGAGGCCTTAGCTGTAGTGCCCCAGGTAATTACTAGGTTGTGGTTAGCTTAGTCGGATGGTAAGTAAGATTTCTTGGTTCATTAGGAGTCGCTAGGAGGAGATTTTTGAGGAATTTCGGTTCTGACCGAACGTTCGGCAGAAGGACCACTAAAAGTTCGGCCCTAAACCGAGAAATCATTGGGTAAAACAATACTAAACCTTTGATAGGGGACCACACTGAATGTTCGTTAACCAATTTTGACCAACTGGGTAATGACTGACACATACGCCAACAACTTTAAAACACTATGCACACAGTACATCGAACGTTTGGCCATGGACCACCGAACATTCGATGCTTTGCAGAACTATCATAGCAGCATCCTCAACTTTTCTAATCCTATAAAATACCCCTTCCCATGCCCTTTTATGCCTCGTTCTGCTCTATAAGCCCTAGAGAAACTCTTCTTGAGTTTTTGGTGAGTTGTGATAGAAAAAAGAAGGCTTTCTTGGAGGTTCTTGCTGACGTAACTGTAACGCCCCCAAAACTGGCCTTGGTCAGTCTGGTAGGGTTACTGGAAATTATCCTAGTTTAACTAACTGGTGGCTAAATGAGAAACCGCCCCTCTAAGCATTATCAGAGTTAATGCATAGAAATTGAGGTGAAATAAATCTGAGAATTCTTTTAATCATTACATGTATAAGTAAAATCCTCGAATAAAAGACATGGAACAACTAACAATAATATAAAGCAAACCTGATAACAACATGAAGATCATAAAGCAAATTCTGTAGTGGCAACCATACCACTCTTGGATTCTAGAAACAGGCTCCCTAAAAGAGTAATAAGTCCAACAACTTAGTAAGTAAACCTCACGATAGAGTATGACGTGAGTTCATTATTATTAAGCAGAATTAAACTTGCAGATTTGGCAAACATTGAAAATAGGTGTTGTCTCCGGATAAACACCGAATGTTGCACATTCAAGCCCCTTAACTCGCATTTATTAATTCCTTAGCATAGTTATTTGTTTGATTTTGTGTTGTTTTAGTGTTTTCAGGTGTTTAATAAAGAATACAAGAAATACCATTGATTTTGGGCTTAAAGCACACTTTGAGAAGACCTAGAGGATGTGGTTAAGCTTAACCAATCATAATAGAGGACCTATATGATGTAGTTAAGTTTAATCAAATCAAGAAAAAGATTAAATCGGAATTTCTCAAATTGGAGTTAAAATCGGATTGGATTAAATTTTAGATTCTGCACAAGTCTCAATATTTTGATCATAACATTCAGTTCAAGTATTGGATTGAGATGAAACAAGCGGCATTGGAAAGCTAACTCAAAATAATACAAATTATTGTGAAATAGGATTTCCTAATTCGAACGTTTGCTATGTGAACATCGTCTCGCAATAAAAGAACACAAATCTGGAGGAATCCTATTCCGATTTGTACTAGGATTGCTTCCTTATTTGACTAGGAGATTGAAGTACGATTTTTCTAGGATTTCTAGGGCTTCTAGGGTTTGTTTTACACCCTATAAATAGGCCTCTAAGCCTTGAAAAGATGTGTGATTAGTTTTAGACAGAAATTATCTTCTTGTACGCTTGGAGAGTTGAAGAGAAGAGAAACATGGCAGGAGGTCATCCTAGCACCAGGACGAACAACTAATTTTGTAATAGGGTGTTGATGTATCCCTTTCCAAGTAATAATGGCTTGCTTGTATTTTAATTTGGATTTTTCTATATGCATGATGGTTGTATAACTATGAGAATTAATCTTAATGTTTATATTCAATCATTATGAAATTCTTTTCTTGTCTTACAAAGTCTTTTATATTGATTGAACTCAATCCTTCATATTTTATGTGATTATATGAATGATTGTTATACAACAATTTTAACTGACACATGATCAATAGGATTTGATAGGACATGCCTAGGGAAGACGGATTGTACTACACCCTACTTTAGTGTAATTTAGGTAGACAGTTCGTGCCAACCGAAGATGGGTTATGCCAATTCAATGATTGTGTGTAGCCTATTAAGGAATTAGATAATCCATACCTAGCGAAGACACATTGTACCGCATCTTAGTGATTAGGTGGACAGTCCGTACCCACCGAAGATGGATTATACTTATTACTTAATGATGGTAATTTCTTGACTATGCGAATGGGACGAGCCCTATATCAGCATAATATGAATTTTCCTTATTAATTTATGATTGACTATTGTTGTGTGATTAGTGGTGAAATCAACTCCCTATTCTATCTTTCATACTATTTATCTTTACTTTTACTTTTATGCATTTAATTTTAGAAAGCAAAAGCATTCAAACAAACTTCTTTTAATTAAATTATATTTGATCTTGATAAACTTAATAACAACGCATGTGCAGTCCTTGAGGTTCGACACCCTTAATATAGCCCTATCCTACAATGATTCACCCTATTGCGAGTGGTTATTTTTATTATTCATATTTTTGGACACAAAAAGGCCACATCATCTCCATTAATACACCGTAAAAGTATTGTTTGGTTGATAAAAGGGGGGTGTACTCCTAGCGACACTCGCCTAAGTATTTTAATGCAGCAAAGCTAATGCTTATAGATTGTAATTATCATATATAGTCTACCCGAGATATTAACCATTCTCAGCAGGGTTGGTACTGTCCCGATGAACGTGTAATACAAAGCCAGTGCCCCGACCATTGTATATTACCGTCCATAACATTAGCAACCCGATTGAGTCTAACCTCGGGTGGCCCACGCTACTAGTGATGTACATCCTATAGTGACCAACCATTAGGCATGGTTGTGCCGGTCACGAAATAACTAATGGATCCAAAGCCCATATAACACACACATTTGACCAAAAAATCAAGCCTATATAGTAAGCTCATGGCCATTATACTGCACGTACCAGTCTACCATGTCATACAATGCATCTTATCAACCAATTATTAAAGCAGTTACAAAGTTGTACAAAAATATAGGCATGCACACATCATACCTGATGAGCGCCGAATGTTACACATTCAAGCCCTTTAATTTGCATCTATCAAATAAAATTGATGTGGTTTGTTTAAAGCAAAAATATATCAATAATAAATTACCACTCGCAATATGATGAATCCTTGTAGGATAAGGGTATAGAGAGGGTGTCAAATCTCAAGGACTACAGGGGTGTTATTATCAAGCTTTCGAGATCAAAAGTAACTTAATTTAAAAGATGATTGATTTGATTTTATAACTAAAGTGCATGGAAATAAAAGAGAATTTAAATATAAGAGAGACTATAGGGTATTGACTTCACCTCTATCCACACAACAATGGTTAATCATACTTAATCAAGAGATTCATTCTATGCATGCTATAAATAAACAAGAAAATACCTTATTAAATAATAAGTATAATCTATCTTCGGTTGACATGGATCGAACACCCCCAAACTTACATTTTGCTAGTCCCTTAGCAAAACGAAAAATAAAATGAAAGCAAGAAACATAAATCCTCTTTCGTGGGAGAGACGATTGCATTTAGCATATGCAACAAGCCTTTTAAACCCCTAGGCATCCCTAGTGGACGAGTGAAGTCTCGTGAGGGCTTAACAAGAATGATACCCACAAACATTGTGCACTATGTTGTTAACAAGAAAGAAGTTTCACACAAACCATGGTTCTTATTCATGAGCAAACTTAAAAAGACAAACACCATCATAACAGTCAAAAGGAAATCCAAAATCAAATTACTCATAAATGGACAATTGAGACCTTATATGTTCTGAAATGTGTAAAGTGTAATTAGCATACAATCATGAAGCTTTCTGCTTAAACTCAAGACAAGTTCCATAAAATTTGAAAGAATCCCTAACAAATGAAACAACCGAGGCAAGATATGCATTTTTTTTTTTTTTTAATAGGCTTTGCAATGTCTAACTCCCTTAAGCTTTCTAATTGACTCATGTAACAAGTGTTAGGCCAATGACTCCCAAGCCAGGTAGCTTTAGGGCACTAGATGTAGAACATCCCTAAGGGCTTATTAACTTAAGTCAAAAAGGCTACGAAGTCAGATTAGCCATATCATAAATTAACACAGAACTTCACACCTTTTGACGCGAACACTCAATGCTTAACGAGGCAAGAGGTCCGGTTACTCAGTGAAAAACTCAACATGATCTTTATTTTCTTTTTGCTTCTATTTTTTTATTTATTTTTCTTCTTCTTTTTTTTTTTTTATATATATCTTGCAAGCCAATGGTTATTCATCAATAGGTCATCCAACAAATCTCAAAGAGAACAAGCTTAAGCTAAAACATCATACCTCACAGAAAACATGCTAATGTGCTCATAAAAATTTATTTCAAAACAAGTGAAATCTCTTTTACCCAAAAATAAGTCAAAGGACTCAAACTTCTAATGACATAATGATGATGTTCAACCCTTTAAGCAAGCTAATGAAATGCAAATCACAGTTATAGTTTAACTCAAACTTGACAACAACATAGCACAATTTTTCTTTTTCTTTTTTTTCAAAATTTTTAACACAAAATGATAAATAAAAATAAACAAATAAGAACAAAAATAAATAGACAAAGTGTTTTTCCATACCCCCAAACTTGAATTACACATTGCCCTCAATGTGTAGTATAGAAATACATTACCAGAAGTAAAGAAATCTCAAGGTATGAAAAAGGCTAGGGCGTCCCCCAAACTTAAACACCAAGACACCTGTCAACAAAAACTAAGAGCAATATTTTTTTCATAGAAACAAAACATCAAAAGATCAATTGTTGTTAGAAACAAAACAAATAAATAGAAATGCAATATAATGAAAAAGGAAAGAAAAAATTTGTGGAGTGAAGTGCAGAAAATAAACTGGAGGAGAAAACTTTACAGTGCTTCCCCCTATCATGCGGATGTCCAACCAATCCCTTCCACCCCTTCTTCTTCAAAACTTCATACCCCTCTGGAAGGATGTTTCGCCATCTTATGTAGAATTTCTTGCTTTGAAGGATCGTCTTAGGAAAGTGGTTCCTAGATTTGTGTGCTTGTGTGCACAAGTCCATGAATATCTTGACATAAGATGGCTCCTGATGTGCCTCAAGAGGGACAGTGATACAGGCAGGAGCTTCAGTACTCACTTCCATGTCACTGGGTAGATTAGGATCCATTGGGGGCTCACTATTCTCATGGTGCTCAACTTGCTTAAGATGCTCAACTTGCTCATCTTTCTCTTCCTCCTCTTTGTTATACACAATTTCCTCACTCTCAAGTGTGATGGTGACTTGGGCATGCTCATGATAAGAATTTTCGGAATCATCCTCATCAATCATGTAGTGTTTTTCAGCCATCAGCTGACTTTGAAGCTCTTCTTCCTCTATTCTGTTGAAGTTAGCAACTAGATGACTGATCTGTCCTTCTATCTTGGTCATGGCCTGCTTAAGTTCTTGTATGTCTCTGTTGTTAGCCATGTTGGAATTCCTCATCTCCTGTACGGCTTGATTGGTGAAACCTTTTAGCTCTTGTATATCTTGGGAATTGCTCAGGGTAGCATTCTTCATATCTTGTATGTTCTTATCCATTGATTGCATGAATGCTTTCATCATGTCTTCCAGTGATGACTGTGGTGCAGGCACTTGAGTGGTAGACTGATAAACAGGAGGTTGAGCTTGATGATCGAACTGTGGATATTCTGAATGGTGTAATTCATCAAATTGGTGAGCATAATTTCCTGTAGCCTGAGCTGATCCTGAGAAATCATATTGGTTGCTCCAGTCCGGGTTATAACAATTGAAATTTGAATCAAACCCCGGGCTGGAGAAACTAGTGTTCATTTGTTCATATGAAAAGTTAGATCTAGCTGCTCTGATTTGGTCTAATTTGTCCCATAAGTCGTTGAGCTCAGCTCGCAGATCTGGACAATTGTTCTCCTCATGATAAGGATTGAAACAAAATGAACATGGTTTAGGTGGGTAAACATTTTGAGGGTAGTTGGTAGGAGCTAATGTCCTACAACTAGGAGAGGCACTAAAATCATTAAAATGAAAATTCATGTTTCTCCTCACTTTTTAGCATGCAGATATCCCACATAAAACATTAACCAATTTTTTTTTTTTTTTAAATAAAATAAACTAAAAGAACAGCTAACACAATAAAAAAAAATGAAAACTAAAATTTAAAACTCACAAAAATGACCAAAAAATAAATTTTTGGCAAAGATCTACAGAACTGCTGCCTTTGCTATGAGTGCGCTCAATCGCGTTGATTGGGGAAGGTGCTGCGGGAGAACTGTAAAACAAGCCAAACAAAACAAAAAAAAATAACAAGAAAAATCTTTTTTTTTTTTTTTTTTTTGAATTTATTAGTAACACGAATAAAACAAAACAAATTGCAGAAAAATAAAATCCTAATTATAACTAGTAGAAGAATAAAACTAATTTAGAAATAAATTGGTTTAAAAAATTGAACAATTCCCCGGCAACGGCGCCAAAAACTTGTTGTGCAAATTTATTTAACTCGCAAGTGCACGAATCAATTGTAGTTTAATGGATTGCAAGTGCGAGGTCGATCCCACAGAGAATTGTATTTTTGAAAGAGCAATTTATATCTAAACTAATTAAATCCTAATCTAGTTCCAAAATGGTTTTGATTTTTGAGTTTTGAAAATTAAGGGATAAACATAAACTAAATAAAATAAGTAAATCTAAGGATAAAGGTACTAAGGTTTGGGAATTCACACTCACCAAATCATAACAACATACTTTATGTTCATCAATATTAATCCGAAGTTCTCACAAATTAAATCATATATATGTTTTACTATGCTTCAAAGAATTAATCAAAACCATCCCATGTATCCATTCATTGACCAAATCACAAAAGGAATTCAAATTCAATTGAAACACCAGAAGTATCCGTAGAACAAATCACAAGGGATATCCAATTTTTATGAGTTAAAAACCAAGCAATCAATCATATGAAATTATCTCAAATCATCACATGTATCCTTGAATCACAAGAGATATCCAAGAATCACTCCATACAATTGATTAGAAGTAAAACAATTGAAATATAAAATCCAATAAAATCAGAATAATAAAAACTTACATAAAAGTATTGATGTTCTTCATCGGTGAGGCTTTATCCCCAACCTTAGTTGGGAATTTAGCTCCACATAAAAATAAAATCTAAACCTAAACCTAAACCTAAGAAAAACTAAACAAAAGAATTTTGCTCTCAGGGATTGTGTGTCTTTTCTTGAATGCAAAAAAGTCTATTTATAAGCTTAGGGAAGTCCTAGAAGCTCAAGTAAACTTAGATAATTCGGAGGTCTGTCTCTCAGTCAAAATAGAAGTCTGAAATCGGACTAGGATTCGTCCAAATTTATGTCTCTTAATTGCGGGGCGATTTTGACATAGAAACCGTCCGAATTATGAAAATCCTATTTCACAACAAATTTTAGTATTTTGAGCTAGTTTTCCAATGCCGTTTGAATCACTTCAATCCGATATTTGAGTGGAGAGTTATGGTCAAAATACTAAGACGTATGCAGAATCTGAATTTGAATCCGATCCGAAATCTTATCCAATCTGAACTTTAATCTGATTTAACCTTTTCTTGGATTTGGTTAGACTTAACCACATCATCTAGGTCTTCTCAAAGTATGCTTTCTTCCAAACTTCGCATTTTTTCTTTTAAAGCTGTAGTTTTTCTTCAATGACCTACAAAATACTAACAACACAAAACTAACACAAAATATTAAATAACGACACAGCTAAAGGATTAACTAATGTAAATAAAGGGGTCTAAATATGCAATATTTAACACTTATCAATCGTCCACCTAACCACTAAGATGCGGTACGACCCGTCTTCCCTAGGTATCGATTATATAATTCTTTAATAGAATACATACAATCAAGAGAGTAAGTATAACCCATATTCGGTTGGCACGGATCATCCACATAACCACTAAGATGCGGTACGACCCATATTCCTTAGGTATGGCCTATCTAACCCTTTTGATTATATGTCAATTAAAACCGTTGTATAATCATCATCCCCATAATCATAGAAATAATAATGATTTGAGTTCAATAAAAATAAAATACTTTCTAAGACAATATAAGAATTTCACAAATATTGATTTTGGAATTTAAAAACAATTGCATTTAAACATTAAGAACAAAATCAAATTATAGCAATTCTCATAATTATACAACCAACATGCATAAACTTAAAATCTATAAATGGAAATACAATCAAACCATTGTACTTGGATAGGGTTACATCAATACCCCACTAGGGGGTTTAGCCGCTCATGACTCCGCTTAGCCTCCAATAACTATCTGCTGAATTTTTTGTTCTAGGCTGTCGTTGTCTTGTTTCAATGTTTAGAGGCCTATTTATAGGGATTCAGAAAACCCTAAAAACCCTAGAAACCTTAGGAAAATCGTAGGTCAGTCTCCCAGTCCAAGTGGGAGACTAAAAACCTAATCCAAGCTGTAAAAGGATTGCTGGCGCATTCTAGAAGCCGTGTGCACTCAATCGCACAGCATGTGTGCCCGAGCATGGCTAGTTCTGCACGCGAGCACTTCTGCGCTTGATCCTATGCTGGAATGTGCTCGAACGCATGCACGCTTGATCCCAAGTGCTACTATGCTCGATCCTAGGTGCCCGAATGCATCCAAATGGTCTTTTAAGCCCAATTTTCACTGGAATTCTTGTATCTATCAAATAAAACCTTGAAATACAAAAAAAAAAAAAAACAAAATCAAACAAATAACAACGCTAAGGAATTAACATATGCAAATTAAAGGGCTTGAATGTGCAACATTCAGCTCTCATCAATACCCATGCTCAGTCAGCTGACATATCGCACGTTTTTTAGGAAAGTATTCGTTTAGAGCATTCCCAGCAGCTTCCTTATCATTTTCCATATATTTAAGGATCCAAACTACTTTTTGCATCTCTATGTCAAAATACACCCCAATAGCTTCCCTTAATCATTCCCTATATCATTAAAATATTTGTTTTTTT
Source organism: Corylus avellana (assembly GCF_901000735.1). NCBI lineage: Eukaryota > Viridiplantae > Streptophyta > Magnoliopsida > Fagales > Betulaceae > Corylus > Corylus avellana. The sequence goes on from NC_081547.1 coordinate 18,262,688, forward strand.
TTAATTATATTATATATATGAGAGGGGAGATGAGAGAGAATTGTGAGACATGACTCATGAAAGAAGAGAGGAGAGAGGAGAGAGAATCATTTTTTATTTTATTTTAATAATCATAAGAATTGCAATAGTGGAACCCAAAACATTGGGTTCCACTGTAGTAATCCTAATGTTTAGGGTTCATTTAGGGAATCTGCTGTGGGACTTTTTTGCTGTTTTTTGGACATATTCCCTAAACTTAGGGAACGGACTCCCTTAGAAGGAGTCTGTTGGGAATGCTCTTATGTTTACTTACCTCGTTTACTCGCTCGAGTCCTCCGACATCATGAATCCCTACTATAACGAAACATGACTCATCGTTATAAGCAGTACTATAGAACTGTATGAGTTTCCATCTAACGAAAAGGGTTTCCATCTAACACTAAGGGGCGTGTGACATGGTCTCTGGGCGAGTGCTCGCTCCCTAGGGCGAGCGTTCGGCCAGAGGGTTAATGCTCAGTCAGAAACTCCAAAAATATGTTTAGGCTCCTATCTTCAGCTACGGGTTGGTAAGGGTGTCAATACGGTTACGGTTAGCAGTTATTGGTAATAACCGCTAACCGTAACCGCCTTAGCGGTTAGTAGATTTCACTAACCGCAACCGCTAACCGCCTAGCGGTCAGCTACTAACCGCGGTTAGAGGTTAGTAAAATAGGTAACTGCCCGCTAATCGCTTTTTCAAAATTGAACTTTTTTCTTTTGGGCTTTTTGGGATTTTTTTTTGGGCGTTTGTGGGCTTTTTTATTACTCTAGCATTTTTTACCCTCATTTGTTTTTTGTATTTTTAGTGTCTTCTTAGGCCCAATTGCTATAAAAAGTGCCTATATTGAAAAATCAAAAATATTTGACCCCAAATTTACATTTACTTGTACTTAATCATAACTGGTTAACTTAAAAAATAAAAAAAAATAAAAAAAATTCAACACAACATATAAAAAAAGTTCAACACAACATATAAAAGAAGTTCAAATAAAACATATGATATATATGATTATATGTATTATTTGTTATTATATAATCATATGATTTAATGATCAATTCATCATGTGATATAATCATATCAATTATAGTGATAATATTACTAAAATTAGAATGATAATACATTAATACTTCAATTGTGTTTATAAGTAACACATTGTTTAATCCAATGTCAATTACTTAATTTGATATTATACGAATCACATTATCATTGTAGATTAATAATATGATTCACTTGAATAAAATATTTGAATTGTCATTGAATCATATGATTAAGTATTGATATTATACATTTATATTATTCATATGCATATATGTATAATTATAATTTATAACATATATAGACTTATAAGTTTATAACATGCATTGGAACTAAGTCTCTAGGTACGTAAGTGTTGTATTAGTATGAATTGGTATACTTATGACTTATGTCATATTATATATGTATAATTTATTATTATATAATCATATAAATTAGAATGGTAATACATTAATACTTCAATTGTGGTTATAAGTAACACATTATTGAATCTAACGCCAATTACTTAATTTGATATTATACGAATCACATTATCATTGTACATTAATAATATAATTAACTTGAATAAAGTATTTGAATTGTCATTGAATCATATGATTAAGTATTGATCTTATATATATATATAGAGTTATAAGTTTATAACATACATTGAAACTAAGTCTCTAGATATTTAATTGTTGTATTAGTATGAATTGGTATACTTATGAGTTATGACATATTATATATGTATAATTTGTTATTATATAATCAAATGATTTAATGATCAATTCATCATGTGATATAATCATATAAATTATAGTGATAATATATTAATACTCAAATTGTGATTTAATTATCTAAAAAAAAAATTGTGATTTAATGATCAAGTGATTATGTTATATGTATAAATATTATTATAATTATAATTATAAAAATATATTATATAAAAGGCGGTTAGCGGTTAGCGGTTACGGTTAGTAAACCCAATAACCTCTAACTGCTAACCGCTAGGCGGTTATAGCGGTTAGGCAGTTAGCGGTTAATACGGTTAAGCGGTTAAGCGGTTAACGGTTAACGGTTATAGCGGTTAGCGGTTAGCAGGCGGTTTCTAACACCCCGCACTGACACCCCTATGGGTTGGTACTTTTCTTCATAGGCTCTAAATAGACACGTGTATCATAAGAAAACACAACACAAAGAATCAAATAAATGTTTAAAGCCTTTTGAAAACATTTCTTGGTTTTATAAGAAAATTGATACAAGAGCTTGTCATAGCATATTTAAAACTTGTAACACTAGGAAATGAGTAACAACAATTAGAAAGGCATAAAAGAGGGGTCAAGAAATCACCTTAGAAGATAGCAAATGCACCAAACTCTCTCCTTTCTTTCTCCAAGCCTCTCCTCACATTAGGGTTAGGTTTTCTGAGGTTGAAGGTGGCTAAGGGTCGCATAGCAGGGTTTATATAGAGGGTGGAGAATGGGTTAAAAATAGTTTTCAGAGTTGACAGCGAGCGCTCGAGTAAAAAAGTTCAAGCGTATGATTGGGTTTTTCCCAAAGGGTAAAAGGTGGTTAAGCAAGCGCTCGTGTGGTCCCTGGGCGAGAGCTCACACCTAGGCCAAGAACGAGTGTTGGTGTGGTCCCGGGGCAAGTGTTTGGCCAGTGAAGGTGTTTTTGGGGTTTTTGCTTCAAAAAGTTCTCAAGCAGTTTGGGTTATTTGAAGAAGGTTTAGGTCTTTTGGTTTAAGCTTTGTTTTAAGGGAACATTAACTCGTTAAGTAAGCAATCTTTAACCTTTTAAAACGGGTGTGATAAGCGCCGAATGTTGCACATTCAAGCCCCTTAACTCACATATGTTAATTCCTTAGCGTTTTTATTTGTTTGATTTTGTTTTGTTTTTGTGTTTCGGGGCTTTAAATGAAAGATGCAAGAATTCCATTGAAAATTGGGATAAAAGCACATTTTGAGAGCATCTTAAAGGCCTGGGATCGAGCACACAACATTTGGGCTCGAGCGCAGGTGCGCTCGAGCGCCCCAGCACCTAGGCTCAAGCGCACACGGTTTCTAGAATGCGGCAGGACTCCTTTTACAGCTTGGATTAGGATTTCAATCTCCCACTTGGACTGGGAGACTGACCTACAATTTTTCTTGGGTTTCTAGGGTTTTTAGGGTTTTCCTAATCCCTATAAATAAGCCTCTAAACATAGTAGAAAGAGACAATGCTACCTAGAGCAAAAATTATTTGGAGCTTAGCAGAGTCATGAGCGGCTAAAAACCCTTCTTGGGGTATTGATGTAACCCTATCTAATCACAATGGTTTGATTGTATTTTATTATATAGATTTTCAGTTTACGCATCTAGTTGTATAATTATGAGAATTGCTACATATTGATTTTATTCTTAATGTTTTAATGCAATTGTTCTTAAATTCCAAATTCAATTTTAGTGAAATTTTTATTTTGTCTTAGAAAAAGTCTTTTACTTTTATTGAACTCAAATCATCCTTATTTTCTATGATTATAGGGGTGATGATTATACAACGGTTTTAATTGACATATGATCAATAGGGTTAGATAGGCCATGCCTATGGAAGACGGATCGTACTATACCCTAGTTTAGAGTAATTTAGGTAGACGTTCCGTGCCAACCAAAGATGGGTTATGCTATTCCATTGATTGTATGAAACTTATTAAAGAATTAGATAATTCATACTTACAAAATACGGGTCATACCGCATCTTAGTGGATAGGTGGACGGTCCATGCCAACCAAAGATAAATTATACTAATGCTTTAAAGGTATTTTCTTGTTTATTTATAACATGCATAGAATGAATTTCTGTAATTAAATATGATTAACCATTGATGTGCGGATAACGGTGAAGTCAATACCCTACTCTCTTTCTCTTATATTTCAAATCTCTTTTACGTTTATGCACTTTAGTTACAAAACTAATCAATCATCTTTTCTTAAGTTACTTTTAATCTTCATAAACTTGATAACAACGCCCCTGCAGTCCTTGAGATTCGACACTCTCTCTATAGCCTTATCCTACAAGGATTCATCCTATTGCGAATGGTTATTTTTAAGAGAAACTTCACTTACCCTCCCTAAACTTTCGCGCTTTTTGTAGATACCCCCCATTGTTCAAAAACTCTCACTTTGATGTATTAAATTTTTATTTTCTTTCACTTTGCCCCTTCCATTAGTCTTTTGCAGTTAAATCAAACAGTCAAATGAGTCAAAGTCCTTTATACCCTTTAATTTTTTTAAAATTCCAAATTTACCCTTATTTATAAATAAAAAATTATTATTATAATTATTCTATTGAAAAAATAATTAAAAAATAATAATAAAAAAGTGAACCCCGATGGGTCACAAGACCACTGGGGTTCACTTTGTGACCCGCCATGACCCTCGGTGGGTCACTTGCGACCCAACCAAGGTCACAAGACCCACCGGGGGTCACTTGTGACCCAACCGAGGTCACAAGACCCACCGAGGGTCACTTGTGACCCACCGGAGGGTCATAAGGGGGTCACTAGTGACCCAACGGTGGGTCACAAGTGACCCCCGATAGGTCTTGTGACCCACCGTCACTATTTTTTTTTAAAAATATATATATATAATAATATGACCCGCGGGTCACAATACAGGTGGGTTAGATCCACCGGTAAACCCACGGGTCAAGATTTTAAAAAAATAAATAAAAATTATTTTTTAATAAAAAATAAGGGCAAGATTGGAATTTCACACCCCTTGGTTAGGATTTCACAGAAAATCCTAACGGAAGGGGCAAAGTGAAAGGAAACAAAAGTTGGATACATCAAAGTGAGAATTTTTGAACAATGGGGGGGTGTCTGCAAAAAAGTGAAAGTTTAAGGGGGAGTAAGTGAAGTTTCCCCTTATTTTTATTATTGATTATTTTTGGATACAAAAAGACCGCATCAAGGTGTGCTTCATGCACTAGGGCTCCCCCTCCCTAAGTTGCGCTCGGGCTCTGGATGCCATAATCTCTCACGTCGAGCGGAGGTCCCATCAAGTGGCTCTAAATTTGTTGGATCAGGGAGTGATCAGCTTCCTACACATTTCACATACTCTAGAATGCCATATGGAATTCCGTTGATAGCCTCCCCATCTCCGAGGTGAGGCTACCCGTGGACTGCTGAAGTCCACTGAGCATGCTATAGATGCACTCACGATCAAGGCCACTCCCCGGTGTGGACGAGGAAGCTCCATCAGCTGTGCGTCCTCTTGGTGCCGCCCTCGGTGCTCGTGGCGCTCTCGGTGCTGGCTCGGTCCCACGGAGATGTGACTTGCTCGCAACGAGGTATCGGGAAGTAAATGCCCCTATTGGCTTCACCAACTCCTCGAATGCTAGAGATACTCCGGCGTGCTCCGCTATCCGGGTAACCAGGGCTCCGTAAGGTAGGGAGGTGTCCTACCCAGCCAGTCGAACTCCCATCATCCTTGAGAGAATGAAGGAGCTGTAGTCAATAGAACTATGCATCATGAGGGCGTATAAGTAGAGGGCCCTATTCTGCGTGACAATGGTAAGGCTCTAGACTAGGAGGACCCAACTGATCATCACAGTGTATAGCAGCCGATAGTCGTCCTGGAGGGCATTGATCTGGAAGCCCTTCTCCCTCCATGCTATAACAAAGGGCCAAAAATTGGTCTTGGTCAACAAATGAACAACAATAGATCAAATAATAATTAGGCTAACAAATGGCCAAAAGATGGGTAACATGGACTCTTTTGATTTTTTTTTTTTTCTCAATTTCATCCTTTCCTTTTTTTATTCAACCTTTTTCGGATTTTTTTTTGTTTTTTTTTTCAATTACAAGGAATTATTATTATTATTATTATAATGATAATTAGATCTCAATATCTCGAGATCTTGAGATCTAATAATTTATATCATTAGCTTTAAACAATCAAAGAATGATTTAGTTTAAACTGAAATAAATAAATTTTGTTAGAAAATTTGGCTACCCATGTCTTAGATTTAGTTTGCTCTGAGCAGATCTGTTCTTTAACTATATTTGTACATGTGTTAGCAGAAGATTGAAATCATAGACCTCATTTGATTGTAAGAATTTTTGTTTGTATCTATGACTTTGTAACCTCATAGCATGTGGCTATGGTTTTGCAAAGTTTTATGCTTTGTGTTGTAAGAGCTTTTTGCCTTGCTCTGTAACAGCTTTTTGCTCGTCATCTTTCATCAATGAAATCTTCAGATTTTCGTTTTAAAAAAATAATAATTAAGTTACTATAGTTTAGTTCAAATAATAATTAGTTCCATAAAAAGAGGTTATGTAGTAGTTAAGTCCATAGACAAAACTTCATCATCTTTGGCTACCTTCGACTTATATTCTGCCAATTTTTTATTTTTTATTTTTGAAAAAAAAAAAAATTGGCAGAATATAAGTCAAAGTTAGCCAAAGATGTACCTTAAAGGCATCTCTAATGCATCATAATTAATATAAAAAGTAATATGT
>NC_081547.1:18269239-18275572 GCF_901000735.1 Corylus avellana
AATGGTTAAGCAAATTCATAATGAAGATGTCATACATATGGAAATGATTCGAGAGCTGGAGAAGGAAAATGCCATATTTAAAGCAAGAGAGAAATTTTTTATGTATGCTTTGTTTTTATCATGGTGTTAGGTGTATGATGTTGTTGGTTGTTTGTGTCGCACTTATGAAATGAATTTTGTGTAATATGTATCTTTTTAATTGATATAAAATAATTATGTATCCCTACTTATGAAATGTAAACTTTTTTGAACTTAGATCATTTGTCTGTATATTCTTAATTTAGAACAACTTGGTTTTTCTAAAATTGTCATTTTGTTGTATATATTCATTGCAACTTCATGGATTTTTGTCTACATATAGAGGAAGAATAAGACTATTATTATAAAAAAATTCATCATTAACATGAAGTTAACAGAAGTAAAGTTAATATGTAAATTTCACATTCATGAAAGGAATACACTCATCAGTAGCTTCACTCACCAGATGATAACATAAGGAGAAAGGGTTATTGCTATTACTATTTGGCCTAGGTGCTCCAGGAGCCACAAGAGCTGCCATTGATCTCAATCAAATTAAAAACCTAGATCCCCCTTTCCCCTGTATATCACTGAACCAATTCAACAACCCACAATCCAAATCTACACCAAGAACCACTAAAAACATATATTTCAGGTAATTCAACAAATCACACAATTTTTCAGAAATCAGATTCCAATCTAAACTCATGGATTTCAAAACCCTTATTCTTAAACATCAATCTGTTCATCAGGTTTTTGATCACAAATTCACGGTCATAAGATCGAAGATCCCCCAAAAAAAAAAAAAAAAAAAAAATTATGTTTAGCATTCCATAATACATCCATCACAAACAATTCCAACAATTTCATAACTGTACATCCAAAATACATCAATCACATGTCAAAACATTGGATCTACTATCCAAACATCGAAAAGTATCCCAAAACCCAATAATCTATTGAGTTGCCCTATCCTGGCCGAAATGTGATCCAGCGTTAAATTGTCCTCCCGCTTGTGATCCACTAATCTGAAACACATGCAAATCCATATCAATAAGAGACATTAAAAACTAAAGACATACTGAATTCATTACTTACCCCTACTGGTTGGCTAATTAGGCCTCTGTTGTCGAAAGTGGTGGTGGGTTCTCCTGCATATTGTGATCCTCCCTGATACATAATATGAACAAACAATGTCATAAATACACGCTCACTATTTAAATAAATACAACATTAATAGTTTGTTAAAATAGCTAACCTCAGTTTCATTGTTTGGCTTTGCCTTCACAACCTTTTTCGGCCAAATCTTCTTGTTTGGATTGTCTGGTTGCCGGCAACTCCTAGCATTGTGACCCGTTTGACCACAATTTTCACAACGTATACCATACCCTTTACGAGTCACCTTGATCGTTTCAATAGGCTCATTTTCATCATCTCCTCTTCTTCTCACTTTTTTAGGCCTACCTTTTTGTTTTTTTGGGTATAGGAGGTAGTATAGGTTCCACATCATGATCAACAGGCCACTCATTATAAGTCGATGGTATCGGATATATATCGGGGGCATATGACTTCCTAAAAGTATCCATAAAATACCACTGACTGACATACTTCTCAGGGACTTGCCTATGGAAATAAATTGCAGAAACTGCATGGGGGCATGGAATACCATTGAGTTGCCATCTACCACAACCACAGGTTCTTCTCCCTAGATCAACAATCCTCCTAGGCTCATGACTATGGTTGACCTCAAACTGTAATCTATTACTCCAATGACAAATGTAGTTTCTTGCCAATGACTTGTTTCTCTCCAATTTTTTCACAATCTTAGGGCAAATCTCATTTTTTGAAGTTTCCGCTCTAGCCCTTTTTTGATTGAACCTACCCATTAGTTGCCGCCTTATTAATTCCATGCATCCCAAAATAGGCTTATCTCTTGCCTCTAGGATCCACGCATTGAAACACTCGGCAGTATTATTCGTTAATATATCACTACAACTATAATTTCTAAATGCATGCCTTGACCACATCCGTGGATCAATCTTGCTAATGTAATCGAATGCATCTTCACTCATACCTCTAATGACCGATAGGTAGTGTTTGAATTGCAACTCATTAGCTGTCTGAACTGCACCATACAAAGCATCTTTATATGCCTTGCCCTTGTACCCATGTTTCTTGAAGTTTGCATGCAAGTGTCTTATACAAAATCGATGCTCCAAACCAGGCATCAAATCCTCCATGGCATTAAGCAATCCCTAATTATCAATACAAAAATAAAACATGTTAATTGTTCATTAAACAAAATACAAACAAAACATAATTTTTAATATAATTTATACCTTTTGTCGATCAGACATAAATGACGAAGTGTGCACTTGCGAATTGCCAATATCTTCCAAAAGTATGCTCAGAAACCATGTCCATGTATGCTGATCTTCACTCTCACATACCGCATATGCTAGTGGATAAATGTCGTCATTTGCATCCAGTGCAATGGTTGCATGTAGCTGCCCACCGAACTCGCTCTTCAAGAAGCAAGCATCGACACAAATCATGGGTCTACACCCCTCCAAGAAGCCCCGCTTGCAGGCTGCAAGTGACACATACATCCTTTGGAAGAATCTTCCATCCCGTTGTACATAAGCTGATGTGCCTGGATTCCACTTCCTTAATGCATTTGCATACTCTCGCACATGTTTATATTGTTCACCTTTTTTCCCTGTCAGAATACCCAATGCCATCCTCTTTGCTCGGTGACAACTCAACAAAGTTAGCTCGACATTGTAATCCCTTCTGATAATTTCCTTCAATGCACTTGCTTTCAAATTTGATTGGTCCCGAAAGCTGTCCAAATATCGGTGTGCAGCCCACTTGATTGATGCCTTCTTGTTGTAGTAGTGAGTCCCACAATTGTGCTCTTTGTAGTAACTCTTGACTTGGAAACAAGCATTGTCATTCGACCACGATGCATGTATTTTCCATCCACAGGTTTTCTTACAAATGGCGGTAACCCTTGTTTTCTCATTGTGCACGTAGGTGTAGTCAAAAGAGTTCTGAACTGCAAACACTTGCAATGCATCCTTAAATTGGCGGGGGTCAACAAACTTCTGCCCAATATACAATTCTACTGTCTCTTTCAAGTCAGCCTTATCCATCCACTCAGGATACTTCCTCCTAACACTTCTCGGTGACCCTTCACCCACATCATCAGTATCTATGCTTGAGAAGCCACCATCATTATTGCCATCATCTTCATCTGGCTTGTTTGAAATATCTCCAACATTTTTAGATGACTCTGTTTCATACCACGACTGAAACCATTTCATTGTATCCTCCTTAGCTTGACGTATACGTTCTTCATCCCTTTCTACGAAAATGTCCTCCCCCTCACCATCCGTTACTTCAAAGGCACTCAATTCCGTCTCCTTTTCCCCCTTAGTGTGAAACTGTTTTTTAGGCTGCCTTCGTTTTGCAGTCTTTTGTTGTGCATCCTGCTGCAACTTTGTAGACTTTTGCTTAGTACCCTTTTGCTTTGCAGCCTGTGCATGTTCTTGTGGAGGCTCTTCTGCAAGCTCTTCCACATAAACTTCTGCGGGTGACTGAGAAATCATCATTATTGGAGACCTGACTTCAATTGGAACTTCGTCAGCTAGAACATCATTCACAAATATATGCAATCTATTTTTCTTCACTTTTTTCAAATCTTTGAGCATGTTTTTCATGTCTTCCTCGTTAGTAAGTCCATGTCTGTAGTCATTGCTTTCATCATCATACTTATAGTACAACCTCAACCTTGGAATGTCATGGTAGTTGTATTCCAAGTACACTTCCAATATGGTGGCTATATCCCCAAAACATAGGGTGTCTGAATCCAAACCTTCTATAGGCATCACATCACCTCCCACATATTCCAAATCCGGTTCACTAGAGGATCCATGATGGCGAATGAAAAGATCAACAATAGTTGTAGCCATTTCTACACATTGACAACAAACGGGTATTTTAGATATTTATGTAACAGGACTCTTACGTGCAAGTTAAACCTTAGGAACCCAAAAACAGTAAATTCAACATTCAAGATACTACAAACTAGAATAGTAGGAATTCTATAAGAGCTAGATATGCCTATTGTTGGTATATACTGTAACAGCAGAGTTGCCTACTACTGAAAGGCAAGATATGAAGTTATTTGTTGGGAAAAATGTTGATCAGTTGACTCACATGGAAGCAAAAAAGAAAAATAATAAGTATAGATACCCCACTTATTTTTATTCTGCAGGGACACAAAGAATGTGAAGGTGGACCATATTTCGAGAAGAATGAGTAAGCTGCCTGCCTATTTTTACAAACGGCAGTCTGCTTTGCTTGTGGCTATGTTTCAAGCCATCTTAGTTGTTGTGCTCATGTAAATTTCTATTTTATAATTTACAGTTTTAGCACTCAAAGCTGGTACTAATATTTACTAATATTGTGTGATGTGAACTACTTTGTAGATTCAAAAGATGGTTTAGATCTATGCTAGTGGAATCTGGAGGCTCTTTTTCTTATGTTTTCAGACTAAAACATCATGATAGGTATAGAACATAACATGACCTTGGAATCATGGTAGTTGATGATTAATTATTTGTGTTGTTAGTAAAATGAGAAGCTTCAATTATATTGATTTGTCCTTTGCCCATCTTGTATTTTTATAAGTGGGGTTAAACTAGAATCTAATATATTATTAGTTAGGTTGAACGGATAGACTAGAATCTTGTATTTTTAATAGAATCTTGTCTACAACAAAAGGTCTTAAATTCAAGATGAGACAAATAAAATAAAATAAAATAATAATAAAATACAAATAAATAAAATAAATAAAATAATAATAAAATAAAAAAACTTTACATACAAAATAACAAAAGTTCTTAACATATGCATATAAGACCATTGAATAAAGTATGTTCTTATCAGAACACATAATGAATAAAGTAGTAATAAAAGTTGAACATTGTCCACCAACCAAACAACAATCTAAAAGCACATATTGAATAAAGTAGTCATTGTTAGGCTACCCAAACTAACAATCCAATAGCACGTGCAGTAATGGCCCTACCAACAATATAAACACATGTGTAATTCTTCAATATTTTCAAACTAGAGCCAAACCATCAAAAGCAATTCCAAATAACATACCACGAGTCAGGGTATGCAATGGGCTCGTTGGCTTTGGGAGGACTTGAATGGAACCGTGGGTTTCTCAGATTTTTGTAGAACGGGCTTAGGGTCTGTCGGAGATTTAGGATTTTTAGAGTGAGATTGACGGGATTGTGGGTTTCTTCGGGTTGGGTTCGAAAAGTGGGTTGAGGAAGAAGCTTCGCCGCCGGAGAGTGGAGTTCCTCGCCAACGACTGGGGTTGGGTTGGGTCGTCGTCGGAGCAGGGGGTTGGGTTGGGTTGGGATTCACCGGAGTCTGGGGTTGGGTTGGGATTCGCCGGAGCAGGGGGTTGGGTTGGAATACCGTGGGTCTTCAAGGAATTACTGAATTAGAATCACTGTTTGAAGGAACGTGGGTCTATTTTTTTTTTTAAAAAAAAAAAAAAACAGAATGTGGGTTTATTTGTTTGTGTTTTAATTCCAATAGTTTTTATGTTTTAATTCTAGTATTTGTTTTTGTTTTAATATTTATTTAACAGTATTTTTAATTTGTTATCAGGTTTTATTTTTTTAAATTAGGTGGCATGGGCAATATCTAGTCATCAGTGATGACTTGGCACTTCTGTCAGGTGTCGACTTTTAATTGATCCACGTGTCAGTGATGTGGATTTCCGTTAAGTTTTTTAACGGTAGATGGATGGAGGTACTAATTTTATCTTTATGAAAACCACAAGTACCTCCTGTGATACAAATCAAACCCTAAGGGAGAAAAAATAAAGTGTCCAAACCCTAGGGGGTTTTTAAGTATTTAACCCTTATATTAATTAAGGTGTATTTGTTGACATGCTGGCAAAATATGAGAAGCTTGTTTTGCTAGGGCCAGAGATTGAAGTTCCTAAGGGTTTAACTACAGTGGAACCTCATTATCTAAAGGTAATTATTGTTTTTCCATTATGATCTATTAATCGTTATAAAATATGACTTTCCCCCAAAAAATTATTATTATTATTATTATTATTATTACACTTATTGATTAAAAAAATATTTGTATTAGTTATTGAAACTGAAATATAACTGATCATTTGTTATTTTGAGATAACGTGCAGCTAGTAAAAAAAAAAAATTGTAGTGAAAAACTAGCATACTACACCAGATGAGCAAGGTTGTGGTAAAAACGGTA
>NC_081547.1:18275672-18291089 GCF_901000735.1 Corylus avellana
GGGTTGGGTTGGGATTCGCCGGAGTAGGGGCTTGGGTTGGGTTGGGATTCGCCGGAGCAGGGGGTTGGGTTGGAATACCGTGGGTCTTCAAGGAATTACTGAATTAGAATCACTGTTTGAAGGAATGTGGGTCTATTTTTTTTTTAAACAGAATGTGGGTTTATTTGTTTGTGTTTTACTTCCAATAGTTTTTATGTTTTAATTCTAGTATTTGTTTTTGTTTTAATATTTATTTAACAGTATTTTTAATTTGTTATCAGGTTTTATTTTTTTAAATTAGGTGGCATGGGCAATATCTAGTCATCAGTGATGACTTGGCACTTCTGTCAGGTGTCGACTTTTAATTGATCCACGTGTCAGTGATGTGGATTTCCGTTAAGTTTTTTAACGGTAGATGGATGGAGGTACTAATTTTATCTTTATGAAAACCACAAGTACCTCCTGTGATACAAATCAAACCCTAAGGGAGAAAAAATAAAGTGTCCAAACCCTAGGGGGTTTTTAAGTATTTAACCCTTATATTAATTAAGGTGTATTTGTTGACATGCTGGCAAAATATGAGAAGCTTGTTTTGCTAGGGCCAGAGATTGAAGTTCCTAAGGGTTTAACTACAGTGGAACCTCATTATCTAAAGGTAATTATTGTTTTTCCATTATGATCTATTAATCGTTATAAAATATGACTTTCCCCTAAAAAATTATTATTATTATTATTATTATTATTATTATTATTACACTTATTGATTAAAAAAATATTTGTATTAGTTATTGAAACTGAAATATAACTGATCATTTGTTATTTTGAGATAACGTGCAGCTAGTAAAAAAAAAAATTGTAGTGAAAAACTAGCATACTACACCAGATGAGCAAGGTTGTGGTAAAAACGGTAGACAAATGGTTACTTATGTTTAACTCTATGTTTTTACTAATTACTTTAATAATTTGTAGATACTAGAAGCAGCAAATGCTACTATGTCAAAAAATTTTATTGTACGAATATTTTTTTGATGAAAAAAGCTTAATCACAAAAGACGTACAAGATCTAGGAAAATAGCTTGACAAAACAACTACTCTCCATTCTCCTAACTATTTTTCAACCATGTTTTAATATTTACTTAGAAAATAACTGTATTTTTTGGCAATAAATATATTATTATTATTATTATTAGATCTCGAGTTCTAATAGTAATAATAATAATAATAATTAATCACCACAGTGGACAAGACTATTTTTCAACCATATTTTAATATTTACTTGGAAAATAACTATATTTTTTGGCAATAAATATATTATTAATTATTATTATTATTAGATCTCGATATACTAAGATCTCAAGTTCTAATAGTAATAATAATAATAATAATAATAATAATTAATCACCACATAGGACAAGTGTTCACCTAAGGGTCCCGTTACACTCAATGCCAATGTGTCAATTATTCAAATTATTCAAACAAGGGCGGTGACATTCTTTGCTCGAGACAAAGACTTCCAGTCTTTATATTGTGAGATGGCTTTGCCAACTCAACAAGATAGTAGCCCTGTTATAGGTATTGAAGTTTGCATCAACATTAAAACTGAACTTAAGGAATCTAAGATAGCACATATAATTATTGTGCAAATGGAAAACAAAAATTTTGTGGAGCTAATTTTAAATAAGCAAAAAAGAAGAGCGACGGCCAAGATCAAGACAAATGCAGACAAGCCCATTGTCGAGCTCGTTGAATGGGTGATAAATACACTTGAAAAACAACATATTCTTGATGTGACATATGTTCCTCGCACCCGGAATATAGTAACTGATAAATTGGTAAACCTAGCAAGAAAGTTGAAATACGTAGTTACTGCCAACAATGTAACAACAGACGATAAGGCATTCTGGGATGGCCAGAAAAAAATTGATCCTGATATCAATGATTGGATAGAAAACTACATGTATTGGACAAATAAGATTTTGGGTGCATTGAAGGGGACGGTCCTAGAAGACCTGTTATTGGTTAGAGTTGAGGTAAAAGAAGAAAAATAGTGCAAAACCATTAAGGTAATGACTGCGATGGTTAATGAAACTCAACTCAGAAAAGATGTAAAGTTGAGCAGAGACTTAGTGCAAGGTATCACTTTCTATTTGAAATATTTCTTTCAATATTTTGAATGAGTATCGTAACCCTGATTTTCCTTATTTCAGGACTTCTGAAACAAATATATGAGGGAAATGTCAACATATTTGCATTGAGATGCAAGTCAGAAGCTATGATAGAAGAAATCACATGTAAAATTTAATTAAATATAACTAGACCATAGTTAGCAATGTACAAATGTTTTGAACAAGGTTGTTTGTTAGTGACAATTACTGTTTATGCTTCGGAGAAGGTGGGGCCTTACAAAGACAATGTTGAAGAAGAGGTAGTAGCACTCACTAATTTTCAAACATAAAGATTTTTTTTCTTTCAAAACACTGATAGTTTGACAATTTTCTACTTATTATTAGGTTGAAGCCGCTAGCCTACCGATTACAACATTACTGCACGATAGTACCACCACAAGCCCTCAAAATGTAGGTTTGTAATAGATTATGATTGTAATGTATTATGATAAGTCTAAAAAAATTATCAGTGTTTTGAAAAAATATCAAAGTTCATGTTCTTTGAAAAAATATCAAGCAAGTACGAGGAATGCCTCCAAATGCAAGTTGGTAATAAATTATCTTTCTTATTTATTTTAAATTTTATTTATATTAATTATGATGCATTAGAGATGCCTCTAAAATTGGTAGAATATAAGTCAAAGGTAGCCAAAGATGATGAAATTTTGCCTATGGACTTAACTACTGTAGAACCTCTTTTCCTGGAGCTAATTATTGTTTAAACTAAACCATAGTACCTTAATTTATTTAAGCAAATAATTAGATCTCAAGATCTCGAGATACTAAGATATTATTATTATTATTATTATTATTAATATGTATATATGTATTATTATTATTATTAATTTCTATAAAAATAATTCATATATGACATGGATTTTTAATAGTACTTGATATACACATGTTTCTACAATTTAAAATTTATGCTTTGGTCGGGATGAATGACGTACATTGCTCCCATAGCGGGATATCTCGACAATTATACAATGTATACAAGAGTAAATTCAAAGGTATGACTTCAAAATTTAGTTATTTTACTTAAATATTTTTGGCATAGGATGAATCATTACTAAAATAATGTTACAAAAGAGCAAATATAAGTCCAATGAAGTGGTCATCCATTGGTGACACGACATTCACCGCGAATGCTACAGTGACTCAAAATAGTAGCATGAGCTCAATGGCATTCATTGCTAGAAATGCATGCTTCCAGTTAATCAGTTGTGGGGTGGGCTGGACATCAAAACCATTTGATAACGTCTTAGAAGCCATAGGCGCCTCATAGGCCCTTAAAATGATAATTTAAAATCGTAACTGTGCGAAGAACATCACTATCCAATCGGAAAACAAAAATTTTGTTGACCAAATTTTTAAGGAGTTAAAAATAAATAAGACAAGCAAAAATGATAAAATAAAATAAAATAAAATAAAAATAAAAAATAAAAAATCCAAAGACAACCCCATTGACAAGGCCTTAAAGGTGGCGGTGGATTCCCTGGAAGCTCATTATGAGGTTGTGGTGGTGTATATTCCTCGGGTTCAGAACAACGCAACCGATTTTTTGGAATTGTTGGCAAGAAAATTGTCATGTGAAATAATTGTAATGCCCCTAAAACTGGCCTTGGCCAGCTTGGCAAGGTTACTGGCATTTACCCCATTTTAACCAACTGGTAGCTAAACAGGGAACCACCCCTCTATGCACTATAAGAGTTAATGCATAGGAAGGTGAATTAAATCTGAGAAACTATTAACCATTATTGGAATAAGTATAATCCTCAAAGGTAAAGACATGGAGCAACTAATCAATAATGTAAGGCAAACCTGATAAAAACACCGAGATCTTAAAGCAAAGTCTATAGTGGCAATTGCACCACTCTTGGGTTCTCGAAGCGAGCTTCCTATAAGGGTAATAATAGCGTAAGTCTAACGACTTAGTAAGTAAACCTCACAATTAGGTATGACATAAGCTCATTATTATTAAGTAGAAATAAACGTGCAGTTTTGATAAACATTTAAAAGAGGTGTTGTCTCCGTTAATAAACCTTGAAAATGTCGTTTGGTTTGATAAAGGGTGGTGTACTTCCAACAGCAATCGCCTAAGTATTTTGATGCATAAAAACTAATGTTTTATAGGTCATAACTTTCATGTATGGTCTACCCGATATATTACCCCTTCTTAGCAGGGTTGGTGCTGTCCCGAGGGACCTGTAATACAATGTCGTTGCCTCGACCATTGTACACTACTGTCCATAACACTAGCTGTCCGACCGAGTCTGACCTCGGGTGGCCCACAATACTAGTGATGTACGTCCTGTAGTGACTAACCATTAGGCAATGGCTGCATCGGTCACAAACACCATTGGATCCAAGGCCTATATAACAACATACACGTTTGACCATAGAATGAAGTCTATATAGTAGGCCCATGACCATTATTCCGCACGTACCAGTGTACCATGTCATACGATGCATCTTATCAACCAGTTATTAAAGCAGTTATCAAGTTATTACCAAAAGTAGACATGTTCATATCATACGCGTGGTCAGTCAACTAACATATCCCACATTTTTAAGGAAAGTATTCGTAAGTGTTTACTTACCTTGTACGTTTGCTCGAGTCCTTCGACATCACGAATCCCTACTATAACGAAACACGATTCATCGTTATAAGTAGTACTAGAAAACTCCACAAGCTCCCATCTAACGAAAAAGGGGTTGCTAAAACCTTTGGACCACATTTTGGGCTAAGGGGGCATGTGACCTGCTCTCTAGGTGAGCGCTCGTCCCCTAGGGAGAGCATTCGGCTAGGAGCTAGGGTTTAGCCAAAAGTACCCAAAATGCTCCGAGGCTCCTATCTAAAGCTATGAGTTGGCTCCTACTTCATAAGCTCTTAACAACGCAAGTAAAACACAAGAATTCAAGAGGCGTTAAAAGCTTTTGAAAACACTTTTTGAAATAAGTCTTAATAAACAAGGAAATAGTGTAAGGTCTTGCTATAACACTTAAAGGCTTGAAACATTAAAAAGAATGATAATAACTTTAAGAAAACGTACCACTCCTAAGTATTGATACCTACACCATTGTAAATCAATGAGCTAATCAACAAAACATAAAGAGGGCGTAGAAATTACCTCAACAAGTAGGTTTTCCCATGGGTGCTTCTCCTTTCTCCGTGGTTACTCACAAAACTCACACCCACTCAAATGACAAAGTAACAGGGTTTTCTTTAAGCTTCAAAGGTGGAATTGAGGGCTGGGTTGAATGGGGTTTGTGGATATTTATAGGAGAAGGAAGCTGAGGGTAAAATGGGAATTCTGTTAAAAAGGAACGAGCATTTGTGTACTGTTTACAACGAGCCAAAAATGCTTTTCAGGTGTGCGTTTTGGGTATTAACCAAGGGTCTAAAAATTGGTCAATGAGCGCTCGTATACTGTTCACAAAAGGCCAAAAGTGCTCAAAGGTACGATTTCACGAGGGTGGCGTGAGGTTCAGACGAGCACTCATATGGTCCCCTGGACGAGCGCTCGTCCAATGAGGGTGTTCTTGGGCCTTTGCTTGCTAAAACGGCCCTAAGGCCTTGGGCCCATTAAAGAAGGTTTGGGGTTTTTGTTTAGGGCTTGTTTTCCAGATATTATCAGTCAGTTAAGAAATCTTTAACTCTATTAAAAAGTGATAATTTATGGGGTATTACAGTAATGAAATATGACTTTACCAAAAATAAGTGTCCTGAATACAAGACATTCTCGGATGGCCAGTAAAAAGAGGATCTGACATGGTAAAGTTGTTGCAAAAATCCATAATATGTGGAAATAGTATTCTGAGGATTTTGAAGAAAATGCCCCTAGAAAATATACTTTTTGACTACAATCGAAGTAAAAAAAAAAAAGGACTATGAAGTAATTAGGGTGATACGTGCAACAATTATTCAACAAGAACCAAAATCTATAAAAGAGTTAGAGAAGTTGATGAAAAGTATCACTTTTTATTTGAAAATTTTATTTAAATATTTGGGAAAAATGCAGTTTACCCCTCTAAAGTTTCAAGGGTTTTTCAATTTTAACCCCAAAGTTCAAAAATTGGCAATCTACCCCCCTGAGGTTTCCAAAATTGGCAATTTAAACCCTCCGTTTAATTTTTTCGTTTAAATGGACGGAAATCTATGAAATTACATCATTACCCTCAGGCTTTTTAAAAAAAATTTCCGTCCAATTTAACGGAAATGAATAACGGAAGGTTTAAATTGCCAATTTTTTAAACTTCAGGGGGGTAAATTGCCAATTTTTGAACTTTGGGGTTAAAATTAAAAAACCCTTGAAACTTCAAGAGAGTAAACTGTATTTTTCCCTAAATATTTTTAATGAGTATTTTCTAATGTTGATTTTCCTTCCTTCAGGACTTGTTGAACATCTAGAAATGGGAAATGTAGAGCATATTATTTGGAGATGCAAGTCAAACACGATGATTAAAGAAGAAAGACGAGGAAAAATACCAAAAAAGAATCCGAAGACAACCCCATTGACAAGGCCTTAAAAGTGGTGGTGGATTCCCTTGAAACTCATCCTAAGGTTGTGGTATCGTATATTCTTCGGGTTAAGAAGACCACAACCGATTTTTTTGCATTGTTGGTAAGATAATTGTCATGTGAAGTAATAAAATACGACTTTCCAAAAACAAATCTATTGAATACAAGACATTTTGGGATGGCCAGCAAAAAGAGGATCCTGACATGGTTAACTTGCTGCAAAAATCCTTGATATGGGAAAATAGTATTCTGAGGGTTTTGAAGAAATTTCTACTAGACGATCCACTTCTGACTACTCTCGAAGTGAAAGAGGAAAAAGATTATGAAGTGATACGCGTGATGCGTACAACAATTATTCAACTAGCAGCAAAATTCAGAGAAGATTTAGAAAAGTTGATGAAAATTATTACTTTTTATTTGAAATATTTCTTTAAATATTTTGAAAAATGTCATGTGAAGTGGTTAACTTGCTGCAAAAATCCATGATATAGGAAAATAGTATTCCAAGCGTTTTGAAGAAATTGCTCCTAAAAGATCTACTTTTGACAACTTTCGAAGTAAAAGAAGAAAAAGACTATGAAGTGATTAGCGTGATGCGCGCATAAATTATTCAACAAGCACCAAAATACAAAGAAGATTTAGAAAAGTTGATGAAAGGTATAACTTTTTATTTAAAATACTTTTTTAAAAAATATTTTTAATGAGTATTTTCTAATGTTGATTTTCCTTAACTAGAAAAAGGAAATGTAAAGCAGATTATTAGGACATACAAGTCAAACACGATGATTAAAGAAAAAAAGACGAGGAAAAATGCTAAAAAAAGAATCCGAAAACAACCCTATTGACAAGGCCTTAAAGGTGGGGTTGGATTCACTTGAAGCTCATCCTGAGGTTGTGGTGTCGTATATTCCTCGAGTTCAGAATACCGCAGCCAATTTTTTTGCATTGTTGGCAAGAAAATTGTCATGTGAAGTAATGAAATATAAGACTTTGCCAAAAACAAGTTTACTGAATAAAAGACATTTTGGGATGGCTAACAAAAAAGGATCCGGACATAGTTAACTTGCTGCAAAAATCCTTGATGTGGGAAAATAGTATTCCGAGGGTTTGAATAAATTGCTCCTAGAAGATCTTCTGACTACTCTTGGAGTAAAAGAGGAAAAAGACTATAAAGTGATTTGCGTGATGCATTCGGCAATTATTCAACCAGCACCAAAATCTAGATAAGATTTAGAAAAGTTGATGAAAGCTATCACTTTTATTTGAAATATTTTTTTAAATATTTTGAAAAAGAGTGATGCTACGCAGAAGCATTTCTTCAGGAAACCCTCCGTAACTGCTGAGCTGGCGTTGGTTAAGTGAACCATGGTTATCAGAATTTTTTATAATAATAATAATAATAAAAAAACAAAAAAAAACAAAATCACGCCTTAGCCACTAAGTTCCCCAAAATCAGCCTTTTTAGGTTTTTTCCCCAAAATTGTCTCCCGTCCTCCTCTCCCACCCTTCTCCCTCCCCCTTCACCTCCGACCTTCGCCCACCACCAAGCACTTCCGCCACCGAACAGACTGCCACCCACGGCGCAACGACGCTCACCCACGGCACCAACTCGAAATCCGGAGACGCCACCCAACCACCACCGACGACGCCCAGTAAGTTGGAGAAGCCTAGAAGGTATGCATAAATGTTTTCATTGTTTTGTTGGTTAGAGCTTCTTTGAGCTAGATAAATCTTTCATTTTGAGAAGGAAAAAAAAAATAGAAATGGAATTTTAGTTAGTTCTGGTATGATTTTTCCTTTGCTGTTCGGTTAAATAAAAGGTTTTTTTTGTTTTTTGTTTTTTGTTTTTATATTTATTAAATAAAAGGCTGGTTAACCCAGGTTTGGTTAACCAACCTTTTTACGGATGGTTTCCTGAAGAAATGCTACTGCGTAGCATTACTCTTTGAAAAATGTCAAGTAAAGTGGTTAACTTGTTTCAAAAATCCATGATATGGGAAAAGTTTTGAAGATATTGCTCCTAGAAGATCTACTTCTTACTTCTCTCGAAGTAAAAGAGGAAAAAGACTATGAAGTGATTTGCGTGATGCGTGCAGCAATTATTCTACCAGCACCAAAATCTAGAGAAGATTTAGAAAAGTTGATGAAAGCTATCACTTTTTATTTGAAATATTTTGAAAAATGTCATGTGAAGTGGTTAACTTGTTGCAAAAATCCATGATATGGGAAAATAGTTTTTTGAGCGTTTTGAAGAAATTGCTCCAAGAAGATCTACTTCTAACGACTTTTGAAGTAAAAGAAAAAAAAAAAGACTATGAAGTGATTAGCGTGATGCATGCATAAATTATTCAACATGCACCAAAATACAAAGAAGAGTTAGAAAAGTCGATGAATGGTATAACTTTTTATTTGAAATATTTCTTTAAATGATTTTAATGAGTATTTTCTAATGTTGATTGTCCTTCATTCAGGACTTGTGGAACAACTATAAATGAGAAATATAGACCAGATTATTTGGAGATGCAAGTCAAACATGATGATTAAAGAAGAATAACGAGGAAAAATGCTAAAAAAGAATTCGAAGACAACCCCTTTGACGAGGCCTTAAAGGTGGCGTTGGATTCACTTGAAGCTCATCCTGAAGTTGTGGCCTCGTATATTTTGTTGGGTTCAGAACACCGCAACCGATCTTTTGGCATTGTTGGCAAGAAAATTGTCATGTGAAGTAAAGAAATATGACTTTGCCAAAAACAAGTCTATTGAATACAAGACATTCTGGGATGACCAGCAAAAAGAGGATCCTGACATGGTTAACTTTCTGCAAAAATCCTTGATATGGGAAAATAGTATTATGAGGGTTTTGAAGAAATTGCTCCTAGAAGATCTACTTCTGACTACTCTCATAGTAAAAGAAGAAAAAGACTATGAAGTGATTAGAGTCATACGTGCATCAATTATTCAACTAGCACCAAAATCGAGAGAAGATTTAGAAAAGTTGATGAAAGCTCTCACTTTTTATTTAAAATATATGTTTAAATATTTTGAAAAATGTCATGTGAAGTGATTAACTTCTGCAAAAATCCATTATATGAGAAAATTGTATTCTGAGCGTTTTGAATAAATTGCTCATAGAAATCTACTTCTGACAACTTTCGAAGTAAAAGAAGAAAAGGATTATGAAGGATTAGCATGATGCGTGCATAAATTATTCAACTAGCATCAAAATACAAATAATATTTAGAAAAGTTGATGAAAGGTATCATTTTGTAAGTTGGGGGTGCCTCGGCCACCCCCATTTTGCAAATTGGGGGTGGCCGGCCACTCCCAATTTTCTACCCTTTTTTTGTTTTTTTTTTTTAATTGGAGTTACAATTTTTTATTATTTTCTGCCGCATACATAGCACCAAAAACATAAGTGCCACTTACGATATAATGCCACGTCATATGGTCTGTTGATTTGACCTGAATATGTGGCATTAGGGACATGTGTCACCATTTTATGCATGCTGACATGGAGATCCGTTAAATATTTTGACGGAACATGAAGTGCCAAGTGGGTATTTTCAATAATTACAAGTACCAATTGTGACACTTTTTAAAAGTGAGGAGTTCGTTTGATTTTGGTCATAACTATAGGTACTAAAATTGTATTTAACCTTAATAAATAATCTTTGATCTTTTAAGCTCTTTATCTCCCTGGGCTCCACCAAAGCCCATGGACCTCCATTAGACCCAATAATCTGGATCTTTGAAGCTCTTTAACTCCCTGGGCTCTACCAAAGCCCATAGGCCTCATTTATAAACTCTCCTCATTTAGAAATTTGTACTAAAATTAGATACAAATTTCTTTTTATCTAATTTTGGTAGCAGTTGGTCCATTAATGAACCAAGTGCACTATACGTTAATGGACCAAGCAATCTCTCAGAGATGGCTGTTTTGAGAATACTAGCTACCACTGAAGTCTTGCACAAAGGGTATGTCTAAATTCTGGACTGAATCAACGGGTGAGATTCTCACCACGAAGTTGACGCATCTCTTAGGTTTCTGCATGCTTTCTATACCATGGCAAAACTCCGAACATCAAGGAAGTTTGTTTTTATCGAAATCGAATGTTATGGCTAGCTACCAAAGTCGTCTTGCATGTTGTGCCAAATGAAGTAGACTCATACGACCTGACTGAGATTTTTTATTTTTTATTTTAGAATATTGATTACATAATTAAAATTTATTATTTTCTATCACTTTAATTTTTTGGGATAAATATTAATTTAACATAGTACGAGAACAAATGTTATAAGTTTGAACATGTATATGTCAATTCACTAGCTTTTATTTCAATTAAATATTACATATTATGGGCCTTATTAAATAAATAAAATTTTGAACCCATACATGAATGAGAGTGCTAAAATATTAATTAAATAATTAAATTCACTATTTTCTATCAACTTAACCTTTTGGAGCAAGTAGTAATTTAACATTTTGATTTACTTATCTACCATTTTTTTTTTTTTTTGAGTAATTGCTAAATGGAAGTGGCTAAAACCACCCTCAATGGCCATGGTGGTGGTTTGGCCACCCCTAAATATGCTTAGAGAGTATGACTAATCCACCCCTGGCCTGAAGTTTCCTTTTTAATTTTTAATTTTCATACTTGTATTTTTTTTTTTTTTTTTATTGTGGATGACACGTGTTATAATATGATTGTATCTAACTTGGAAGTTTAATAGATTAATTTTCGTCCAGATTTTGGATGGAAGTTGAGAGTAGGAACCTATTTGCTTACCACATGCATGAAGTTCTTAGCCAATTTTTATACGTGCGATAATGAGCTAATTATAAATTTGTGCAATTGTATGAAATGAGTTTGCATTTATCCTTTATTTTTAAAACAAATTTCTTTTTATCTAGTTTGAAAAAAGAAAACAACTAAAACTAAACTCGCATAAAACTAAACAACTTTCTTCCTGCGGCGTCAGAATACCTTCTTCATTGTTTTGTTTTTTTCTTGTTCTTTTCTTCTTCTTTCTTCCTGCGGCGTCAGAGCACCTTCTTCTTTCCTCTTTTTTCGCTTGACTGCGTGCCCACCCCCATGAAGAATTTTTTTTTATGAGAAACGAATAATCGCCAGACTGTTAAAACAATTTCGACATGATGTAGACTGCGCGCTCTTTGGGCCTTCTAGATCTGCAATAAGTCGTTGTGCACTCCAAATAGCTACAAAAGAGTAAAAGCGTCAAAAAATCCGCCAGCGTCTATGCCGGGAAAACTCCGATGCCTAAGTCAGTTTCCGATAGAAAGATTATGCTTCGGCGCATAATAATTCAATCTGCAAAAGTCAATTTCCAGTAGAAAGATTATGCTATGCTTCGGCGGAGGACTAATTGAGCTCTATTTCATATTCTCTAGTATGAGAGTTTTGAGAGAGTATGAGAAGATGTCTTTGTAGTTAGTGTAGGGGCCTATTTATAAGCTAAAGAGTTGAGATTGATTTGAACTAGCTCTCCTGAAAAGTTGAGGTAGACTTGAACTTAGTTCTCCTTATTTGAGTTGATTTGGGAGTTGAGAGCTGTAATTTAAACATTGAGTAGGACTCTATGACCCAGTTATTCCAATGGAACCCCACTTGGATTGTATTTCCTGCTTTTTAATGAATAGCCTTATGGGCCTGTCATTTGTCCTGAAACCCAAAATCTGATGGGCTTGTAGTGTAAATTTATTCTCTACAATAAATATGTTTTTTTGGCATATCTAGACCAAATTTAGTAAACAAATTATTGTCATTATAGTTCAGTGAAGTCACAATTCAATTCAGAGAACTCTTGATTTTTGCCCAAAAAAACGGCGTCTTAAATCATCCAACTCTTGGCGAAAGAGAAAATCAGTTTAAAAATCAACCGTAGGGTTGGCCACCTTAATCTTTATGCATTTGGAGCTTAACTTATCAATCGTCATCAAGCCATAAATGATAATGGAGAAAATCTAATGGGATGATGACTTTTAGATAAGATGAAGACTTTTTGATATAATTAAACTTATCAACCAAGTAAAATTTTATTACACTTGTATCATGCAATGGTCGGCCACCCCTTGGCTTCCTTGGCTTGTTTTTCTATAAACAGCAACCTTAAGCCTTTAGTTTTCATCTCCCATTTCAAGACAAAGTTGGTTACTTGCTTTTCTTTCCTTCCTAGCTTTCTTTTGGTTTTCTCTACCAATGTCACATGGCCTAGGTTTGGTTTTGGTATGCATTTTCTCTCTTCTTTCAAGCTTAGACCCATGGCCACTTGGTGAGGAAATTGGGAGTTTTTCTTCTGAAGCAATCTTGGTAAGTATTTTATGCATAGAATTGTCTCTTGAATATTCTCAAGATGCTATTTGAATCACTTCTACCGTATCGTCTCCGAAAACTCTAAAGATATGGTTTGATTGTGAACTTTCAACAAAATATTCTATGATTTACTCGACATTCTTTCCTTACTTCGCTGATTTTGTTCTTTACTTCAATAAATTGTGTTGGAACAAGCTGCTGATATTTTTTCAGGCATAGAGAGTAATACTAAAATTACTGGCTCATTGAGCGTAATTAGTTTATGTAGGCCAGGGACAAATAGGTTGTGGGGGTATTTTGGAGTTTTTCAAAATAGATCTATATAATTAGGGTTTTCCTATAAATATATTATCCTGTAACCCTAAATTATTGAATAATGAAATATAACTGCACTCTCCTGTGGACGTAAGCATATAGCCGAATCACGTAAATCTGTGTCTCGATTTTCTCTTGCTCTCACTCTTTTGATTCTATACTATTCATTATTATTGTGCACGGTAACAATAATTGGTATCAGAGCTTAGGTTCTATGATGGCTGGGATTGGCACATCTTTTGCGAAATTCAACATGATGAAATTCAATGGAACCAATAACTTCAGGTTATGGAAAAAACATGTCAATGATTTGTAGGTGCAACAAGGGATAGTGAAGGCTTTGAATGGGATGAAACCAGATGTATGTCAGACATGGACTGGAAGGAACTTGAGGCTAAAGCGGTGGCTACTATTCGGATTTGTCGGAGGATAACGTGATGTATCATGTCATGGATTAAGAATCTTCGGCAGCAATTTGGTTGAAACTAGAGAATCGGTATATGTCCAAGTCGTTAACATATCGGATTTGAGCCAACATATCAACATATTCAATCAGATAATTAGTGATTTGAAGAGGATTGATGTGAAGTTCAAAGACGAATACAAGGCGTTGATGCTATCGAATTCAATCACAGCTTTTGCAACGTATGAGAATTTGGTTGCAACTCTGATATGGAGGAAGGAGTCCTTGGAGTTAGAAAAGGTTATAAGAACCCTGTTGGCTTTTCATCAGATGAAGAAAATCAGTGATGAAAGTTCTCGAGGAGAATGGCTAGTTGTAAAAGGTAACCAGGAGTTTGGAAGAAGTAGTAACAAGGGTGGTTCAAATGACAATAATTCTCAGTCAAAGTTTAGGAAGAGTGGAACCCTGCCGGGACTTGATCGGGACCCCACCAGGACCCGAAGTCGGAAAATATTTTCAGCGAAAAACATTTTCATGGAAAATGATTTCTTAGAAAAGATTTTTCAGTATTTGGCATGTACGGAAAATCAGGCAGGGGTCCTGGTCGGGTCCTTGACGCCAGAAAATATTTTCAATAGAAAACATTTTCCTTGAAAACATTTTTGGTATTTGGTGTGTACGGAAAGTTATATTAAACTCTAAATTACGAAAAGGTCCTTGTTGGGTCCCAGAGGGGTCTCGGATTGATCCCTACGGGGTCCCGATAGGATCTAGGCGGGGTTCGGATGAGTGGGTCCCTGCAGGACTCGGTTAGGACACCTCTAAGACTTGGTCGGGACATTTCTATAATTTAGAGTTAATATATATATATATATATAAATTGTAATTTTCCATACGTGTCAAATACCGTAAAATGCTTTCAAGGAAATCATTTTCAGGAAAATATTTTCTATTGAAAATATTTTTTGATAGAAAGCATTTTACGTCGAAACAAACGGAGCCAATAGGTAGTTTGCTCTCAGTTACAAACCTAAATATTATGCCCGTAACGAGATAAATTAAGTTTTTAGAGGGAATTGAGACCTCTTGACAAACACATGGTTAGTGAATAAACTTTCATTGATTCAAATTCCATACAGTATCTACATCATTTTATAGAGAATATTGCAAGCTTATTCTAAGAAAATAATAGCTAAAAATAAGCAGAATATTGAGGGCATAATGGTTGTATCCGATAGCATATAACAAAATTCTACACAAAAAATAATCAAAAATAAAATTGAGCCCCCAAAGCTACATATTATCCCAACTATTTTTAGTACGTATACTCGTTTCGAGCAACATTTTTTTATTAAACTACAGGCCTAAATAAGGATTTGTAATGTGGAAATAGAAAAGTGACCTGCAATCAACAAGACAAACGCACACATGCACCTATACACAAACAACAAACACACAATAGAACACCATGAATGAATAGTGGAAGAACTACTTCCCTTTCCCCAAAGAGGAAAAGATTTTCCAATTATTACTAACGAGGGTTTTTTCTTAATATTTAAACAATCAAAAGATGAGTTTAAATATAGGGATAAATGCAAAATTGGTTTATGTGGTTGGCCTAATTTATAAATCACTCCATCCGGTTTAAAAAATAATTTATAGGTCTCTATGATGGGCTAAAATAACATTTTACCCTTTGAA
>NC_081547.1:18291189-18311146 GCF_901000735.1 Corylus avellana
CTTTTAAAAAATGACGAATAAGCTTTTTCATGTCATTTTGAGGTTCCAAGCGATTTTCCAAATTATAAAATCAAAATGCTACACGAAAATGGCTAACATGAAATCAACTAGTAGTGCTACAGCAAAGCCATCATTGTTCACGGCTGGTCTAGGATTGAGATCCAAATCCATGAAAACGTTCGCTGGTGAGTTGGAGGACGCCTAGGGCAATGGCGGTGGAGAGCCCACGGTGGTCGGAGAAGGATGAAAACAGGAGGATTTCAAATCAAATTGAAAAACACAAAACGATGAGAAGAGAAAAACAGAGAAAATAAAGTAAAATTGAAATTCCACATAATCGAAATCTGGCGTTAGCCTGAAGCTCTGATACAATGAAGAAATTCATAAATAAATGCGGAAATAAGATAAAAGCTTAAATAAAATAAAAGATTTTACGTGGTTCGATCTATGATCTATACCCACGGCATAAAGCCCGTAAGGACTACATTTGCTCTTATTCACTTTATGATTTTACAATCCCTTAGGGATGTGAAGAGAATACAAAAAGATATGACTGGTAAAATCAAATAATGTTTCTGATTTGATTTTATCAATTCCAATCAATACAAATATATTCTCATAATAACAAATCTCACACAATATATTCTAACATACTTTAGAAAGACATTAATTTCCAGGTTTTTGTTAGATGGCATTACAGCGAGTAGATTCTATGTTTGACATTTAAATAGTCAATCAAAACTCCCGTGCATAAAGAAATACCATGAAATCGGCAATGCTAACCAAAATGAAGTAATAAGATAATTTCAAGAAACCGAAAGTAATCTCATCTTAACGATGCAACATAAGGGTAAAATTCAATGAGCTTATATTATCGACATCAAAATTCAAACTGTTATCATCACCAACATTAATTACCTGCTGATATTATGGTCTAGTGCTTTTAGTTTGCCAGCCTCCATGTGTTCCAATTTCAAGTTTTTTTTGTTTTTTTCTCTGATCAAATGAAGTTCAGTGCAATTTTTATTATGAAAATCATTCATGGTTGTCTCTTCTTCTCTTCCCTAAAAAAAGAATGGATCCGCACTCTTCTCCACTCCTTCAGACTAAGCTTCTTTTGGACGAAGGAATATATATTGTGGGTCTTTTCCCACAATATGCAAAATTTTATAATTATCAATGCATAGGTTTATAAATTACTAGCACTTGTAAGCGCCGATAAATCCTTCATCTACACTAAAATTTCGATGTCGGTGGATAATTTTTTTTTTTTTTTTTAAAAAAAAAAAAAAAAAAAAGGATGTTAAAATAGTAGTGTTTTTATCGACAATATGTATGCGCAGGTAATTTTTTTTTTTTTTTTTTGAAAAAATCTGATCTCATTCAAAAGAATATCAAAGCTAGAGCTGTACATAACAAGAGCTAAATGCTCTAAATTGACTAAATCAAGAATACAATTAGGAGTTTCCTCAAGCCAAACCTTGTCAGAAAAAGTTTTTGCTGCCTCATTTGCTAGTCTGTGTGCCGCCACATTTGATTCTCTCTTTACATGGCATACCTCCCAGCTCCTGAAGCCCTTTAAGACTATTTTGGCATCATCAATGACCTGCCCATAACTATAGCTGCTTGATTCCGTATTTGAAAGGGCTCGAACCACGTGTAGCGAGTCCCCTTCAAAAACCACTTGTCTCAAGCCCGTGTCTCGACTGAATTCGCAGGTAATTTTCTGATGTTTATTAAGCCAAAAATGTGTCAGCAAATTATTAATTAGACGCCAGCAAACTATTTTGGTTTTACTAAGCACCGGTAAGAGCATTCTCAATAGAAGAGTCAAATGGTACTTTTATTTAAAATGGCTAATTAGATTTTAAAAAAAAAAAAAAAAAAAACTCTTATATTGGATTAGCAAAAAAAAATATAAAATG
The DNA here is from genome assembly GCF_901000735.1 of Corylus avellana. Classification (NCBI taxonomy): domain Eukaryota; kingdom Viridiplantae; phylum Streptophyta; class Magnoliopsida; order Fagales; family Betulaceae; genus Corylus; species Corylus avellana. The sequence continues at coordinate 18,293,115 of NC_081547.1, forward strand.
AATATTTGTTTGGATTAGCCAAAAAAAAAAAAAAAACTACATGTAACAGTACTTTTCGAATGAGCTATTTTATTTTTAATTGTTTCCCTCACTTGTTTTCTTTTTTTTCCAAAACTTTTTTCACTTTTCAAGTTATCATTATGAGAATATTCTTTTACAATTTTTAATAAAAAAATATGTAAATGATATAGATAAAAATATAGTTAATCGGATGTAGGAGGCCTTTAAAAATTCATTAGTTAAACTAGATAAAGTGAGTTTTAAAAAAGCTATTTTACATTAAAAAAAAAAAAAAAAAAAAAATTAGCTCTTCAATTGAGAATGCTATAATTTGACATCATTTTATAAAAGCTAAAAATTTGTTGATGCCTACAAAACTCATATAATTTTATAAATGCCAGGTAAATGTTTTCGACATTGATCAGGGTTATGTAAACGCCAGCAACTGTGCAAATGCAATAATGTTTGTATTTTATTTAAAAATGCTTTTGTCTACAATTTACATTTGATGTTGCTTTGTACATCCAAAATCCAATAATTCATTCTTTCATTAAGTAAAACATTATTAGAAACAGAAAATAAATAAATAAACAAATCAAAGTGCATCAACTACCTTCGTTAAGGCTCCATTTACTTCGACATAAAATGATTTTCGTCGAAAAATATTTTCAGGAAAGCCATTTTCCTTGAAAATATTTTCTGTCGAAAACATTTTACGGCGTTTACCTTGCACACGGAAAATAATTTTTTTTTTAATATCTTTTTTTATATATTTTTTTTCAATAAAGTCCCCGCCTGGACCTGCATGGGACTTGTTCAGGACCTCGCAGGGACCTGCCCAGGACCCCGCAGGGATTTAACCGAGACTTATCCGGGACCTGCTCGGGACATGACCGGGACCTAACCGGGACTCGGTCGGGACCAGCCCAGGACTTGACCTGGACTTGACCAGGACCTAACCGGGACTTGCTCGGAACCTGCCCGGGACTTGACCGGGACCCCGTTGGGACTTGACCGGGACCCTTCCGGGACTTGCCCAGGACCCCCTTAGGACTTACTTGGGACCTCAACGGGACTTGATTGGAACCCGCCCGGGACTTGCTCATGACTCCGCCGGGACCTGCCTAGGACTTGACTGGGACCCCGACGAGACTTGACCGAGTAAGTCCGAGCGGGTCTTGGGCAGGTCTAGTCAAGTCTAGGGTGAGTCCCAGTGGGGTCCCAAGCAAGTCTCGAGCGGGTCTCGGTCAAGTCCCAGCGAGTCTCGGTCAAGTCTGAGCAGGTCCCGATCAGGTCCAGTCAAGTCCCAAGCAGGTCTCAGTCAAGTCCAGGGCAAGTCCTAGGCAGGTCCCGGGCAAGTCCCGGGCGGGTTCCAGTCAGGTCCCGGGTAGGTCCCACCGAGGTCCCGAGCGGGTCCCAGTCACTTCCCAGGCGGGTCTCAGTCAAGTCCCGGAGAAGTCCCGATCAAGTCCCGGGCAGGTCCCGACCAAGTCCCTAGGAGGGTCCTGGTCAGGTCACGAGCGGGTCTCGGGCAAGCCTCGGTCAGGTCTCGGGCGGGTCCCGGGAAAAACCCCATCAGGTCTCGGGTGGGTCCCGGTTAGTTCCTGGCAAGTCCCGGGCGAGTCCAGGTCAAGTCCCGATCAGGTCCCGGTCAAGTCCAGGGCGAGTCCCTATCAGGTCCAGTCAAGGTCCCAGGCAAGTTATGGGCGGGTCCCGATCAGTTCCCGGGCAGGTCTCGGTCAAGTCCCGGGCGGGTCCCAGTCAAGTCCCGGGCGGATCCCGGTCAAGTCCTAGCGAGGTTCTGGGCGGGTCTTGGCAATGTCCATCGATTTAAGAATGAGATGTTCACACTTGGAAAATGGTTTATGGTTTTGAAAACCATAAACCATTTTCCAAAAATTAAAGAAGAATTTTCGGTCAAAAGAAAAATATTTTCTGTTGACCACTATTTTACGTCGAAGTAAACATCGAAAAATGCGAAAATCATTTTCTGAAAACTATTTTATGTCGAAGTAAACGGAGCCTAAGCTACATAATGTTATGAAAAATAAATAAATAAATATCATTTTATGAGAACACTATTAAACAAAAAATTAAAACGTAACATACATCTGTCCAAGCATTCAAACATTTGCTCAATATATCATGTCCAAATATCCATGAAAATACTCCATTACAGCAGCCATCCGACTAAATAGCCGATCAAAAGTCATCACTCCAAGAGCCCTTACGTGTCCTCGTCCGTATGGCGGGTATGATTGTTACCTGCCCAATCATAATTTATTCAACAACACAGAAAAAACTAAGGGACACATCAATTATACCCAAAAAAATGACAGGAGCTAGCATCGACTATAACAACAAAAAATACCATGGCTAACTAATATGTGTTAGGTAGTGTTAATCACATACCAAAACATATCCAATTGCACCATATAATCAGTGTCCTTCCCACAAACAATTTCCATAATTTGTATCCTCCATCCACCACCCAACAACCCAATTCATTCCAAACTGAATTTAGTTATAAAAAAAACTACATGTTGTAATTTATTATCTAACGTGCAAAATTTAAAAAAAGTCTGTAATAAATAAAAGTTGGAATTTTGAAATTACGGCCATTAGTGCTTATATCATGGTAATGAGTTTGCATTCTACATCTCTATTCATTGTTGGTAGTGCTACTGCACAAGTTAGACATGAGAGAAGCTTTTGATGCTGTGAATTCAAAACTCAAATTCTAACTTTTCATGACAATTAAGTTAGACATGAAAAACATTTGTCGTTAATCTGTCCTTTGCCCTCATTTGTCGGCGTTTTGAAAGAGCGGCAATAAATATTTCACATTTACAACACTTTTGTTTTAACAACACTAATTTACGAGATTTACCGGTGTCCATGCGTTGGACAATACCATTTATATGAGCGCATATTTGGCCACCAGGAAAATTTACGCCGGGAAAAGCCCTACCATTTACTAGTGTAATCAAGTTTGACAAATTACTAGTCGAATCATAAAGGTCCCCAAATTTAGTTTATTCAAACCTTGACTTTAAAAATTCTTTAATTGACACCATCCAATCCAAAAGAACTAAAATTGAGCTTACAACTAGATAGAACACATCAAGAAACATACTTTTTCTGTGTTCAATCGAAGAAAAACATGAAACAAAGCTAATATTACCATTAAAGAGAAAAACCACTTCCCGTGTAAAAGGAAAAACATTAAAATACAATAGGCCACTGATGGGCAAAAAGGAAATCAGCAATACCAATAAAAATAAACAAGGGAGGTCATTTTATTAAACAGGTAAGTATAGACTCATCACAAAAATGCAAGAGAATGTAAGATGCAATGAGCTTATTATTGGCATTAATTGGTACCATTAGATGCCTCATCAATTTGCTTAACCAAACTATAGCTATCACTAAGTTACCGATATTACCTGTTGATATTATGGTCTACCCGCAATTCGGCAACCTCCATGTCTTCTAGATTCAAGAATCTTTTCTTGAGCATAATAAGCTTAGTTACCACATCTTTGATGCTCATCCGCTCTCCGGGTTGTTCAACAGAACAAGCAACTCCAATCTCAAACATCAAAATCAAGCATTCTTGGATTTCCCTTCTTCTTTTGTTGATGTTATTATGAGAGTTATTCATGGTTATCTCTTCTTTTCTTTCCTGAAAAATAATTGGATCCGCAATCTCGACAACTCGTTCAGGCAAAGCTTCGTGGACAAAAGAATGTAGATTCAGAGTGTCTTGGAACATGTCATCTGTGGGTCTTTTCCCAGTAAACATTTCTAACAAGAGGATCCCATAGCTATATATATCACCATAGGAGGACACCTCATTTCCCACACCATACTCTACAATTCAACATATATATGATAAATTGTAATGTGACTTTATAATTAATATGTATATGCTAAGAAACAATTATGCTATGATAGTCTTTATGTGATGAAACCATAACATAAAAATGTACAATACTAAATTCTTATGAAGAAAATGGATAATAAAATAGTATCATCCTATTCAAACTTAGACAGATTCTTAAAAGGAAAAAGACTATAACTAAGGAATGATAAAGAGTGTCTTCACCTGGAGGAGTATAACCAATAGTTCCTCTTATGCCAATAGAGCTCGACTGGTTGGTTGAAGAGTTATGGTTAGCTTTGGGAGAGAATCTTGCTAACCCAAAGTCTCCAACATGTCCAATAATTTCATCGTCAAGAAGAATATTGCTCGGCTTGAGGTCGCAATGGAGGATTGGTGTTTGGCAATGATAATGGAGATATTCCAATGCGCTTGCAACATCAATGGCGATATTCAATCTTTGATAAAGATTCAGATTCCTTTGCTCTTGGTGAACCGCATCTTCTTTAGCAATCGGATGTAACCAATCCTCAAGGCTCCCATTGACCATGAATTCATAAACCAAAGCCTTAAAATCATTACCCTGATAATCAACACCTGAACAAACTGTAAGTATTTTTACAAGATTCCGATGCCTAATGTTTCTCAAGGCCTCACACTCAGCAAGAAAGCTCTTGGAAGCTCCACGACGCAAAAGGTTTAGCACCTTGACAGCAATTGTCATTCGACCATCATCGATGATTCCTTTATACACGGATCCAAAACTACCCACACCAAGCAAATTAGCAGAGGAGAACCCATTAGTGGCTCTTAGGAGACTTTGGTAAGACAAATTCAAAACCAAATTTCCTGAAGAACTTGAAGTGGGTTTCTTTTTTTTCCTTCTTAACCAACAAACAAATAAAAAGGACAGCATAGAAATTACTCCTAGAAGCCCGAAAACTATGGAGATAATTAATTTCATGGTTACAGTCAATTTTGTCTTCTTGGACTTTAGAATGTTGCATGTAGGCAAGTTTATCTCTGGTATTCCCCCGCACAACTTACTATTTCCTACAACTGAAATTGCACTTGAGTTCTTGAAAACGCCATCTATTGGCACTTTACCCTCAAAATTGTTGTAAGATAAATTCAAAAGCTCCAACGAGTTGAAATCCACAACAAAGTCTGTAATTGGTCCTGACAAATTGTTTCGAGAAAGATCTAATTTCCGTAGTCCTCTCAAATAACGAAAACTTGATGGAATAATCCCTTGGAAGAAGTTTCCTTGCATGCCTAGATACTCCAGCCTAATACAACTGCCAAGACTCCCTGGAATTTCACCGGTTAACATGTTTTCTGAAATATCAAATTCACCTAAATTTTTCAAATTTCCAACTTCTATAGGAAGGGGACCGGAGAAACGGTTTTTGGACAAATAGAGATTGATTGACAAGGATGGGAGACCAAAGATCTGTGGAGGTATAGTACCATTAAGATTGTTATTATAAAGATTTAAAGAGAGCAAAGATTGGCAGTTTCCTAGACTTACAGGTATGTTTCCTTCAAGATTATTTTTCATGAAATGTAGGTTGGTTAACTGAGTGAGATTTCCAAGAGAGTCCGGGATGTTTCCTGAGAGATTGTTAGAAGATAAAAACAGTATATGTAGTCTATGAAGCTTTCCAATATCCGGGGGAATGTTACCTGACAATGTGTTATTCCTCATATCGAGCAGCTCTAAGTTGACGAGATTCAAAATTCCACTTGGAATCCTTCCAACTATATTATTGCCATCAGTTAACAATACTCTAAGAGTAGATGAGAAGTTACCGATGCACTCAGGTAAGACTCCACCATAATTGTTGCCATTTATAGCCAACAGCTCCAAGCTGGTGGAATTGGTCAAAGAGCAGAGAAAACTCAAGTCATCAGCTTCCCCACTTCCTAGGTGGTTGTCGGTAGTGCTCCACCATTGAAGCCCACGCAACTTTTCCAAAGAAGGTACGTTTCCGGTAAAACTGTCCAGTGCAATATTAAAAAGTTGCAGATTTGAGGCATTGGATATTGAAGGAGGAATGGAGCCAGTAAATTGGTTAGCACCAATGAATAAGACCTTGAGATTGGGAAGAGTTTTCCCCAAGTCCCATGGAAGTCTCCCATGGATTTGATTAAATTCTATGTCAATAATTGTAATAGAAGAGAGATTGAAAAGTGATGGAGGGATGGTACCAGAAAACTGATTTGAATAAATTGAAATAGTTGTAAGATTCATAAGTTTGCCTAGAGCATCAGGGATACTCCCACGCAGACTATTCGAGTGTAGATAAACTTCAACGAGTGATGATAAGTTGCCAAGAGATAGGATACTTCCTGTTAGCATATTGGCTTCGGCAGCAAATAATTGGAGCTTTGACAAGGAGCCTAGCTCAACAGGAATTTCCCCACCCAGCTTGTTATAATTAAGTCGAAGAGCTTTGAGGTTAGAGCAACCGGATAGATTGGTAGGAATTCTGCCCCCAAAGGTATTATTGCTCAAGTCGAGGCCCTGTAATCTGTGCAAACGGCCTATTTCTTGAGGGATTCCGTGACTGAAGCTATTGTTTTGGAGATGTAGAAACCTTAGAAAGCTCAAATTTCCAATGAAGGGCGATATTGATCCCACAAGTTTGTGAGATGGCAGGCGCAACTCCGTGATCCTTTGGCGCCAGCGACCACATGTAACACCATGCCACTGGCAAAAGTGGGTGGTTTCATTCCATGAGCTCAAAACCTTGAAAGGGTCATCCATTATTTCGGCCTTGAATTTAAGCAAGGCTTGCATGTCTGTCTCATTATTCCCGCCAATGCCACAAGTAGTCGAACCAAAGCACAAGACCAAAACGACTGCAAGAATGACAACAGCTGAACTCAACGTCGGAAGCTCCATTGATTGGTTGGTTGGTTGGTTGGTTGGTTGCTACTCCTTGATGTTGTTCTTCGATCTGTCACAAGAAGAAACAACAAAAATGTTATGAGGAGAAATAAATTCATAAAAAAATAAAAAAATAAAAATAAAAGAAACAACTCTTCTGAAAACTCTGCCACTGACATGAAAGATCATGAATTAATGTATCCTTGTGACATTTTTTGTTGGCAGAATATTGAAGTAAGCTATTGAAGATACTACGAAAAAGGAGGAGGACGTGGGGTTTTTGAAGCCATCTCAGGTAGGCCCCTCTCTTAAGGATAAGTTCATCAGAAAGTGATCATAACGCATCATTTCATAGGAGAATTGAGGATTTGAATAGTACGCATCATTTCGTAGGAGAATTGAGGATTTGAAATGGAGAGTATTGTATTCCCAATTTTCCATTTGATCTAGCTAGCTAGCTACATCAATGTAAAATTAGTCTACATGATTTATCTGATTTACAATTAGCTTCATGTAGTCTCAAAATAAACTCTAATATCTCTGAGGTATGTCAAAAAAATAATTTAGTGTCTACAGCCAAATTTCATTCTCTAATTTAACATATTCGGTTAGTGTGACACTGATTTAAGTAGGACAAATTTCGTTCTCTAATTTAACATATTCGATTAGTGTGACACTAATTTAAACAGGACAAGTATCACAATTTTTTTAGCCCTAACATTTCACGCTATCAGAATCTATTAAGTCAGTGAACAGAATTTGATTGTAGGGACTAAATTATTTTTTTGGGCATACCTCAAGAACTTTTGTATTCATTTGGATACCACAAGAAATTAATTACAAATCAGGTAAACAACATGGACTGATTTTGCATTTTTTCCAAAAATTTAGCTTATAACATAAAGATAAACTTCTAAAAATTTAGCTCATAAGATTGTATTAGAGTAGACTTCTATTTGATAAAGATTAGATTTTATTTAAGCTTAGTTTAGATTAAAATTTAAGATTTGTTTTAAGTTTTGTTATCAGTATTTGAAGATTAAATTTATGGTATTATGTAGTTTTTGGAGTCAATAGGAGTATATTCTTATTTTTGTTAGTATTAGAGTCTAGTTATCATTCTAGTTCTTAGTTTAATTGTTATTCTCCCTTTATTTAAATTAAGATTGACAATTTTGACACGACCAGCGAACTCGACACAAATACAACACGAAATTACCGAGTTTGGGTTTACCCTAAATGGGTTGACCCTTTTATTTTGTGTCTGACGGGTCACCCGTAGATGACCCACCAGACATGTTTACGGGTGACCCGTCAAACATGTTTATAATTTTTTTTTTTGTAAAAAAAAAAAAAAGATGTATCTAAAACTGGTCGTGTCGGGTTAAATGGGTTAAACGAGTCGTGTCAACCCAACACGACCCATTATTTTAAAACTAAAAGCTAAAACTATTATGATTTGTGAATGCTAGTGATATTATCACATCACTTTCTAAGCTAAACAAGTCGTGTCAGATCGTGTCAACCCAACATGATCCATTATTTTAAACGGGTTAAGCAGGTTGTGTTGGGTACGTAACCTGTGAAATAGTCGTGTTGTGTCCGGGTTTGGTAAGGCCAACCCGTTAGCTAAACGGGTCGTGTTTGGGATTACCCTAAACGGGTGATAAGTCATTACAGGTCGTAAAATGATCAACCCATCAACCCGTTTTGTCAACCCTAATTTAAACTATGATGAATCAATAAAGAGTAAGCAGAAAGTCCTAAATTTTGTGTCTGAAATTTTTTTAAAATTTCTTTAAAATCTAAGATGTAATTTCCGCAGAATCTAACAAGTTAATCATTCACCTACCAGAAACATAGAGCGAAACATGTCACCGTACACAGGGCGGCCGGTTCTGGTGGTCAACCAGGAAATGTAAGCTTTGGGATGGACTAATGAAGGCGATGAAGTAGGTGGTATTGTCTTATATATAGAAAGTCTTGGCCTGTGACCTGTCGATGCATGGGAATGAAAGAAAGTCCACCTGAAAGTCAAATATGAAGGCAAACTCATAATTATCAGATTGGCCCTCTCCAGTTTATGGTCTAATATTGATATAAAGTGGTCACAACGTATCAAATCCACATCAAACTGACCATTTCCACTTACCTATGAAACTGTTCGAGGAGGACTATACACCTAAATCAAATAGACATATTTTAGCTATTATTTGTAGCTCTTGTTTTTCTATATATATAAATAATCTAGTAAGCAATACATTTGAAATCCAAGTGTACTTGATTGAAGTGGAACTAGTATGGAGTTAGATTTTTAATTTACAGGCGGCAAAATTAATTAAAAGTATATATATATATATACTTATCTTATGTAGAATATATATGAATAATATAATAATTGGCTTTCTAATTTAATTAAACATGAATTTTAAAAATCGTTAATCATGAGACTTGCTTGCCTAGTTTAAGAAGTTAGAAACCGAAAATAAACAGGATATTTTTAGTTCAAAGATATTTTTTTTTTAAGTTTCCTTTGGTCAGAATGGGTGGCCTACTTTATTCACATATTCACATCTAAACCCAATTACCCAAACTCCATGATTTCAAAATATATAGAATATTGGTAAATCGGAAGGCTACCGGTTTTTTTTTTTTTTTTTTTTCATTTGTTCTCCTGATCCCATGTGAATTTTGGGTGAGTTAATTCTGTCGTTTTTTTTTTTTCAAAATATATGTCTAATCATTTCATGTCCACTCATTTCATAGTCGAGAAGAATATTGCTCGACTATTAGGTTCTAAAAAATTGGCTACATTCTGTTCGCAAATCTTATGTGTTTTTTCATTTCAATACCTTGTGTTTTGGTATAAAATTGTAAGTGTTTTGACTTGATTAGTGTGGTTCTTTGCATTCCCATTCCATTACAATGGACAAGTGATGGAGAGCAACATAGAGCCCTCGCCCTTCTCTTGTACACAGGCCCGTCGAGACAGAGGTGATAAAGAGCCACAAAGAGCCTTCTTTCGTCCAAAATACGTCAAGACGATCAAGTGACGATCAAGTGACGTAGAGCCATAGAAAAGTCTCGGCCAGGTTCCGTGCAAAGCCTGTCACAACAAAACGTCAAAACCTACCAAACGCTAGCTAGACTTAACGATGAAATCCTAGCTGTCTGTCAAGAAGCAAAGGTTTTTTTTTCTTCGGGAGTTAAAATGATTCTAGCAAAGTGACCCTTCCTTGAATGAGTTCCTTCAACGGTCTAATTAATGTAGCAAGTTGATATAAAGTCGTCACAACGCATCAAATCGATATCAAGGTTCAACAAAGACCATCATTTCAACTTACCTATGAACTGTTCGAGGACGACTAAACATCTAAATCAAATAGAGATTTTTTTTTTTTTTTGGTATTGAAATAGATATGTTTTTAGCTATTATTTGTAGCTGTTGTTTTTTCTATATATATATATAAACCCAAAGAATCTAGTAAGCAATACATTTGAGGCCATCTTTTGATGTTTGGTTGGTCTGAGCCCAACAACGAAACTAGCGTCTTCCTGCATGCCTTTCATTGACCCGTCGTGGTTCGTTTGTGATTTACATCACCTGTTTCTTTATTTAGAAAATCATCAGACAATTTAGACAATATTGTTTCCCAGAAGTCATAAGCAGAGGTTGTGCTCAACGTTTTACACCACCCAAATTCAAGGGGTTAATTTCAAATCCACCGACTAGTTGCTTAATTTAGTGGACTTCGCTTGGTTTATTAAAAAAACTCAAAAGGTATCTCTGAAATTTAATGGTTAGCAATGAGTACATAACAAGTGCATTACTTAGAGTGTGTTTTAGAGTGTGTTTTGACACTGCAATTTCATAGGTAAAAAGTGCAATTTTAAACCTAATCGCATAAAATCGATTGTTTAGAATTGTATTTTTTAAAAATTACGATTTGCCTTCAAATCGCAAAGTAAAAAGATATTTTTTTGAAAACGCATAATTTTAAAGGATAAATTGCAATTTTAAAAGTCAAACCACGATTTCACCAAACCCTTAACTACATTTTTAAAAACCATGTTTCCAATAATCACATATTTTAAAACCATTATTTTTAAATCGCACTTTCTGAAGTCGCAAATCCAAACAAACCTTTACCTTTGCGTAACTGATAACAAACACTTCAAAAAAATGGAGTATTAGTGACGTGTATACTATTCATTAATTTTTGTCACGTCTATTCATTAATTTATGCTACGTCACTATTTAGTGACGTGGCAGTTTATGACACGTTACTAGATATTTTAATAACGTTTAAAACTTCACATGTTACCATTTGGTGACATGTCATAATGACGCGTTACAAATTGGTAACGTGTCATTACCAATTAATTACGTGTCATAATGACACGTTGCTACTTAATTATGCGTCATAATGACACGTTACCAAATTGGTAACGTGTCATTATGACACGTTGCAAATTAATTACGTGTCATACTGATACATTACCAAATTTGGTAACGTGTCATTATGACACGTAATTAATTGATATTGACACGTTACCAATTTGGTAACGTGTCATAATGACACGTAATTAAGTAATGATACATTACCAAATTGGTACATGTTACCAATTAATTATGTGTCATAATGACACGTTACCAATTGGTAATGTGTCATTATAACACGTTACACGTAATTATGTGTCATAATGACATGTTACCAAGTTGGTAACGTGTCGTAACGACACATCACGAAAGGGCATTGGGAACCTACGACCAGCTATATATATATATATATATATATATATATATTCCTCATTATATATATAGCTTATGTTTTGCATTAATATATTGGGGTTTAATATATATAGCTTGTCTTTCTGTTGTTAGAAAAAATGGCTAGGTTGAAACAAGCCAAAGAAGAGGCTGAAAAGGAGATAACTGAATATTGGAGCTCGAGTTCCAAAGGAAAGTTGCAAAGGTTTGTATATGTTGTAGTTGAAACTGATTCATAGTGTTCTGCTTCGTGGTGCTGTTGCAACTGATTCAAGGCGTTCTGAGTTCTATGATATTATTTGATGGTTTATTAAATCTGATTCCATGATATTATTGGGAAAAAAAAAAAACAGATTTCATGATATCAACTATGCTGGGTTTGGATTTTTGAAAATCATATTCCATAATATTATTTGAAAAAATAAAATTCTAGAAAAAATATTTGAAAAAAAAAATTAAATTTTTGTCTGGAATTTATTTTTTAGTAATTTTTTAAATTTTAGTAACGTGTCAACAGCCGTGACACGTCACTAATGGTCCGTTACCAAAAAATTGAATTTTTGTAGTGAAAGATAAATTTTTATGTGACACTTGAATCTTTTGAGGTTGAATAACTATATTAATCCTTGAGAGATGAGATAGAAATATTAGATTTGAAGAAAAATATTATTTCTTTGGGTACTTTGGGCTTCCTTGGGTATAAGTATTCTAGTGAAGGTGGAGTCATTAGGATTAGTAAAGGCTCATTAGTTGTAATGGAAGATAAGAAGGTTGATTGCCTCTATTTTATTCAAGGCAATATGATAATAGGCTTATCTAATATGTCTTTTTCATATCAGTTCATACTTTCGTTATCACCACAGAGTGAGGAGGAGACTAGGAGCATTTCATGTCACGTATTCCTTACTCTAGTGTGTTTGGGAGAATCATGTATGCTATGGTGCGCATTTGTCTAAATATTTCACATGCAATCAGTGTTGTTAGTTTTTAAAAGTTTTAGTGGCAGGTAGTGAAATGGATACTCTGTTATTTACGGGACACTACAAACTTTGGTTTAGTCTTTTTATAAAGATAATGGTACGTTTCGAGTGTCATTGGTATGTCAATTTAGATTATGCTAGTGATATAGTTGTGACACAAGAAAATATCACATTGAAGAAAATTGTTTCACAGAAAATCCACGTTGCTTGGCCTTGTTTGGTGTTTATAGTTTGTTATTACCCTTCGAGGTTTTGGAGAAGATGTCATGAGGAAATTTGAGTTAAGGGCTTGATAAAATTCAAGACAAGGTGGCGATTTGTCGTATAATATAGTGACTTGATTTTCCAAGTCAAGTCTAGTGGGGCTCAACTTTTAGAGTTGGTTTTATTTATTGGTTTTCTAGCCAACAATGAATTCCTTGTTAACTTTGGTTTTTTTTTTTTTTTACACATAGGATTGCATTAGAAAACTTAAAAAAAGTTAAGCCAAACAAAAGTTTGCTTGTTTGGCAAAAATTTCTAAAAGTACTTCTATGACTTTTTTACTCTAAAAATTGCTAAAACCCACTTTTAACAAAAACTAAAAATGAAATTTTTGCCAAAAAAAAAAAAAATTAACTTAAAAGTTCTATTTTTCAAATATAATTCTCAACATGCTCTTAATGGACTTTCTCTCCTTTTACAATTGGGTTTCAGACTTGTTGCTACAACCGGCTTTGGGTATTATAAAAGGAACCTTTGACCCTTTAGAGGTACACTCGCAACATATAGAGAAGGAGAATACACAGCGGAGCTAGAGCTGATACAACATTTAGGTGTAATGGACTTCGAAGTTTGAGTGGTCCTTGCAGATCTAGAGCTGATACAACGTTAATCATAACCAATTTTACACGATTACTTACAAAGCACATATATAGGTTCAAAACAGATTGCTTTTCTTGAGCCAAGATCGGACCCAACAAGCAATCAAATACCCAAACCCAAAAGGAAACCAATCGTAAAACACTAGCTGTCCTTCTCCGTCATCAGTCGCCAACGAGAGAGAGCCTTGTGTCTACGTCGTTCTGCCACCACAGTGCCGCCACCCTCGACACTATGTACAACCGCGCTCCGCCACCACCCAGCCACAGATCGGAGGACCACAAACTCCTGCGCCGCCGATCTCTATGCTTTCCTGGCACCGAGCCGATCGGTTCTGCACTAGCAGCACCGCATCTCAGCCGTCTCTACGCTCCAACATATCACTTTTGTTACAATGGTGTGAGAGAAAGGAATAAACCAGTGCTGCACTTGCAGCACAGCATCTCCCTTGAATTATACGTAATTTCACAAGTCCTTAAAACTTAAAAGTATCCCAATTTGATTTATTTAAAATTTTGAACTTTCAATTGTAGTAAATTTATCTCTCAGATTAGATTTTTTTTTTTTTTTTTTGACAGGTCCACACAAGGAGTGGAGAGAAATTCGAACTAGTGACCTCCACTTCATTAAGTGTGGTCCCAGACGATTGAGCACCTCTTAGGGACCTCTCGATTAGATTTTAAATGTTAAAAGTGAGACAATAACACTTTTTTATAAAATTATAACACTTTTTATAAAATTACAAATTTATCCTTAATTTCAAATTAAAAACAAAAAATTATATATTAAAAAAAAAATACAAGGTGGACCAACGGTTGGACCACCTTGTGACCTTTTTTTCAATTTTTTTTTTTTATTTTAAGGGTAATTTTGTCTTTCTAGGAGTTTTAAAGACAAAAATTGACGGAATGAGTAAATTGACTGCAATTGAAAAATGTTCAAATTGAAAAGTTTTGAAGTTTGGAGAAAACTTGTCAATTTACATAGTAATTTATGGGTCTAAAGTAAAGTTATTTCTAAAAAAAAAAAAAAAAACGTTTTGTTTTATTTTGTGAAGGAAGAAGGCAGTGGATCTTGATCCAAAAAAGAGGAATTGGACTTTGTTAGCAATAGTTCAACAGGCCTACGTCCGAGCTGGTGTCAACAAGAACTCCTACATGCTCTTTTCAAGACTATTGGAATTGGGCTTGGATAAAAACAAAAAAAAAAAAAAAAAGTCTCAACTCATGCAATTTTTACTTTCCAAAACATGATGATGACTTTTGTTTTTTTTTTTTTTCGAAGAATGGAAGAATGATGCAGAATGAAAAATAAATAATCGGGTGTTTTAGTTTTATTTATATTATTAGTTTCATTTAGGTTTAGGTTATTAGTATATAATTTTAAAATTTAAGACTTAAGCTCTGTTTGCTTCGACGTAAAATAGTTTCCTTCGTAAAATATTTTTAGGATCATTTTCCCTGAAAATATTTTCTGTCGAAAACATTTTACAACGTTTACCTTGCACACTGAAAATTATTTTTTTTTTAATATCTTTTTTTTTATATATATTTTTTCCAATAAGGTCCCCGCCGGGACCTGCACAGCACATGTTCGAGACCCCGCAGGGACTTGCTCGGGACCCCGCCGAAACTTAACTGGGACTTGTCCGGGACCTCGCTAGGACCTACCCGGGACTTGACCAGGACCCGCCCGGAACTCGCCCAGGACCCGCCCGGGACTTGCCCGGGACCCCGCAAGGACCCGCCTAGGACTTGACCGGAACTTGACTAGGACTTGCTCGGGACCTGCCCAGGACCTGACCGGGACTTGACCGGGACCCCGCTGGGACTTGACTGGGACCCGCCCGGGCAAGTCCTGGGCGGGTCTAGGGCAGGTTCGGTCAAGTCTCGAGCGGGTCCCAGCGGGGTCTTAGGCAAGTCCTGCGCGGGTCATAGTCAAGTCCCGGTAGGTCCCGGGCAGGTTCGGTTAAGTCCCGAGCGAGTCTCAGTCAAGTCTCGGGCAGGTCCTGGGCGGGTCCCGGCCAAGTCCCGGGAGGGTCCCGGTCAGGTCCCAAGCGGGTCCCAGTCAAGTCCTGACGAGATTCTGGGGGGGTCTTGGCAAGATCCTTCGATTTAAGAATGAGATGCTCATAGTCGGAAAATGGTTTACGGTTTTGAAAACCGTAAACTATTTTCCAAAATTTAAAGAAGAATTTTCGGTCAAAAGAAAAATATTTTCTGTTGACCACTATTTTATGTCGAAGTAATCACCGTAAAATACGAAAATCATTTTCTGGAAACCATTTTACGTCGAAGTAAACGGAGCCTTAGTGTTATTTTGTAATTCAATAATGAGCTTGGCATAAAGCCAGTCAAATTAGGGTTAGGTTTTTGTCCGTATCTATTTAAGTGTTCTTTTGTACTCCAATGAGAACAAATTAGAACCTATGAAAGTATTATTCGGTTTACACTATAAATTGTGATTTATGATATGTTTTTGTTAATTTTATTAGATGGATGCATTTTACTTAATTGATTATGTGACCATTCAATTGGTCTATGAACAAGATTGGTTACAAAGTACATTCTAAATTATATGGAGAAGAAATGGTTAATGAAAAATCTTTTATAGGATTATTACTCTTAGGAAGAATATGTAGTTTGATAGAGTACAATACATATAGCTTTAGGCCCTTTAGTGTTACATTTGCAAGCACCTATTTTATGATTGCCTATTTTTTTAAATAATCAGTTGTTATCATTTGGAAAAGTAATTCTTTGAACTAATTCCTTGTCTTATTGCAACCTTAAGATATATAAAAGGAAATACCACTCATCAAACTTTTTTTTTTTAATTGACAAAGTAATATATTATGTACCTGAGATGTAAAATATATCTTTTCTCACCGTCCCAATAGTGTATGAGACAAATGTATGAATTTCAATTAGGGTTACTATGGTTGTGATTCTACCATATATGTATTTTGGTATAGACGCTTATGACCTTTCCCTCTATACCCTACACCTACGGTAATGATTCCTTTGAAATTACGATCTTTACCACGATGATGTTTTCTATATATCAAATTAATGAAATTGTTTCAATCTTTTTTGATTCCATGTATTATTCTTTCATGACTCCATTTACTAGCCGCATGAAATAAAATCTTTTTAAGAATACGAACTCTTTTAAAATTACACATGATTTTAAAACAAATTGTATTTCAGACGGCGATCTTGTGCTTTTGAAAAAAAAAAATAAAAAAAAAATAATAATAAAGAGAGAGGAGAATCGATCCTCCCACCTATATATGATTGATCATGAAACTCGATTTTGAGCACCCAACACCAAAAAAAAAAAAAAAAACTTGACTTTCATCCCTTTTTAACGCTAAACACCCTAGAGGGCCTCATATGTACGATTTTCTACCCTCTTAAGGGTGTGAGAGTGAAGAGGAGAAGTAAGAGGAGCTTGAATTGAAACAAGTGATTTTTGTCTGTCCTAAAGGCAAAATCTTGTTCATTTAGTCATTTCTGCCAAGGTAAAAAGCCTACAACTATACAAGTTCGCTATTTACTTTTGCACTTCTTTACTAACCATGGCGATTGATTATTTGGGTTGGGATTGGTTATTTGGGTTGATTCCAGCTCTTGAATGATGGCTGTTATTGTACGCATCGGAGCACCGATGTTATACAAGAGATTTATATGAGAACGCGTAAACCCTATCGAAAAGAGTTAAGCCACACATATTAGAGCTATAATGAATATCTATAATAAGTACTAATAATTCATTTACATGTCTTCTTATTTAAGATGATAAAAATTATTGTGGGTAAGATTATGCCTTATTATATCTCTAAAACTCTTTACTTTTCCTTATTAGCATAATTGTAGAGGCAACATATTTTTCTAAAATGATTTTTTAAGATTCATGGCATTAAGAAGGTTCTTATCTCTTATACTTCCTTTTGTTTCATTAAAGTTAGGCTCAGAGCTCGATTCTGGGTTACTTTATTTCCTAAAAATAAACTAAACATAATTTATTGGGTCCAAGAAAAATGTACCTTTGAGTGTGAACTATTTCTCCTAACAATAATCAAAGCCCCAAACAACAACAATGCTAAAAGTTAAGCCAAATAATAGTGCAATCATAAATGATTAAACCATTTAACTTGTGATTAAAAAACAAATATTGTGAACTCAAATGACAGTAGAATAACCGCTCAAAGTCCCAAACTATATTGAGTTTCTGGTTTGGAGCGAACTAGAATATGTAGGGAAACTAAATAAAAGGGGTTATATAAAGGGTTTTTTTTTTTTTTTTTTTTTTAATGTTGGAAGAGTGGGCAAAACTTTAAAAAAAAAAAAAAAAAAAATTGAAAAGGGACACAAATATTATTTTGGGGACAAAAGTATAATTTTGAGAGAACAAAATTATAAATATGTATACTCTAATTAAGACAATTCTTGAAGTTTTTGGGGGGACATTCATCCCCCACCTTAAGCCTTGGGTCCACCCCTAAGCATAGGGTAAGAGCCTGTTTGATATTGCATTCGAGAAATAGAGTTTTTAAGTCAAAAAGAGTTTTTGGACAAAAATTTCATTTTTAAGCTTTTGCCAAAAATATTTTTTTGGTCATTTTTAGACTTTTTGAACCCT
>NC_081547.1:18311246-18376727 GCF_901000735.1 Corylus avellana
TCGAAGTAATCACCGTAAAATACGAAAATCATTTTCTGGAAACCATTTTACGTCGAAGTAAACGGAGCCTTAGTGTTATTTTGTAATTCAATAATGAGCTTGGCATAAAGCCAGTCAAATTAGGGTTAGGTTTTTGTCCGTATCTATTTAAGTGTTCTTTTGTACTCCAATGAGAACAAATTAGAACCTATGAAAGTATTATTCGGTTTACACTATAAATTGTGATTTATGATATGTTTTTGTTAATTTTATTAGATGGATGCATTTTACTTAATTGATTATGTGACCATTCAATTGGTCTATGAACAAGATTGGTTACAAAGTACATTCTAAATTATATGGAGAAGAAATGGTTAATGAAAAATCTTTTATAGGATTATTACTCTTAGGAAGAATATGTAGTTTGATAGAGTACAATACATATAGCTTTAGGCCCTTTAGTGTTACATTTGCAAGCACCTATTTTATGATTGCCTATTTTTTTAAATAATCAGTTGTTATCATTTGGAAAAGTAATTCTTTGAACTAATTCCTTGTCTTATTGCAACCTTAAGATATATAAAAGGAAATACCACTCATCAAACTTTTTTTTTTTAATTGACAAAGTAATATATTATGTACCTGAGATGTAAAATATATCTTTTCTCACCGTCCCAATAGTGTATGAGACAAATGTATGAATTTCAATTAGGGTTACTATGGTTGTGATTCTACCATATATGTATTTTGGTATAGACGCTTATGACCTTTCCCTCTATACCCTACACCTACGGTAATGATTCCTTTGAAATTACGATCTTTACCACGATGATGTTTTCTATATATCAAATTAATGAAATTGTTTCAATCTTTTTTGATTCCATGTATTATTCTTTCATGACTCCATTTACTAGCCGCATGAAATAAAATCTTTTTAAGAATACGAACTCTTTTAAAATTACACATGATTTTAAAACAAATTGTATTTCAGACGGCGATCTTGTGCTTTTGAAAAAAAAAAATAAAAAAAAAATAATAATAAAGAGAGAGGAGAATCGATCCTCCCACCTATATATGATTGATCATGAAACTCGATTTTGAGCACCCAACACCAAAAAAAAAAAAAAAAACTTGACTTTCATCCCTTTTTAACGCTAAACACCCTAGAGGGCCTCATATGTACGATTTTCTACCCTCTTAAGGGTGTGAGAGTGAAGAGGAGAAGTAAGAGGAGCTTGAATTGAAACAAGTGATTTTTGTCTGTCCTAAAGGCAAAATCTTGTTCATTTAGTCATTTCTGCCAAGGTAAAAAGCCTACAACTATACAAGTTCGCTATTTACTTTTGCACTTCTTTACTAACCATGGCGATTGATTATTTGGGTTGGGATTGGTTATTTGGGTTGATTCCAGCTCTTGAATGATGGCTGTTATTGTACGCATCGGAGCACCGATGTTATACAAGAGATTTATATGAGAACGCGTAAACCCTATCGAAAAGAGTTAAGCCACACATATTAGAGCTATAATGAATATCTATAATAAGTACTAATAATTCATTTACATGTCTTCTTATTTAAGATGATAAAAATTATTGTGGGTAAGATTATGCCTTATTATATCTCTAAAACTCTTTACTTTTCCTTATTAGCATAATTGTAGAGGCAACATATTTTTCTAAAATGATTTTTTAAGATTCATGGCATTAAGAAGGTTCTTATCTCTTATACTTCCTTTTGTTTCATTAAAGTTAGGCTCAGAGCTCGATTCTGGGTTACTTTATTTCCTAAAAATAAACTAAACATAATTTATTGGGTCCAAGAAAAATGTACCTTTGAGTGTGAACTATTTCTCCTAACAATAATCAAAGCCCCAAACAACAACAATGCTAAAAGTTAAGCCAAATAATAGTGCAATCATAAATGATTAAACCATTTAACTTGTGATTAAAAAACAAATATTGTGAACTCAAATGACAGTAGAATAACCGCTCAAAGTCCCAAACTATATTGAGTTTCTGGTTTGGAGCGAACTAGAATATGTAGGGAAACTAAATAAAAGGGGTTATATAAAGGGTTTTTTTTTTTTTTTTTTTTTTAATGTTGGAAGAGTGGGCAAAACTTTAAAAAAAAAAAAAAAAAAAATTGAAAAGGGACACAAATATTATTTTGGGGACAAAAGTATAATTTTGAGAGAACAAAATTATAAATATGTATACTCTAATTAAGACAATTCTTGAAGTTTTTGGGGGGACATTCATCCCCCACCTTAAGCCTTGGGTCCACCCCTAAGCATAGGGTAAGAGCCTGTTTGATATTGCATTCGAGAAATAGAGTTTTTAAGTCAAAAAGAGTTTTTGGACAAAAATTTCATTTTTAAGCTTTTGCCAAAAATATTTTTTTGGTCATTTTTAGACTTTTTGAACCCTTAAAAGTGCTCTTAATTTTTTTACCAAATAAATACATTTTTCTTCAAATAGACTTTTTGAGTGTTAAAAACACTTTTAAATCACTCAAACGCAATTTCAAACATGCACTAACCTTATACAAGTAAGAAATGCCAATTCTAATAGGGAAAAAATACTCGACTTTAAAACCTTAGAGCATTTATAGCCGTCTTTTTTGGCTAGTTAAAATGCTAAAAGGGTTTTAAAAGTCTTTCCGGTGTTCAATATATTTGGTTAGCAATATTCACTCAAAAAAAAAAAAAAATTAATTAATTAATTTAGAAGATTTATTTTTTTATTATTTTTTTTCATTTCATTTTCCCCTATCCTCTTGGTATCCAACCTGAATATCTGGGACAATTATTTTTTTCATGGCACTGTTCATTTTTTAAATTTAATTTTTATTTGGATAGCGGCTTCAGTATCTCGGCCCCCTGGCTTGTGTGGGGCCATGAATTTGAATAAATATATATATATATATATCTATAAATGTTAGGAAAAATATACATTTGATAAAATATGACTATAAGGAAAATATCACATTTTAAAAAAATGGTTTTAGAATGTGATAAATCTTCAAAGATATGATTATTGTAGAAAGAATAAAAAAATCTTTGAGAAATAATATTTCAATTAATTAGTAAAAGTGGATAGCGTCTCTAAGAGGTAGCTCAATCAGCTGGGAGTCTGGGACTCCATCTAATGAAGCGGAGGTCACTAGTTCGAATCTCTTTCATCTCTCTTGTTCGGACATGTCATAAAAAAATAAAAAACAAAGTGAATAACTAAAATGTTGAGCCTAATATATGTGTTTTGAAAGAAAAAAAAAAAATTGATAATTAAGACTCTGTTTCGACATAAAATATTTTTCGGTGTAATTCTCATACAAAAAATGAGCGATGACGGAAAATGGTCGACGACTTCCAGCAACATTCAAAGGAGGTTCGACAAATTTCAGCTGAGGTCCGGCAATTTGAGAGGTAAAAACTCAAATTCGGAAAATAATTTATGAAATTTTAAAATGATAACCTTTTTTATGAAACTAGAGAAGTAATGTTTATCAAACTAAAAATATTTTCGATTTAACTATTAATTTTGGTCGCATCAAATACCAAAAAAATACAAAAATAATTTTTTAGAAAATATTTCACACCGAAACAAATGGAGCCCAAAATAAAAAAATGTGATTTTTTTAGTGATTTTGGCTAATAAATTTGCTAAATCTGTTGTAGCTTTGAATAAATCCGAACCATCTTTTGTACACAAGCAGCCTAAATAATGATGTCACGTGAACGCCGTGTCATGCATGCAGCACTAGCAAAAGAAGTTGAGCTAAACTCCTCGAAGACTTTTTCTTTATTGCATTAGCGTTTTAATTGTTGTTCTGTTTCTTTTTCTTTTTTTACGGTGATTTTTATTTATTTTTATTTAAAAAGTATTTAAATGTGATATAAAGATACAAATAATATTGAAAGGTTTATTAATTTTTTTATTTTTTTATAAAAGATAAATACTATTGTTTATTTGGGCGTTCTCCTAGTCTTACGTGGATATTGTTTTATTAAAAAATAAAAAAAAATAAAACTTACTCCATCGATTCCTAAAAAAAGAAGCAAAAAACAATATTCACGTAGGATAAGGAGAACACTCGGAGGAACAATAGCATTTCTAAAAAAAAATAAATTAAAAAATGCTAGGTGTTCTGTTGGTGTTTTCATACTCTTAGGTGGATATTATTTTCTACAAGAGATATGATAGGAACTCAACTAAGTCTCATCTATGACACAACTTTTGTTTAAAGCTACATAAGAGTTGTCATGTTCAAAATTGAAATTTTAAAAAAGAGACAAAAATCAAAACATATGTCCGCAATAGTTGGGTCTTAGATGGGGCATATATCTTTCTATAAAAGCAAAAAAATAAAAAGAAACTGGTTCCAGTGAGAGAAATGCTAGGTGCACTTTCATAGGCCCCTTATTTCTCACTTAGATTTTAAAAAATAATAATATTCATCTAGGACTAGGAGAATGTCAGAAAAATATCTAACATTTTTCATAATAATTTAATGAAAAAATGTTAGGTGTTCTTGTGGTCCTAAATAAATATTATTTTCTAAAAGTTGGGTGAGAAAAATAAGTACTTTTTTTTAAAAAAAAAATAATATCTCAATAGAATCAGAATAACACTTTAAAAACATTTAACATCACCCTTTTTATCAGCAAAACTTTTGCATATATTATTTGAACCAACCTTGGGTGAGGTTAGATTAGACATTAGCCATCTAGGAAGTAGGAATAGTGAAAACACAACCCAATAATAAATCCTAGATCCTCAAAATATTGACTTTTTAAAAGCAATTAAAAACGGGTTTACGTCTTCATGAAAACAATAAAATGTGATTTTCCAAACGTACAAAGCCTGCTGGCAGTAGAAATTCATACACCCAGAAAAGAAAGTACAAGAGAAAGTGACAGAAGGTGCGTGAAACCTCGCACGCAGGCATATGTTATGTGATGTACCAAAACACCCAAATCCCCCGTAACCTAACGGTCCTCGCGTTGAAACCACTCCCTTCGATTCCCATTTTCCTTTTTTCTACCCCTTCTCTGATCTCGTGCTTCCAGTGCTCGATTTCGCACAATCCTCGGGAAAATCGGTGTTGGGGAGCGAGAGATGATTTGGGCTCGCGTTAAATGATTGTTTGACTCGTCGAAAATTTGTATTTTTTCATTTTGGTGAATCAAGTTTTGATGAGCCTTTTTCTTGGTGTGTGAATGAGATTGGTGGCGCTGCGAAATGAGCACGCTGAGGCAGCAGGTGTCGGTTCGGGACCTCGTCGAGGAAGCCAAGAAGCGGATTGTAGTTCTGGCCATATGCGTCGTCGGATTGTCCTACCTCATGTCCTGTGAGTTTTTCGATTATTTTCCGTTTAATTTTGTTATTTCATTCTACTTGTCCGGTGCAATCGGTTACTTCGGGAGGATTTTTTTTTTTTTTGGGGTTGTAGGGGGGGTAGAGCTATTTATAGTGTTTTCAACTGGGTTTGATCAGTGTGGTAATGAGCATTGGAAGTTTTGGATGAATTTTTGGGTACTGATTTCTTAATGTTTGGAGATGATTGGCTATATGATTTCACGTGGGACACCAGAATATTGGGTTTTTTTTTTTTTTCAGATGAATTGCCCTTTTTACTTTCTCATTTGAACCCATCAATGCTGGTTTGGGGTGAGTGCGGTATAATCTTTTCCTTCATTTCCGGTTGGAGGAGGTGATCGGAAGGTTTCAGTGCGAGGGAAGGCATAGAGATAAATAAATTATAGAGTGCTCACTTCTATATTAGTTGTTAGGCTCAAAGAGTTGTATTTGTGTAAGGGATAGTGATACCATTTCTATTGTGCGCTTTTATGATGCTGTGTTCAGGTGCCGAGGCAGGGGTTTTTTAACCGGCTATCATGATATGTAATGTCTGCTACAAAACATACTATCTGGAGTCAATGTTTGTTGGAAGGATTTTGTTGATATATGTTTTGCATGAGAATTGCAATGTTGCCCGTACCCTATCTTATAACCTTGGTTGTGTAGTTCGCTTGATGAAAATTATTTGACTTTTCAGCTGACAGGATGATAGCAGACATTGTAATCAGGTTTTTAAGGTGCAATGTAAGGATGGTAGGTTGTGAAGGCATCATATCAAATGAGGAATGGGAAATGATCCCTCTTCTTCTGTTAGCATCTTTGTTAGGAGGGTTTGTGATCTATCTTGCCTTAAAATTGGCAGTATCATCTGTATTTCACCCGCCTAACTTCCCCAAAAATATCTTGTTGTTGTAAGGAACTCATTAATAGTTTGAGTGTGTGCTTGATAAACATTGTTTGGAAATAATAAGACTTTTCTCATTTAGGCTCCATGCATTTTGATAGTTGTTTCACCATGCTAGATTTTATCACATGCTTGCTTAGATAAATCTGCAAAAAAAAAAAAAAAAAAATCTAATGTTTGTAATATTATACTGAACAGAGATGCATCACATTTCTGAATGTGCTTGCAGGTCACTTGGGGATTACCGTTTCATGGTCATGTTAATATTTTGTTCCTTTTTTTTATTATTATTTTTTATTGTTCTTATGCTTCTCTGCTATTACATATTGGTTTGGAGGGAGGGGACTTGATAGAACTGTGGATTGTGTAATATCCCCAAACACAATAAACTCAGCAATAATATAAACTAAGTGACCTATATATATATATATATATATATATATATATATATATATATACTAAGTGAACACAAAGTATGACATGCACATCACAATCATAAGACAATAGATTTGTTTACGAAGTGGAAAACCCAAAGAACACATTAATGGGAAAAAACCATTCCAGGATAGATAAACCCGGGAAATCACTATGAGAGAATTCAAATTATAGACATAAGAAAAACTAATTTGATGTAAACTCCTAGACTTTGTAAGACAGCAAACCAACCGGCATGCCTTCCAGCTCAACAATCTTCAAGTAGTGCATTTTCTCATTGACTACATCGATAAGCTCTTAACAGTAACACAAAGAAGTAGCAGCATAACGAAGCAAGAACACAGTTGAAGCAAGATACAGTGAAACAAGAGCACCTCTAGAATCCAATCTAGGAAAACTATAATTAGCTTGCTTAAGCTCCAAATGAGCATAAGTTTCTATTTATACCTTTCACTGAAACTGAAGAGTGTAATAAATCTTTTAGATCTGTTCATTTACAGGAAATTTTGTTAGGACGGTTTGATGAAGAAACTTAGATCTGAGATTTCTTCATAGCGGTTGTGGAAACGTCATGACGAAATGCTAGGGTTTCATCGCTATCCAATAGTTTCGTAGTGACATCTTCCTAACGATATGATGACGAAAAGATACAGTAGTGTCATGGTGGGATGTTGATGGGATGCTAACGTCATCCTAACGACTTATAGAAGGTTGGATCTCAAAACATGTCATTTTCGTCGTGATGGGATGCTGATGTCATCATGACGAAACCTTACAAAAGGTTGGATCTTAGAACATGCCATTTTTGACATGTCGGAATCATGAGGAGATGATGACAAAAAGGGATAGTAGTTTCAGTGAGCATTTTGTAATGACGGGAAGTAAACCAACTTTATGTATTTGCTGAAGTCGTCATGACGAAATCTTACAAGAAGTAAACCAACTTTACTGATCAAAACCGTCAGCATTTCGTCATGACAGATTCATGACGAAATTACATAGAATGTACAAAATACCACAAGACATCTAAAAACTTTTAGGAAAACAAATACTGAGTTTTGACACACCAAATATGGCCAATTTCTAAAACCTAACATTTCTCTTTTAGACATGGGCTGCAAGTTTTTTTTTAATTGATTTTTTTAATCTGTTTTTTGAACTTACACTTGTAAAAGAGTTTGTGTGGTGCCAAACTTGGAGAACAATTTTATGTGGCGAAGTGGTGCTTTGGGCAGTGTTCTTTTGTGAGTGGCAGCCTTAAGGAATCAGACTAGTAGAGATGATGTATATCCTTAAAATGCTTGTCAAGTGTCTCCATAATGTGGGAGATCAAGCTTCATTTGTTATACTTGTTGAATGTGATCATGTTTTATCTTGTCTCAATATGCAACTTATTTGTTCTTGTTCTTATATCAGTGACAAGCTCCTCAGTTTGGATCAACTTGCCTGTTGCTGCCTCCTTGATTATCGGCCTTCGTTATTTATCTTTAGATTTTGATATGCGGAGAAAAGCTGCAACATACAACAGCAACCTGTCCTCTGCAAATACTCTTTCTCAAAAGAAACCTCTTGAACATCCTAAAAATGTTGAAAAGTCTGACTGGAGAAGGAAAGTGAATTCTCCTGTTGTTGAGGATGCTATAGATCACTTTACTAGACATCTGGTTTCTGAGTGGATGACAGATCTCTGGTACTATCGCTTAACACCTGATAAAGAAGGTCCAGAGGAACTGTTGAACATTATGAATAGTGTACTTGGGGAAATTTCAGATCGCATGAGGAATATAAATTTAATTGATCTTCTGACAAGGTTTTTGTTCCCAAGATGTCACAAACCATTTCTCCCTAATTTTCAATGGCTTCTTTTTATTCAGAAGTTGATTAGCTGGGGAACTGACTTTCCTAGGATGGTGCAGGGATCTTATTAATCTTGTTTGCATTCACTTGGAGCTTTTTCGTGCAAATCAAGCAAAGATTGAGAAGAAACATTCGGGATTGCTAACAATTGAACACCGAGATATGGAACTAAGACGCATCCTGGCTAATGAGAACAAATTGCACCCTGCTCTATTTTCGGCTGAAGCTGAGCACAAGGTTGTTTACTTGCTTACTTTCTTTTTGGCTCTTTAAATTATGCTAAAGTCATTGATTTGCAGGTCTTACCTGGAAAGGTTAATGTATTGTTTCTTGATTTTATCTGTCTTTTCAAATGTGATTAAGATGCTCTCTGCACCTTCTGTTTCCAGGTTTTGCAGCACCTGATGGATGGTCTTGTTTCTTTAACATTTAAGCCTGCAGATCTGCAGTGCTTTTTCTTCCGTTGTATGGCCAGGGAGCTTCTTGCTAGTACAGTAATGCGACCTGTCCTAAACATGGCTAGTCCTAGGTATGCATTGCTTCCCAATTTGCTTCTTTGTTTTATTATGTGTTCCAGCTTTCATTTTTTTCATCATTTTCTCTTTTGGCAGGTTTATCAATGAAAAAATTGAATTCTTAGTCCTTAAAATGACCAAAGCTAATAAAGGTTTCCCAGTACAAGGAACATCTCAGTCCAAACCAGATGAGTCTTCTAGGATTTCATCTGATCATTTTTCTAAATTCTTAGATCCTTCTGTCACTGGAGTTGAACTCGTGCAGTTAAAAAATGCTCAATCAAGAACTGCTGCCGATACATCTGCAACAGATCATGTGAATGGAAATAAAGATCCCCTGCTTTCCATTGATCCTCGGTCGACCCGATCATGGAACTCATTGCCCTTCAACTCCCAAACTAGTGATGAAAGTGGTCTTGAACGACAACGCTCAGGAGGAGAATGGGGTGACATGTTAGATCTGATTTCTCGTAGAAAGACTCAAGCCCTTGCTCCAGAACATTTTGAAAACATGTGGACAAAAGGGAGAGACTATAAAAAGAAGGAAGGTGAAAATCGGGTCATTGAACAAGTACCACAGGGTTCTTCGGCAGCAAAGTCCCATAAAGTGGATAATTTAAAGGCAACATCCAAGCCTAAAGAAAAGAACACTATAACCAAGTTTAATCACTCTGAGAGTGGCACTGTTCACTCTGGATGTACTGCTCGTCTATCTATAGAAAACTCATTCCACCCTACAGGTCGGAGTGTATCAAATCGCTCTTCATTTGTTTCATATGAAGAAGATGATGAGCACAACCCTATGCGTTTGGAGGAGATTGACTCAGGGAGCAGTACTTCTTATACTTCTGAAGATGAAGAAACTAGCAATGTAACAGGCCTTGATTCTCCTGTAACTAAAGTATGGGATGGTAAAAGCAACAGAAACTTGTCTATTTCTCACATTCATCACCCACTTGAAAATTCAGAAGGCCGTATTGCAAAGAAGACTGGTAAAGGGCATCTTCACTTTCAAAGATTAGCTAGAACCCCATCCAGCCATAAAAGGTCTAGAACAAGGAGTCAGAAGACGCACATTTGGCAAGAGGTTGAGAGAACAAGCTTCTTGTCTGGTGATGGACAGGACATACTTAGTTCTGCAAAAGGACATGCAAATGTCGAGGACTCTAGTGATGATTCCGAGATTGAAAACTTCGGTAGAGTTCAGAGTGGAGCAGCTGCTTCTTCATCTGCACCCTCTTTTTCTATACCGGAAAGTCAAAATTTGACTGTTAATTCCTTGCAAAATTCATTGGCGGTGGATTCCTTTTTTAAGTTGAGATGTGAGGTACTTATGATAAAGCCATGTAATTTGTCTTGTTTTGGCATGTTCAATTTGTTGTTTTCTGATGTACTGATATATGTAAAGGATGTAAGCTCATTTGCTGTTGCAGGTATTGGGTGCAAATATTGTGAAGAGTGGTTCAAAAACATTTGCCGTTTATTCAATATCTGTTACAGACGTAAATAATAACAGTTGGTCAATCAAAAGAAGGTGCCAAGGATTATGCTGTAAACTTTCTGGTTTTATCCTTGGTTGATGCGTTCTGTGATTTCTAACATGTCAAACGATGATATCTTTAGCAGTTTTGATTTACTTATGGCTTCTGTAAGTGAACTTCATTGCTTTTTTCTGTTTTTTAAATAGGTTTCGTCACTTTGAGGAGCTTCATCGGCGTCTAAAAGAGTTTCCAGAGTATAATCTTCATTTGCCACCAAAGCATTTTCTATCAACAGGTTTAGATGTACCTGTCATTCGAGAACGGTGTAAATTGCTTGACAAATATTTAAAGGTCAGAGACTGAATCTTACTTTTTCTCATCTTTTGGAGTATGAATGGCAAACTCTTTAGAAGTACTATGTACGTCTGAGTTGGAATTTCAACTTAAATTCTGATTATGATTCTTTCTGGCCTGCTTCTTTTATGATCTTTTTCTTTTTTCTTGTTTTTGTACGGCAGTGCTTTATCTCTTCCTTCTGGTTCTTCCAGAACATTGTGCTCCTTCCAAGTCTTTTTTTTTTTTTGGGTGGAGTCACATTTTTTTTCATCAAGAACGTTTTATAAAACTGTTGGGACTCCTGAAGTTAAGAGTATCTTACTTTCATGCAATTCATAGGTTCAACAAGCAATCGATATTTTTCACGATCAAGGGTGTAGTACTATTTGTAGTAGTGGCCCTTATATATCGTATTAACAATCAAAAGATGGTCGAAATAAAAAATCTCTATTTGACAATGAGCTGAAAAGTTGGCTTTTGGCCATGCCTTGGGGAGTGAAGATTGTTGCACACGAGTTTGTCTATCAATTGGGACATGCTTATTGTCTGCTCTTCTAGTTTCATTTGGTTAATCAAATTTGTGTCATGAGTGGACTGGTAATTTGTACCTTCGGCATAACCAGTAGACTTGGAAGTTGAGTGCAACTTAGCTATGAGAAACAACTCCAGCTATACGTTATTATCTATTTTCATCTTGCTGTGCCGGTTAATAATATCCTGCTCTGTAGCTTCCTCTCATTTGATAACCTTATGTCTTATTGTCCTTCAGAAGGTTATGCAGCTTCCAACAATTTCAGGGTCAATTGAAGTTTGGGACTTTCTCAGTGTGGACTCTCAGGTTCTGTATTTTCTTCTCTTCTTTGACTGAATTTTTTTCTCTAGGGGTGAGGTTGGATCTCTGATCTTCTGAGTTCTGGGGAGAAATTTTATTGTTGTATTTTATATTGCAGACTTATCTATTCTCAAATTCCTTTTCTATCATCGAAACTTTATCAGGTATATTATGTTTAATTCACAATGTTTAATTTATGTTATATCTTTTTCTTTCTTATTTTTCCTTCCTTTGATTCATCCCATCTTTCCATATTTGTTGGAAACTTTTTAGTTGACCTAGAGGATAAGCCATCTGAAAAGAGTAATAGGCTTCCAAATTTTCTTGGGCCTACAACCGACCACTTATCTCCAAGGAGAGAACATTTAAGCGCTGGAAGTAAGGAGTCTGCTTTGCCGATGAAGACTAATTTTGTGGCAGATGGATTAAGTTCAAATGGTAAAGGCATGTCTCATTCTCCTGTAAAATTCTTGGTAAACAATTTGGAAAGTCAGTTGACAATTCTGGCTTTGATTCAGATACTAGGCCACAAAACTATGCATCTTCCCCCCAGAACTTGGGGACCACTGCAAAAGAAAGAGACTTTAAACAAAGAGACGGTTGTGGTTTGGAAGAGGCATCCGAGTTGCATCTTGATGCTGCTACTGACCCAACACTTCCTACAGAGGTAATCTCGTCTGTCTTGGGAATTGATATGGAACCTAACTTTGTAATGTGATGGGTTATGCTTTATTTAGCAAATTTTATGATTTCTGGATTTATGTTTTAAGTTTTGTAATACATATTTATTCTACAGTGGGTGCCACCAAATTTAAGTGTCCACATATTAGATTTGGTAGATGTCATCTTCCAGCTTCAAGATGGTGGATGGATCAGGTATTACATACATTTAATTGTTATTTATGTCCTTATATCTTAGCAATCGCACCTTGATCCGATTGATGAGCTTCTTCAACTGAACACTTATCTTGTGTGCATTACAGGCGGAAGGCTTTTTGGGTGGCCAAACAGATATTACAACTAGGAATGGGTGATGCCTTTGATGACTGGTTAATAGAGAAAATCCAGCTTCTGCGTAAGGGATCAGTGATTGCTTCAGGAGTCAGGCGCGTTGAGCAGGTAACATTTGATGCCATTTGCTCATTTGACTTTCTCAAATTTTATGAGTTTCTCTTTATTATTTCATTAAGTATTTAGATTCAGGTTTTACGCTTGAGCTGGTGTGAAGTTTACTTTTGCAATCAGTATATTTAATCTGTTGGTAATTGATGATTGGATATAAGTTCGTAAATACTACTATCTGAGTTGAGTAAGATTAGCAAGAGTTAATTTTAGGTGCATGATGTAGTGTATTTGGAGAGAAAGAAATGACTGAAACTTTGAAGACAATGAGAGAACGGTGGCAGAGTTAAACGCCTTCCTTTTCTATATCCTTTTCCAGTTGATGGTTGTCTATGATTGTTTTCATATTTCTAGTTTTTATGACTTTTTTTTTTATTTTTTTTTTTTTTTATCTTTTATCTTTTTTTGGTTAGGTATTTCTCTTGTATACTTCTTATGTATTTGGGTGCATCAGTTAATATGACATATTTTACAACCAATGTTTGTTCAGGATCAGTCTTGATGACTCTTACTGTCTTACACAAACTCCAGCCATATTGAACTTGTGTTGAGTGTTTTGTTTTTTTTAGTATCCAAGGAGGGGCTTCCTTTCTAAACAACATGCAACTCTAGTCAATGATAGATTTGAATATACCTAAAGCGTTTTCCTTGGCATTCAATTTAGTCATCTTAAAAGTTTCTTAATAAAATGAAGGCATTAATGATCTCACTTCTATATCATTTTGGTGATTTCTGTATTCTAGTTGCTTGCTTCCTTAAAATTATATCTGAAAAATGGACTAATAGATTTCATGCGATATCAAAACCTGCCCCCTCTCTGCAAAAAAAAAAAAAAAAAAAATCCCTCTGATATTTTAAGTATCATTGATCATTGTTATTGAATTGAGCAATTCCAAGAGAAGGTATGAAAGAATAATGCGCACTGGTTTACATCGCTGTGCTTCATTGCATTACATGTAGGATTCAACAGTAAATACTGCTTCTGATACGAAGTTCAGTGAATAGTTTCCTCAAAATTAAAGCCAACGATTTAATCAGTTCCGTATAGGGAAACTTTCAAGGGTGTAGTGCACGGAACCGGGGTTTATTCTGTAAGGGTGGGTCTGAAGGGCTCTGCCTTGGAGAGGTTCCCTGACATAAAAAAAAAAAAAAATTAGTTTCCTGAAAATTATATAGGATTAAAAAAAAAAAAATCCTTGGGAATTCCTTTTTGGAAATGGGATAAGACTTTGGAAGTGAAAAAAGAAGAAGCATTGAAACCTATTCAAATGTTTCTGGAAAGTGATTTCTTTAATTTTGGGAAACTGTAAGGCTGAAACTGTGTATAATAATGAGCAAGTCGCCTTTCAACAATGCTTTAACAAAGTAGCTGTACCAGAAGCGAATTGACCTGAGAATGCAGTAAGGGTCCTGATATGATTAGATGTCTATATATGATTAGTGCGTGTCTTATAGATTTTTGAGATAGAAAATGTATTACTGATGTGGGCTCATGTTATTTAAATAGATACTCTGGCCCGACGGTATATTCATAACCAAGCACCCCAAGCGACGACCACCACCATCTACTAACCCATCCCAGAATTCACCTCATGGCCGACAACCTATGGAGATATCTTCACCTAGACTCACTGATGAGCAACAACAGGAGGCAGTTCGACGTGCAAAGTTTGTATATGAGCTAATGATAGGTAATATCTTCTGTCCAGTATGTTCCCTGTTTTTATTATCTTTGTTGACACTGAATACAAATGTCTGGCTCATCTTTGAAATACAAATGTCTGGCTTATCTTTGAAATTCAATGCCTCTACGTTCTTTTTTTGAATGTAGATAATGCACCAGCTGCTATCGTAGGTCTTGTAGGTCGCAGGGAGTATGAACAATGTGCAAAGGATCTCTATTTCTTTATTCAGGTATTCTGTGGAAGTTGACAATTCTATATGTTCACTTTCCAAATTTTCTATATCAAGTGCTCACTCGCATGTGCACTTCTTTGACTTGGAAATTGTGTCGCACAAATAGATTAAACAGAAAGTACTCTGTTGTCTGCACTTTGGATCATTTGTGGATCCGGATCAATTAGAGTAAGCTCCTATTATGACAATTCATTGCATTACCATGCTGTGTAATAACAACCCCACCCCACAGCATAAATGATACATCAGATTTTTAAGTTTTAAATTGTCGGAAATTATTAGTTGTGTTGTAAATCTATCATGTGTGTCAATGTCCTTTCTATATAGCTGCTTCTCTATAGTTGATACACCCTCCATTCAGAATATGTGATCAGAGCGTAGAGTCTTGCCAAATTGAGGAGTAGCTTTTTTGGGAGCTTATATATTGGGTCTGTGGGGGGGCAGGTAAAGGGTCACATTTGAAGTATCTTCCTCGTGTAATGAATCTTGTGGTTCCCAATTTATATTTTAGTGTGGTAGTAGAGTAAAAAAAAAATGATATCATAATCAAGAATAAGCAGCTTCCTGGACTTGGCCGAGGTTATCTGGCCCCAACCCAAAAGAAAATTCTTTATTCTTTTAAAAGATGGATTGTAGCGTTCTTGGTATTTCACATCAATTTCAAAAATATGATCTTTGATCATAGTATTGTTTTAGCAGAGTTCTAATGACTTGTTTCTTGTGCAGTCATCAGTTTGTGTGAAGCAACTCGCTTTTGACCTTCTTGAGCTGCTGCTTTTGTCGGCATTTCCAGAACTAGATTATGCTTTTAAGGAGTTGCAAGAAGAAAAGCATAAATTTGGCGAATTCAAGGAAAATTAATGTAAATTTAGAGCTTGCTTGATATTGTTGGCTCTTCGACTTTCCTTTTTTCTTTTTTTGTTTTCAGATTTGACCACATGTTTTTTCTTGGCTCGTGATTTTGATTTCATTCATAGGTGTGAATTCTGTAATTAGCCTTTTGATTTGGCATCTTTGAGGAAATTGTATGTAAATCATGAGATTAGTGCAAATATCCCATTTATAAAGCTCTCATTTTATTCAAAAATTTGAAGAGAAATTGACAATGTGGTAAGATCCTTTTACAATCATTTAAGGAATTCTGTAGTTGTAGTCACATCGCTGTCATGTTCTTGTATGAGGACTCACTTCCTTCTGCAAGCACTGACCCATTTAGTCCTAGTTTAAATCAAGCTTGTTTAGATGGTTTTAGTTTTGAGCTATGTACTTTTATGGTGGTTGAAGAATTTGCAGAGGTGAATCTGTAGCCTAGGTTCGTAGAAGCCAACAAGAGCATTCCTGAAACCATTGAAATAAGAGGAAAATGGTTCCAGAATGATGGCTCATTATACAATGAGTAATGCAGCTAAAGCTACATTTACTCTTTACTTTTTCACCAATTTTGTCACACCATGAGGCTGCTTTTAAAACTATTATTGGATTAAAACTCAATAAAAATCCATCGAGAATCCAATGGGAAGTGTATAGCATTGCTAATTATTCACAACTCGTAAAATTGACATTAGCTATCAAGCGTCTTTTTTCTTTTTGGTTGATCTATATAATTTTACATTTATACTTCAACACAATTTAAACATAACACACGAATTAATAGCTGACAATTTTATACACAACTGACAAACATGATACAAAACCAATATAAAACTAACAAAGTTAGGGTTAAATGTTTAACTTGTTTAATTAAATAAGTGCCTATATAAACCTTATACTCTTGCCTCAATACAACACAAACCTAACACACAACCGTCCTTATAAGTAAACACACCTAAAAGATTTTTGACTCCTTAAATTAATAAAATCAGAAGATTACCATCAGTTTAGAGCGTAAATGCTTGCAGAACAAGTTCGAAAAGCAAACGTTGCCTTGATTTTACAAGCCTGAATATTCATTCAGGTATATAAACATTTATATGACCTATTCCCCGTGAAATCTGGAAAAAAAAGATACCCAGAGCTTGATACAAAAACAAACTTCGACAACAGATTGCACGACCAAGTTCATCCGCATTCGAACTGGAGTTTCGGCCCAAACCCACCAAATGCTGGTGGTGTTTTACTTGACAGACAGCAAAACCTAGGATACAGTTGAATGAAAGCCGTGGCCATATATAAGACTAAAAGGTTGTAGAAACGACCAAAAAAAGCGGGGGCTAAAGTATTGCACGTGTAGAAACACTTATGGTCTCCTTACTAAACACCTTTTAAGGTAGTTTTTTTGCGTTTTAGCAAAAAACCAGAAAAAAAGACAAAAAACAAAAAAACAAAAACAAAAACATTAACAATCAACTCAAAAGACTCAAACAATTAACTTTTCACATCATAACCCACTACGATCCACAAAAAGGGCAAAAATAACATTGAAGAACACATTAGACTATGACAATTATTATCACCTACAAGCCAAATTCATATTTACACAACAGCACAAACATAAACTACAATAACCAACGATAAACACACTTGAATCAATAGGCTTGGGCAACTAAGAGACACTCAGCAGAATACCCAGGTGGTAAGCAAAACCCATCATATATAGAATGGATTAATTACTAACAGCAGTAACCATAATGGAACTACACCATAGCATCCAATAGCATTCTCTTAAATAGGAACATATTTGACAAGTAATTAACCAAAGAAAACATTTTTTTACCATCATTTTAGATCCCACTTTTAATCTTTGAATTCGGGGCGGTCTCAATAATCTAGCAATGATGACCAGAAACAAAATTCAGAGACTTCAGTCAATATATAAATATGAAGTAATATTAAATGGGGAAACAACAATGAAATTATCCATCCTTGTCCAAAATGAAAGCTACATACTAATCGGAATCAAAAAGTGCTAAATCATTAAAAAGGTTATGACACCCATCAAACATTGCTCCTTCATAAAACCAGTCTCAACACATAAAAACTCAAAAACCGAAAAATGTAATTTGGCAAGCAAATTACACCCAATACCACTCTTCAATAATGCTTTTAAGCAGTGGCGGCTGCTCCCTTCTTCCTTGGTGCTGCTTGAGTACCTACAAAAATCACAAACAACCAATCAACACACAACAAGTTAACACAAAACTACTCAAAACCAAACAAAGCCCAACAGCTCAAGAAAAAAGAAACAAAAAATCTTATACCCTCTCTGAAGCCGCTCTTGAACCTGCGAGGCAAGTGGCGGAGGTACCTCATCCTTCCAGTTCCAGTAGTCTTCCTTCGGATCGCCTTCACACTCCAGTTATCTAAAACCCATCACAATAACCAAAAAACATCATCGTTAACCCCCAACACAAACATAAATAGAAAACAAGACATTCGTATCAGAAAAACCTAAACCAACAACTAGAAATCAAGCACACCCATAAGCACATTTCAGTCGGTAACATCAGTTAAAAACGCTTATTATCATTAATCCAACACACAAACATAATCCAACAATAACACAAACACAGTGGTGAAGAAAAGCACGCTCATTTAAGTGAACAACAATAACAACCACACAAAAGATCAACGACCCAGTACCTTAAATTCACTCAGAAACAAACCCAGAAGCACATAATCAATCAGAAACATATTTAAACATCTATAGAAGAATACGCACAGGGATAGGAGAGAGGGACTTACATGTCCTCTTGCGGGCAGCGGGGAAGGCACAGGCAGAGCAGCGACTCTTCTGGAGATGGAAGCTGCGGCGGCCACACCTCACGCAGAGGGTGTGGGTCTTGTTCCTCCTCTTTCCGAAACTCCCTGTTCCCTTTCCCTATATCGAAATATGATCCAGAATCAAACACACACGCAGAGATCAGAGCATATAGATAGAGATAGCTTGTGCACGTGTAGGTTGGTGTCGAGATCTAGAGAGATGGCTTACCATTGGAGCAGATGCGGAAACCCCAGCTGAGTCGGAGGCAGTGGTGCTTAGGCTAAAGAATGAAGGAGCGGCGGAGAGGAGATGATTTATATCAGTGATTTTTGTGAGTGCGAGGGTTTTTACACTTTAGGGTTTGTTAGGGCAAATTTGGGAAATTGGTGGGTGGTGACGGATTAGGTCCAGTTGTTATGTTTTGGGCTTTGGGATTTGCTATATTGGTCCGAATATGGGTTAGGTTGTGGCCGGGTCTCCTTGGGGAGTCCTGAGAGGTTGTGGAGCCCAAAGTGATTTACATGTCCATTAAAACCTATGGTTTGCGGAATAGACCTTTGGAATTGGGAAAACGGATCCTCTTCATTTCACATGAAATAGAGAGTACCCATTTAGCATAATTAGGAAGGCATACTTGTCCAAAATTTTTTGCAAAATAAAAAATAAAAAATGGACAATATTACCCTCCTAAATACACTAAGTGTCTGTTTGAGATTACGTTTGAGAAATAGAGTTTTTAAGTCAAAAAACGCTTTTTGAAAAAATCTTCATTTTAAAGTTTTTTTTAAAAGTACGTTTTGGTCATTTTTAGACTTTTTGAATCCTTAAAAGCGCTTTTAATTTTTTACCAAACGAGTACATTTTTCTTCAAACGGATTTTTTGAGTGTTAAACATATTTTTAGGCCCCTCAAACGTAATCTCAAACAGGCTCTAAATGTATCCTCTCAATTTCAAGTTTTTCTTGGAATGAAATGGCTATTCCATAGGAATAATCATTCTTTTGTTTGATAATGGTCTATTCCTAATAATAGTTATTCTCGTGGGAATCACTAATCCCTTACAAGTGCAAGATCCTCTAATACCTATTCATAAGGGAAAGGACAAGGTTTTCTAAAAAAAAAAACCATTTTTTCCTCTCAAACTTAAAAACAAATAAATAAATAAACAATAACAAAACAAATGCATGTTGTGGGTGGTGGCCGGCCACCCATTGGAGTGGTTGGCCACCACACGTTCAACCACCTTTTTTTTTTCTTTTTTTTTTAAAAATTTTGAGTTTTGAAAAAATTAGAATTCAAATGAGCTTTTTAGTAATTGTAGTTCAATTCTAATTATGAAATAGGTGTTGCTACCAAACTACATAATTTGAATAATTATTTCATTCTAACCTCTTCTATTCTCGATAACACCTATTCTTTTTCCTAATGGAATATACATTTCGCAAACCAAACAAGGCCAAAGAGCGATTAGAATTTTGTGTTCTTTTAACGCGCTTTATGTATTTTCTACGCTAGGCAATATTCTATTCTTTATTAAACATTTTTGCATATATAAAGATGAGATGGGATGAGACAATAAGGGTCCTGACCTTCTTCAAAATATGAGAAAATAAGTTATTTTTGGACAATTTTAAAATTTTTCCAATGGTAGTCGCATCTATCCTATTCCATTCCACCTTTTTTGGGATGAGATGGGGAAGTTTGGCTATTATGGGTGTCAACCCAATCCCGGTTACCATTTATTGGCCAAAAAGAGTAACTGGAACCGGGGTACCCGGTTATTAATTTTGAACAACCAGAACTGGTAACTGGGTACCCGATTAACTGGTTATGCAATTCCGATTAACCGGCCTGGGTAACCGATTCTCTAAAATTTTGGCATTTGGGCTTCTTTTAGGTACTGTGCCTAATGTTTTAAGATTAATTTAACCATTTTTAGCCCATTTGTTTTAATAAACAATTAGCCTTTTTGTCTTGCTAAGTTGGCCTAATAGATTCTTTTATAGATGAGCAAACTTGGGAGTTGGATGCTTTCTTAACAATGTGAAACAAACTGCTAAGATAAGCAATAGAGGTGGAAGGTGAAAAATAATGTTAATATAAATATCGGTTATAACCAGGTATATAAAAACCCCAAAACCAGTAATCAGATCGGGGTACTCGGTTATAATCACCCGGTTTGACACCCCTATTGGCTATAGTGATTTGAAGATTTAAATTGATCCAAAGGTCTTAAATTGTTAAGAAATATAAACTTATCCGGATATAAATGTTTGGCTCTTAAATCGGCATCTTTTTGTTTTTCTGACAATGAAGCATGCTATTAGAGCAATACCCACAACACCCACAATTTAAGTGCCTCACATCTCATAAAACCAGAAAGAGAGAGAGCTTGCCTGAATACCACATGTTCCCTAACAAACACATTCACCTTTTGCAAGTTTTTTCAGACTCAATATATATATATATCTCCTTGTCATTTAGGGAATCACACTCAAATAGTTGCATCATTATTTTCCATTTAGTGTATTGTCATTAGAGCATGTTTGTGATTGTATTTGAGAAATAAAGTTTTTTTTAAGTAAAAAAAGGCTTTTTGGCAAAAACTTCATTTTTAAGTTTTTGTTAAAAATGTGTTTTGACAATTTTTAGAATAAAAAGGTCAAATAAGTATTTTTGGAATTTTTTACCAAATAGGCCAGCTTTTGTTTGGAACGACTTTTTACGTATTAGAAGTACTTTTTAACCTCTTTAACGTAATTTCAAACAGGCTCTTATTATTGTGAGGTAACGTTTTGAATGTTACTCCACTGCATTCACTTGGGTTGCTATTGATAGTCACCCATTACTTGTTACATCTCCCACTTGTATATGGTGGCCACAACTAAGTCAAGCATCTCTCTATATGTTTTCAATTATGTTCATCCTAGCAAATAGATTGTGCAACTACCAAATGTACCTACAAAAAAGTTGGGAGCACTATACTAAATCTTGTAAGGACCAACATAACAACATCCCTATAAGTCTGTCATTATACCCTAACTCATTTGGTCACGTTACATTAAATATTTGTAATCCTTCTCGAGTCCAATATCCCAAAGCAATGCCTAACTCCCCAAAACATGATGCACCTACAGTTATGTTGCAACATCCAAGAAGCAACATAACTTGTTGGCTATGAGTGCAAACACAATATGTATGTGTTACCAAATAGTCTTTCATTCACCCTCATGTTGCATATAACCATGTTGCATGGTTATATGCAACATGCTGAAGTAGTAGATACTAAAACCCAACCTTGCGACACAGTCAAAGGTCACAAATGGCATAAATAAGGTCATTAACAATGGCTTATGGAACTCATACAGTGAGGAAGCAATAATCAATTCACTCACCTTTATTGTCAGTCAAACAAGCACATATAATATGAAATATATGCTACGATGAAGTTTTCTTTCCAAAAAAAGTGTATGTATAAACTCTATACATAGTATAAATCTTAGTCTAAACGCTACCCAAGCGCCTGAGCGGAGTCCTCCACTTGGTAACTGCTTCAAGCATCAAATTAAGGTTTTGCATATGGCTAATCACATGCACATGGATTGTGGGTTATCCATGCACCATCATTTTTCTTTTTCTTTTTTCGTTTTTTTGTTTTTTTTTTTTTAAATCTTTAGCCCTAGCTAAAACGACATTTTTTTTTGATAAGTAGCCCTAGCTAAAACGACTTATCTTTATGTCGACCAATTCTATGTGCTACATAAGCATTAAGAGACATAATGTCTCGTCTTTGTTCACTACTTAAGTGCTAGGGGTAGTTGCTTGTGTGAATGAGCCAATTTAAACCAGTCGACATACCTTTTCACCATGTCACCAAATATATGGTGAATATGCGAATAGTCATGCCACAATAATTATAGAATACATCACTATTATGTGCATGATGAGCAACATCATTATCTAGGAGGAGGGAAATCATATTATGTGATCAACTACAATCACTTAAACAAAAACATTTCAAGTAGTTTTTAGCACTATTTATCCCTATGCACAACTACACATATAGTGACACTCAAAGAATCATATGCCTACTATAATAAATCGAGAGATTCAATTTTCATCCATAAAATGCCCTTATATTTCAATAAAATCACCACAAAGTTAGCAACCACCTTCTTTTGTCCTGCGAAGGTGGTCGTTGGGTGGTATGTCCCTTGGTGACCTAGTATGGAAGAAATTTGATAATGTTTTATTGGTTTTATGTGACAACCCATCACGCTTTCATTGTGCTGAGCATAATGTACCATCGGAAATTTTACCCATCGGTGT
This sequence comes from Corylus avellana, assembly GCF_901000735.1. NCBI lineage: Eukaryota > Viridiplantae > Streptophyta > Magnoliopsida > Fagales > Betulaceae > Corylus > Corylus avellana. The sequence continues at coordinate 18,334,014 of NC_081547.1, forward strand.
TAAAGAAAAAGTGCCAACCATTGAAATAACATGTTATTTTTCTTATTTGTCTAACAGAAAAATAATTAGATATTATAATTTAAAATCTTTAAAATTCTCAAATATTAAACTGATAAAATAAAAAATCTAACGTAAAATAATATTTAAAAAAAAAAAAAAAAAAAAAAAACACGTGATGGATAGAGTGCTCTTCCGCCCTGGCACCCGCGGGAACTCTCTTTCTTTCTCTCAAAAAGCCAAAGCGCGCGGGAGCTTCTTCCTTTCACTGGGGATTTCCAAACAACAAAGACGAATCCACCAAACAACAACAATTCACAGCGAGATAGAGAGAGATGCAGGCAGGAAAATTCCCGGCATTTCCGTACAAGCCGTATTCGATCCAGATCGATTTCATGAACGCCCTCTACCACTCTCTCAACAAAGGCGGCGTCTCCATGCTTGAAAGCCCCACCGGTCTCTCTCTCTCTCTCTCTCTCTCTCTCTCTCTCTCTCTCGTATTTTCTGCTTGGTTTCTGGGAAAATGGAGGAAAACATTTCTAGATATTTTTTTTTGGGTTTTCTTAAGCTAATTTTTCTGAGGATCATTTTGTTGGCATAATGTAAAGAAGTAAAATTGGCTAAGCTTACTTATGATACTGTACCCCAAAAATAATCAAATAAAATCATGCATTCCAAAAATAATTTATCGAAAAGAAAAGAAGGAAAACTGAAAGCTGAACTAAAAGTAAGCTTTATTGTTGTATTGGGCATATGTGAATGAGGATTACTGTACCCTGAGTCCAGTGAAAAATGGCAAATTTTACCTATTCTTTGGTTTCTAAAAAAATGGATGGAAACAAAATGAAAAGCAGGAGTTTGTTTCCATGTTCTCGCTTTCTTCTGTGTCCCTGAAATTGAAATGTAAATATGTTGTTGTTCTTGCTTTGTTTATGATTTTTTTTTTTTTGCATTTGGGTTAATTGAATAATGTTCGAATTTTGTAAACAATGCTAAATTTGAAAATCAAATATCTAAGGAAAGTTTCACTGGCTTATGTTATATATGAAATGTTTTTGTTGCAATAGGGACTGGTAAAACTCTAAGTATCATTTGTAGTGCTTTGCAATGGGTGGTTGACCGGAGGCAACAACAAAACTTTGGAAAGGGGGGCAAGCATGATAAGAATCAGGAAAATGATGGTCAGCATGGTTCAGATGATGAGCCAGATTGGATGAGAGACTTTGTTGTGAACAAAGACAACCACGTTCAGGAGAAGAAGAATAAGATGAAGAAATTTGGGAAGCCCGATAAGAGAAGGAATCAGGAAAGTTGTAGAGATTTGTTCTCAAGGGTCGAGGGGGACGGAGATTTAGTTACAAAGAAAGAGCGAGAAATTTCTCAAAAGAACAATGATGCAGTGGAGTTGAGTGATGAGGAGTTTTTGTTGGAAGATTATGAAAGCGAAGAGGAAGGGGCTGGTGGGAAGTCGAAGAGGAAGGCTGGCAGGGGTTCCCTTAGTTCATCGAGTGACGAGGAAGAGGAAGAAGATCAGTCTGATGAGGAAGAGGATAAGGAGAAGTTGAAGGTTTATTTTTGTAGTCGAACTCATTCGCAGCTTTCACAGTTCGTCAAGGAGTTAAGAAAGACAGTATTTTCAAATGAGATGAAGATTGTGTGTTTGGGCTCTAGGAAAAATTTCTGCATCAATGAAGGTTTGGTAAATTGTTCTTGTGTTAGCCTTTTTCTTTTTGGGATGGTGTTACAGATTACAAACTGTTTATGGAATTTGTATTTCAGAGGTATTGAAACTTGGAAACTCCACTCGAATCAATGAGCGGTGCTTGGAACTTCAAAAGAACAAGAAAAAAGAGGTTTCCAAAATCAAGGTACCAAAAATCTTAATATCATTCCTATTACTCAAATTTGATGCATGTTTATCGGTTTGGTTTCCTGGAAATGTCCAACTTTTAGGGACTAAATATTATAAATGCATTTTATGGGGCTCATTTTCCCTGTGGCTAATTTGGTGCCATCTTCGCAGTTCTTGTCTTAGTGGCTTGTTACTGAAGAATAAAATGTTTAGAAATGATAAGGCACATTCATAACTAGTAGAACTTTCAGATGCTGCAACATAGGAATTGCAGAGGAAATGAAGCCCATGAAATTTGTCAAATTTTCCATGTTGATTGTGGTCATAGTACAGATGTTTGGAGTAATTATACAGCTTTTATAGGCACACAGTCTGTTCCAAATTTATTATTGAAGTCCATCTATCTCCTTATTCAGTAGAAGTAACTTGCTTCCTTGAACCTTAAAAAGGCCACGTTCCTCATTTGATAGTCTAAAATGCCTGCCATGCCAAAAGAAAAATTTCCATGAGTAGATCTTACTGTATGGTTCTACCTCTTATATCTGGTAGTTGGCTCCTAAGATGCCAAATGCTTGGGTATAATATTTGTGTTGAGAATATTTACATTTAATAAATGATTTGTTCCACCGGATGCCACTGTGCTCAGTTGGTCATATAAGGGGAGTCAAGGTTCTAATACTTGCATGTGGTTTCGTGTAAAATTGGAATTTCTAACTAGACTTCGTCAATTACATGTGATTGTGGATGTAATATTTTGGCCAATTTTTTTGTTATTGTCTCTACATTACATAAATATTTATCCTCCTCTTAAATGTGTATTGGTGATAATTTAAGTTGAGTTGGAAGGATTGATTTGAGAAACCTGGGATCATTGCTATTGTTGTTTTGGAATATCAATTAGTATTGTAACTCTTCATTCCATAAATACTCTTAAATGCGTATTTGGTGCATAATTTAAGTTGAGTTGGAACATATTGATTTGAGAAACCTGGGATCATGCTATCGTTGTTTGGAATATCAATTTAGTATTATGAGATTAAAAAAAGAAAAAAAAAACAATTGTCTGTCTTGTCAGTAAGAAATGAAAATGACTGCATATATAAAGGGCTAGATAAAAAAACTCTTCATACTCTAGATATCCATCTTTGCTGAAACTGAGTCTCATCCCTAGCCATCTATGTTCCATATACAAGCATCTTTACCTCATTGCATTAAAATGATTAGATGCTACTCTGTGTTGGTGATCGAAGCTTGTTTCTCTTGACTGATGAGGTATTAATTTTCAGAACTTAGGTGGGGGTGGAAGAATACGCAGGACCAAGGCCTCTTCTGGATGCCCAATGCTTAGAAAACCTAAACTACAGAGACAATTCAGAAGTGAGATATCTCAACAAGGGGCCTTGGATATTGAAGATCTTATTCACCTTGGAGTAAATATGGGAACTTGTCCATATTATGCTTCCCGAGGCATGGTCCCTGCAGCTGATCTTGTGGTTCTACCCTATCAGTCTCTTCTATCAAAATCATCTCGTGAATCACTTGGTCTAACTTTGAAGAATAATATTGTCATAATAGATGAGGCTCATAATCTAGCTGACTCACTCATCAGCATGTATGACTCAAAAGTCACTGTATCGCAGGTAAACAAGTCATTAACTCCATTTTTATGTAATTACTGGTAAGTGCTTCTAAAAAGCTAGTTAACAATGGGTATTTGGATCTGTAAATGTGGTTTGGCTTTTCTTTGAGCAATGCTCTGATCCCCTTTCAGAACAATTGGTTGAACCAACGAAATGGTAGACTGACAACAGCCTTAGGCCAGTGCTACTTGGATAAAATGGCAACTCCCTTCCCCCTCCTCTACCTTCTTCCCCAGTAAATAAGGGGTAAAGGCTGAGGTCATGGATTTAATCCCATATTAGTCTGTGAATAGTGCTTATCTATCAAGGACAAAAAAGGACTGATGACAACCCTAGAGTTTGTAAGTCTTCAGTTAGGTCCTTTGAGGTTAAAAACTTGGTCGCACCAACAATTTAAGCTTTTAGTTGGTATTTTAGACACTGGGTGTTAATGCTTTGATGAATATTGAAACATTTGTTTTCACTTGCTACAGTTGGAGAATGTGCATTCCCATACAGTGAGGTATTTTGAGAGATTTCGCAATCTCTTGGGACCTGGTAATCGGAGATATATCCAAACCTTGATGGTTCTTACTCGGGCTTTCCTTCAAATTTTACTTGAGGATGCGAGTTATGTAGATGTTCCCCAAGACACTGAAAAGGCTTCTGGAGCAAATGATGCTTCTAATTCTTCTATGGCCATTAATGATTTTCTATTTTCACTCAATGTAGACAACATCAACTTGGTCAAATTGCTTCAGTATATAAAGGAAAGCAACATCATGTATAAGGTGAATCCTTTAACTTGTTTTTATGACAAGGTGCGATATAATTCTTTCTTGCTCTTTCCCTATTTCCGAGGTAAAAATGTACTCGGTTTCCCAGGTCAGTGGGTATGGAGATAAAATGGCTAGCTTACAAAAATGTACAGCACACACTAACACTGGAGAGTGCAGTGAGGAGGGAAGCACTCTGTCAGGTTTCAGGGCATTATCTGATATGTTGCAGTCGCTGACAAACAATGATGGTGATGGGAGGATTATTGTTTCACGGTCTCGACCCAGATGCTCCAGGCAACAAGGAGGATACATAAAATTTGTCATGCTCTCTGGTGAAAAGATCTTTTCTGAGGTTCTCAAGAAATTGCTTATTTTGACATGCATAGATTTTAATTATAGCTCAGCCTGCTTATGTTTCATGCCCCTATATTGATAATTTAACTTTGACCTTCCTGCAGATTGTGGATCAAGCACATGCTGTTGTACTGGCAGGAGGAACTCTGCAACCTATAGAAGAAACAAGGGAGCGACTCTTCCCATGGCTACCACCAAATGAGTTGCATTTCTTTTCTTGTAGTCACATTGTCCCCCCTGAGAGTATATTGCCAGTTGCAGTTTCCTGTGGCCCTTCTGGTCAGTCTTTTGATTTTAGCTATGGCTCCAGAAGCTCATCGATCATGGTGAGTATATGTGATTCCCTATAGAAATTGCTGTCTTCTTCTTGCACTCTTAGTAATCTACTAGATCATTTCCTTACTAACTTGGAGAAGTAATTTACTGTGTAATCCTGCACATGGTTTATATAGATGAGAAGAAAACTGAGGTTTAATGAATAAGTTGGTTAAGAAATGAAGCAGGCTATGACTGTCTTGATCAAATGAGACTTGATCTCGATTGAACGAGGTGCGATTGTGATTGCAATCGAGGCTTACTGTGAAACACATCAATTCAGTTTGGTTCGATCACGATTGCGATCAAGGCTTTCTATGAGTTAACTTTGAATGACTTGAAATCTTCAATCGATTGAGCTTCGATTGTGACTGCGATTGAGGCATTCCGGAACTTTAATTTTAAATGTTAAATGCTTCATCACTTCAATTGATCCACCATCGATTGTTCTTGCGATCAAGACATACGGTTTTGCACATTGAATTGAAAAACTATCTTGATCGAATGAGCTACGATTGAGATTGCGATTGAAGCGTTTTGATCCTCAATTTCAGCCTCTTTCTGGAACTGTACTTGAAACTGACTCAATCCTAAATCTAAACCTTACAACTCAACAAGTTTTGACACTGAATTTGTCAACACTAAACCTAACACTTTTTTTGATCAACTACTAGGTTGAAGTCCATTGAAAGAAATATTATGGTTATTTTCTTGTGCATTTTATCTTTCCCAGAAACATTTGTGTATGATGGTTGACTATACTTCGTTAATGGCTTGCATTTACAGATCCAGGAGCTAGGACTTTTGCTTTGCAATTTGGTAACAGTGGTTCCTGAAGGAATCGTTCTGTTTTTCTCTTCGTTTGAGTATGAAGGACAGGTCTATGATGGATGGAAGGCTTCAGGCCTCTTGGAAAGGATTATGAAGAAGAAACGTGTATTTAGGGAGCCTAGAAAAAGTACAGATGTGGAATCTGTTCTGAAGGAGTACAAGGAAACGATCGATACATTGTCTCTTGGGAATTCAAACGAACATCCAGCTTCTCAGAGTGGTGCAATACTCTTTGCTGTTGTTGGTGGAAAACTATCAGAAGGTATCAACTTAAGTGATGGGATGGGTCGATGCGTAGTCATGGTTGGGCTGCCCTATCCTAGCCCGTCTGACATTGAGTTAATTGAGAGGGTGAAGCATATTGAAGGCCTGGGAAATTCAGATTCCATTAAAACTCCAAAATTTCCTGTCACTGAGGAAGTTCACAGTGGAGATGTAAAGGCTGGGTTTGAGATCTTAAGAGGTTGCAGGCGCAGAGGAAAAGAATACTACGAAAATCTTTGCATGAAAGCTGTAAATCAATCGATTGGTGCGTACTAACTACAATATATTATCTTTAGAAGACCTTATGCATGCCCGGTAAACCATTTGATTGATTCACTAGGACGTTACATAATGTCCAAAATGCAGTAGGGTGGAACCAGGAACTGTGCTCCAGGTTCCACTCATGTTGGCAGAACCTTCAAATGTAGTTCTCCAAAGTGTGTATAGATTCTTTCAAGATATTTGTGTTTTGGTTGTGCCATGCATATTATTGCATCGAAAATTTATTTATTTATTTTTTCTGTCACCCATTTATACATGCCTATGTAGGCTTTATATTGAATTTTCCTTGATATGCTTATACTTCCTGGTTTGTTTTTAGGTAGAGCGATTCGGCACGTAAATGACTATGCGGCGATTTTATTGGTTGACACTCGGTACGCATCTAATCCCTCAAATAGGAGCTTTTCTCACACAACTAAGCTCCCCCAGTGGATAAAAGATTGTCTAATCTCTTCTACTGTTAGCTACGGTGAAGTCCATAGGCTGCTGCATCAATTCTTCAAATTCAACAAGAAGAGAGAGAGTCACTAGAATGGTATGTAAATTGCCAGTAAGAGAGCATCTATTGCATTATAGTCAAGCCAGCAATTTTTTAAAGCAATCCATTCACTTTTATTTTTATATTCTCTTAACAAATAAAGTGGGGAAGCATCTGTGATACAGTAATATATGTGTGTGTGTGTGTGTGTGTATATATATATATATATAATTTTTTAAAGTCTTTTAATAATTGAATTGGTGTAGGATCATATTACCAACTTCACAATTGTTTTTCCAAGCAATGGGATGGCTCATATACTCATGTATCAAAGTTGATGGTGGATGATAGTGATCTTTTGTTGTTTTATAAATGGTGGGTTCTTTTCACAGTTGGAGACTGGATGAAGATGCAGGGCACAAATAAAGGTCACATAGCTTACATAAGTAATTTTTTTTTGAGGGCGGCCTACAGAATTGACAAAACATTTACTTGAAAGAGAGTGTAGCGATGCGGTGATGGACTTGGACATGAGAAAAGCTCCTCAAAATGTTATCCTCCCCAGCAAAGTTGCTACTGGATGGAATATGGATTATTTCTTTCAAGAAAGCCTCCATTACATGACATATATGATCTGCCTTTTGTGTCAAATGTTTGAAGTTGGCGGGAGGGTTTTAAGTAAGCAACCGTGAGAAAGTGACTTGACCATAGGGGAAATGAAATGTCTTATCCTGCTATCAAAGAGCTCTGGTACGAGGCCTCGTTACAGACTGTGGGGGGCCAACCATAAAGCTCTTTTCTTAAATGCAATGAATAATTTTTCACCTACAAGGCCTAGAGAATGGATGATCATTTAAAGATTCCATTTCACCAACCTCATCGGCTCTTGAAAGCTTGAAGCCCTTGGATTAATATTTGTTAAATATATTAAAAAAATTGTTAAACTTTGATATAATTAGAGGTGGTAGCTAGTATAGTTTAACAAGCACTTTTACTACCATCATGGGACCTTTTTTTTCTTTCTTCTATTCAAATGGGGGAAGGGTCATCATGGGACCATTTGGTTCAATAGGGTCCCATGGCCTAAAAATGTATAACGATATTATGAACAAAAGGATCACTGCAATAACCTTTTACCAGCCCCACTACCTTTAGCTTTGCATCTTAATGAATGCCGCTGCACTTTATACAACAACTAGTCAAAAACAATACATTCATAATCATCGGATTCCAAAGTTCTCATTCTCATAATCTAATTTTAACTGTCTTTTAACCGTGTGAAATGTGCCTGTGTCTACTCTGGCCGTCTGATTTGTGATCTTGTAATCAAACGGTTATCAGGTTTCAGCCTCAGAGAGAGAGAGAGAGAGAGAGAGAGAGAAAAGCAGATGTAATAGAAGCCAAAACAGGAGACTCCATTGCTTTTGTCTTTAGGTTACTTTAAGAAACTTGAACTGTTTTATCTTCTATATCTGTATGTTGGAAGGGAAATCAGGAGAAGGAAAGAAGCAGCCAAAGAGATTGTGGGTGGGGAGGTGTCTGTTCTGACCAATAAAGAAAAAGCCTGCAATTACAACACACTAGAGCCTCAAAATGCTGCTTATTAGAGAAACCATTCATAAAACCAAGCTCTGCTTCTACAAAACCCTTCAAAACCTCAAGTCTTTCTGCTATGGGAAGTGCCAAAAGCTTCCCAAACTCCATTCCTTCAATCCCTTCTCTTGCAGCGGCAGCGGCCGTGGCAGCCGAAAAGAGTATCAAATAGATCAATTCTACATCAAGTTTTGTGACGAATGGGAGGCCAGTCTAGACAAGGCGAAGGAGAGTTACAATACTAGTCTAATGGCCTCAAAAGAGCACAGGAAGGAAGAAGCAGCAGAAGATGCATGTCGTGGAAGCTTCATAAAGTTTGCAAGGCAAAGTCCTGTGAAGGTGGAAGAAGAACAGAAGAAGAAAGAAAGTACCCAAATAGGAAAAGAAGAGTCATGCTCAAAGAACACCAATGAAGGGGGCCTTGTGTTGGCACAAAAGATGAAGGATATGGAGATGATTGACACAGATGATGTGGAACATGTGTTGGATGTTGAAGAGGCTCTGCACTACTATTCTCGCCTTACAAGCCCACTCTACCTAGACATTGTCGACAAGTTTTTCACAGACATGTACACAGAGTTCTCTGTCCCACAAGTCTCCAACAGCATCGACACTTCCAAGAGAAGATTTGGTTCCATCAGGTTGTAGATGGCCATGTTCATTAAAATCTGTTCTTTTCTCTTTTTAATTTCATTTCCTCTGCTTTTGTGCATTTGGTTTTGGTTTCAAGCTTTGTATACCCTCCTGAAATCTCAGTCAATTTCATGAAGTTATTCCAACCCCCCCAATTGCTTGGAGAATACATATTTAATTTTTTATCATTGATTTTCTGTTTTATGAAGATGCTTCTTTTTCATTGTCGGTTGAGCTAAAGTTATCTCATGCTCCTACTTGCTTTCCGTTATCATGAGTGCATAGAATTAATGTTCCCTTTCCACACACTTTGTCCTGGGGTTGTGCTAACGCACGTGCACTAGAAACCCCTATGCTGAGACGAATGAAACTATACAATGCCAATTAAAAACTCTTTTTAACTTTTGTTCAAATGAACAAGAATCAACAGAAATTTTCTGGGTGCTGAAACAATGAGATAACAGAGATTTAAACCCTTAAAAGAGACTAAATTTCGGAGTAATTTCTCTTTCGATGTACAACATCAAAGAATCAATAAAAAACTCATTTTCAATTTTGTTGTGAAGCCTAGTTTTGACAATATTCATAGTTCAAAATGCTTGTTTTGTAGTTGTAATAAAAACAGTTGATCTCCTAGTTCTTACTAACCATTGGCACAATTCATAAATATTTGACAATCTTTCGAAGTCTGAATGTTGAATTACATTATATTCATAATGGTGAAGTTCTATTTTCAATAGCTTTTTTTTTTTTTTTTCATGATTAGTAAAGTTTTGTGGATAAAACTTATTTAGCAACTGACAAATACTATCAATTCTAAAAGATTCATGTGCAACTCGAGGATCAAGAGTTTAGTTAAGAATAAACAACTCCATCGCATGTTCACTAAAGTAGCAATTTAATTATTGCAACTAAGAATCTATTACGACACAAAAAATATCTACTCAATTGCAGAGTCAACTTGTTGATGGCGAACTTTACCTTGTCTCTCAACATAATGAGCATTCATATATGGGATATCAATGTTACATGATTTAATGGTTATATGGCATAATGTTATATGATCATAATACTAATTATACTACTTAGATCATATGACCAATTATATAATCATATGGCATAATGTTAGATCATGTAATTATGTTATCTAAATTCTAATGATAATACCATGATCATATAATTATTATTATTTTTTGTAAGTATGATCATATAATTCTATAATCTAAGTTATAACGATAATACTTTATTTTGTAATTATAAGAAACTCATTGTTCATTCCAATGCTAATAACTTAATTTGGGATTATATAAATCACATTTTCATTTTATATGAATAATATGATTAAGTATTGGAATTATCATTAAATCATATGACTATTATTAATTAGATACTTAATGATCAGATCATATGATAAAGTTTTAACGATCATAGGTCTTAAGATTAATTGTTATATATAGATACCTTACTATTATGCTTATATATATATATATATATATATTACTTAATTAGTAATATATATACTATATAAGCTCGAGCTTAGTTTCGTGTTCACAAATGGCCTGATTAATAACCTAGTCAAGCTTGAGTGGAGCTTATTTGAGCCGAGTTCAAGTACATTCACAAGTAGCTTTGTTCATTTAACACCTCTAGTTTTGGTTAATTGTATTTATTTTGTGAAATGTATTTTGACTGTCGGCATTCCTTTTTCTTGATCTAACTTACAAATCGGAAGATTTGGAAGTGCTCTCCATTGCCTAGTGATGCCTCTCACGTCCAAGATGTTAAAAGAACTTAAAACAATGGTGTTTTATTTCAAGAACACATGCCCACCACCTAAATTTTCTTGAGAGAAAATGATAGGAGAAAGATGGGAGAGAGGCTATGTAGATTTTGAATGAAAAACTCTCATTTTCTTTGGTTACAACCCCCTTCCTATAACCCTTGTGTGCTAGTTATTTTTTTATAAAATCAAGAGACACAACTCTTGCTAATAGGTTGGAGGAGCCCACTCTCTAACAACAGGGAAAGTATTGAAATATGAAGTTACAACAAAATCCGTATCAAATGGGAAAGCGACAAAACAAAGATGAAAATAAAAACGAAAGAACAATTTCAAATCACTTTGAAACCCGAATTCCAAATAGATTTTGCAAGAAGCTAAAGAAATAGGATTCCAAAGAAAGAACAAGCTTTCACATTAGTGCTCAAAATAAGCAAGTAGATGAGACCACAAAATGGTACTAATGCTCATTTCCCTCCCACTTGGACAAAGTAATGCAAAAAGGAAACAAAGAAATGGATTTTGGATAAGCCCACGGCTGACTATAAAGTGGGCTCCAAATTCCAATCCAATTTGATTGTGATACAAGCCAATCATAAGCCTACGATTCCTCACTCCTGGTCCCAATTCACAAAGGCCAAACAAAAATCATGACAGAGATGTTCACTGAATACAATCAAATCCTGTTCACGGACTTTGGCCGGGCTCTGTTGTACAAGATTCTCTGAGATTACAACATTTTCATCATATTATGGATGGCTCCTGCCTATGATAAAGACATTATGTCCCCATGTCTTTATCATAGCTTAATTTTGATACTAAGCTGCTGCAGAATACCATTAATTATGTCTCACTTGCAAAAGACAGGAATTTTTACAATAGTTTACTCTTATGGAATCACCATCACTGGAAAACAAGCACCAGGCAGTCCAACAAGAACTAGTCAATTAATTAATCAAATTACAATGCTTTAAATCTTTACAGTAGCATGCCAGTTGGCGTATGAATCCAATACTTTGTCTATAGCTTGCTTATGGGTGGAAAAAAAAAATTTAGCCAATAATATACTGTGAAAGACAAACTGGCCCATAGTCAAAGGAAAACTGCAACCAAAGATTCATGTTGACTCATGAATAAGCTAGCATACTGCCAACATGAGATGCCATATCAAATAATGCTCCACTTGGGAAAAAAAAAAAACAAAAAAGCATAGCCCCACTGTTGAGCCACACGGACCATGCAATTATATTCTTAAAGCATGACCCAGTAGAATTTACTAGCATATGCTCTTCCAAATGAAATCAGTAACCAGAAGTCGATACTAAGACATTACGCTCCTTCAGACGCTTCTGGAAATGAGCCAAACGATTTTGTAGTTGCAGGATGCCTGTAGCCTTCTGGGATAGAATGGCATTCAATCTAGAAATATAATCATCCAGTTGATTCCCTGGTTGATCAGCTTCAACCAGCAGGTTCATCTCCTGCAAATGCAAATGAAACATGAACAAAAGTTGAATTAGTCATAATTTCTCACAAGGCGTGCAAGAAGCAGATCAAGGAACAAAATCTATGTGCTCAAGATAACTAAAACAATGGACAGAAACTTGTGAAACTCTGATTTGAAAGTCCCTAAGGAGCTCTATCTTGTGGTGTGTGGTAGCACTGTACAATGGGCTAGTTTTTGTAACAGGCCCGCCTCCACTATCTGCCCACCCGCATGGATTACAGGCAGATTTCTGCCTTGACCCTGGGCGGACAGATAACCGCTATCCACCCATAGGTGGGGCGGATTTGTTGAGCGGTCAAAGGGTTGGACTCACCACTAATACATGGACATCTTTGAAAAATCTGAATCGCTTGTCTTACCGCTCATTTCATTGATTGTAATTGAAAGTTGCATAAGAAAATCCCCAATTTTTGCCTCGTTCCTAATCATAGGGATGAGACCAATGGAAGAATGTTGGAGTCTGCATCACTAGAGTGGGGGTTGATATGATTTTCACAATTACAATTGAAAATGCTTCATCTAATGAAGTTGTTATTGATTATATGAGGATAATAAAATATAAGGATTGTACAGTTTTTGAAGGTGAGCTTCTTCACATGCTTTGTAATCGATGGAGCAAGCCCTCATTGGGGCCTTAATTTGCACACAATATTGGTTAAGGAGCAAGCCAATTGACATTCAAGACTTGGAGGAATATTTGCAAAGTCATGATGATCAAATTAAATGTTTATAAATTAGTTGAAACTTAGTTTTCATTACTTATTTATTCATTTAACTCAAGTTTCTTTTATTATAGATGAGCTTCAACCATCAACTTCAAGAAGTGAAGCATCTCTTAGCTAAAAGTTTGTTTGTAATGAAGGTTAGTTATTATTTTTCCAATTTTTATTTATTTTACTTACAAGTTAATTGTCATTATATTTTACTTTAAATTGATTTGTACTTGTAGGGGTATTGATTTGGCTTCGTGGTGTGTTGTTGCTGACAGTTGTATTTTGTAGTGTTACTTGTAATTCAGTAGACTATGATGTTTGATGGGTTTCTTATGTTGTGAATTTGTAATGTTTTGTAAACACTGAAAAATGTAATATGGATAGTTACAAACGGACAGTTACTCAAAACTGCCCTCCGCTGAGGGCGGTTCCAAAGGCGGAAAACTGCAGTTCTCCACCCATCTAGGGCTGTGTAGATTCCTAGTGTGTGGCTCTTCCATTCTAAACATGGCCATGTATATCATTTTTCTTTTCCACCGGCCTAGGCCTTGCACATGATTATTGTGCAGGAGATTCTGAAGTTATGGCTTAATGGTAATAACAATAAACAAGTTTGAAGGACGAATTTAACAAATCACCTACCTCTCTAACAATATTCATAGTCTCCTCCACTTGTTTTCGGTGAGCATTTACAAGATCTTCCTCCTCCTGAAGACATGCAACACAAGCTTTTCCTGTCAAATAATGTTGGTTTACACATTAATTCAAAGAAAATAATTAGTTTATTATATTTACCTGTAAGAGGGCATTCAGATCATCATCCAAATGCGAGTTCTTGGATTCAACTTTTGGCAGGTCCTTCCATTTAGTATGACCGTTGGTTTTCCTTATTTTGTCTTCTGCAGTAGAGAGATTGGATGGCTCTAGCTTCCCATTCCTCTTCCATAAAGGTTTTCCTTGCTCATAAGACTCTTCAGATGCATCAAAGTCATCTCTTTCAGTTTGTTCAGGCCATGAATCAGATACTTCATCCTCAAAGTTGGATGCAGGAACTGAAGACAAGGGTACAGTAGTTGATTCCTTAAGGTTGATGGTTGACGATAATACATCCTTCTTAGGATTGTTTCCTTTCGAAAGGCTTTTCACTCTAGAATGTTTTTTTTTTAAAAGAAAAAAAGTTAGTATATTCTATTGAAAGGAGGCGGGGGGTTGTTTAAAAGTGAGTATTATCAATACTAGAAAATTTACTTTGATCAAAATACTTATTGTCACCTGTCAGCATATCTCAATGTGTTCAGAGTATGTTCACATGATCCTGAGCTTGGTGATATGCATGATATCATAACAGTGCGTGAGTCACCAACAAATGAATCCCTCAGTACTTCAGTTAATTTGCTGCCTCTGAAAGGTATATGACCCTGGTCATTGTCTAGAGCTCTAATGCATTCCTTTAATGCAAGTAAGCTCTTATTGATCTCAGCACCTTCCATTCTGCATCATATATTTGGAAGCAGCAAATTAACATGCAAATCATGAAAAGAAATAACTAGTATATTCCACCATGCATCAATTAAATTGATCATTAGTATTGAACGAGCATATGAGAAATGCTAGAGATAAAAACCAGGGATTGGATATGTGCATTAGCTGCTATAAATCTCAAAGTCAAATATAAGCCTTGAAACCTCCTTTAGCACTCATATCTCCCCATGTCAATACAAAAAACCAAGTTGCACTAAATATTGCCTACAGTAGATCAATAGAATGATTAAGATACCTGAAAGTTTCTGGACTACAGAATTTTAAATAGTCTCAGATTATTTTTCCCATTGAATTATCTCATTTTAATGCATTTACCCATTCAATCTTGAAATCCTCAATGGGTGGAATAGGGATTCAATGAGCAGGATGATGGAGAAGTGCAAGTAGCCAGATATCCTATGTTTAACACATCAAATAGTGACCCAATGAACTCCATATACATCATATATTTTCATGCCTTAGTGAAATATTATCAGACTACAAAGCATTAGCTTTCTTCTAGGATTTAAAAATGTAGATCATACCTTGTTAGTTTATCATTATCTGTAGTGTCTGCACCACGTTCACTTCCGGCAAGATCTATAAAGGAGAGCTTTCCAACAACACGAGGTGGCTTTGATTCACTGCCATCAACTGACCTCTTGATAACAAGCTGAAGTATAGCATGTGAACGGGAGGATTCCTCATTTGCACCTGTTGTTCCAGTACTTCTCGTGGCACTTCCTTTCTCAATGAGTTCTTTAATTGTTTCCACATCTGATACTCTGTACTCTTGCAAACCAACGATGCAAACTTGCTGCTTCCCATCCTCTCTCATGCAAAGTTTTCTGCAATATGACAGCTTTCAATTTTGAGCAAACTCTGGAATTGCAAATGTTAAGCAAATGGGGAAGCCTGTAACAACTTACTTCCGGTCATTGAGGAGATCAAAAAGTTTTCCTCCATATATCTCAAAGAAACTCACAAACAACTGAAATCCCTGATTCCTGTAAGTGTGGTGCATCAGCCTCAAGATATCACGTGAAGCTTTAAGTGGTAAAGGCTTCATTGTATAAGTTTTTCCACTCCCTGAAAAACACAGAGACAACAAGCACACGCTTATTTAGAGCACCTTTTACTATATAAGAATTAGAAAAATGATTTTATGGTTCAAGCCAACATAAGGGCAAAAGATCAACATTTAATTGACATAAAGGGAAGGCAAAGAAGTTTTAAGCCATTTGATATGGAGCAAGCTGATGGTGAATCACCAGTCAGCAGACAGACTGAAACCAAAACACATTCAGAATGTATATATTATGTGATAAAGCAACGTGACCTAAGTTTAGAGCAACATTGATCATTGTTAGGCTGAAAATATGATCTTATACTAAGAGTCAGTAGATCATGAGAAGGTACAAGGTGAAAAAGCATGTACATCTTCATTAATAACTTAAATGATAGTGTGAAAACAATTCCATAACAAATTCCGAATTATTGAATTATTTACACTACATAGTAGAGTAAATTTAGTAATCAAACAAGCATAGTTTATTCTGACACTGAGTTGTCCAAATGGTCTGTGACAGCATCAAGTGAGATTTGGGAGACAGCTATTCACCTGTTTGCCCATATGCAAAGCAAGTTGCTTTTGTGCGTTGAAAAATTATTGGAACTATGGGCTCAACAGTCTCACGATACACCTAGAGAAACAACATGAGAAACACAGATTGAATAATTAGTAGCCATTTTTGTTTTTTGTTTTCCCTGCTTAGTTGCTCTGACCGTGTTCTGTATATATATCTATATATATTTTGTCATTCTATTCATCTATAGTAATACACTCACCTCATCATTTGAGACCTCTTCATTCAGCACTGCATCAAAAACAAACTCATGCTTCTCTACGTATTCTGTGAGATCAACCTATAGAACATCCAGATGATTAAGATACAGAATCAAAATAATTTATAATAACAGGTAACTTATAAAGTATTGAGCTAGAATAACAACCTAGGAAAAGAAAAATGGCAAAACACATTGAAAAAGAAAATGAATTTGTTGTAGCATGTAGCAGAAAAGCAGAAAAAGCAAATAAACCAAGGATTTTATGAGAAGTATGATCTTCTGGTTGGTAAAGTGTATGTAGACTTGCTATCTTTGGCTCTGAAACTGCGCATATTCTTCAAATCTAATTTTCTATTTATATTTATGCTCATTCTTATCCTTGCCATATACATAGTGACACCATTTCAGATAAGGTCTGCATATGGGAAGCATGATTTTTTAATCTCTTTGTTCTAATGTGTTGTAATCTTTACGGACAAAAGGTAACTGAAAAAGAAAAAAAACTACATTGGAACAGAGGTATGCGTTACACTTGACAGGTAGTGACTTACCTTAAGCTTAGTCTCGTAAACAGTTAGAGAATTGGAAACCGTCTCTATAATATCTTCCTCATTCTTTGCTAATTCCTTCTTATTAAGTGGTCTCTTGCGCACCTGCATTCAGAACATTGGAAGCAAGTAAGAAAGTATTAAAATAAGAGGTAGTTAAGCAGATCAGATCCTTAAAGGAAAAGAAAAGTCCTTGTGCAAAGCACGTCACTTCCATAATGAGATATAGTCAAACAGCAGCATCTCATTTTTTAGGCATAGCATTTCATTAAGATAAACGATGCTATTGAGAACTTACATTAAAAAATCAAAATAAGAGGAAAAGTTAAAGGAATAGAAAGTACATACCACAACTTTTATCTTTGCTACTGAACTGGTTTTCTCTTTATCTGCAGCAAAGCTTTTCAATAGGCTGCTTTCCGGCAAACCACGAGTTCTGCCGGTTTGTTTGTTGTTTGAAATGTAGGGTTCAGAGTCATCAAAGCTTCTGCCACGGACAGGATGATACATAGAAGCACCGTCGAACAGACCAGGGACTGTCATCTACCCACAAGATAGACAACAACATCAGCAGAGCTAAGAATGCAAAACCATCTCACTTACTGTTAAAGAAAATAGCCACTTTACTTATTCCACAATGACGCCCAAATTCAAATGGCATATACTATCAACTTCAAATAGCAGAGTTTAGCATATACAAATGGGAGATAAACTTTTTTCCACTTCCACTATTATATTATCATTATTCTGCAGATCAAATGAACATAAAATATCTTTTGGGCGGAAGGAAAAGACCAGACTTGGCAGAAGATTATACAAAGTTTGAACTATAATTCAAGTTATGAATGGAAACCCGAAAATCATTGAAAGCATATGATCAATGCATTGCCATTTGACCGGAAGCCAAAGAAAAGCACTTCAAATCAACAATGTCAAGGGTCAACCCCGAATCAAGTTAAGACACTGAAAAATGAATAATTACATTAAGTTCAAACCACCATATCTGTGATAGACAGATTTACAAAACGAATTCATCAAAAGGAATGATACCGCTTAACCGGCATGCCAAATACACATCACTATACAAAACCCAGCATCTAAAAATGGAAAGAGACCCACCTCAGGAAGAAGCTCGGTATCGAAAGAATGCAGATCCAAGAGTCCAGGGCTGAACTCACTGGGGGAGCTTTCACCATTCTTCCTCGCCCGCGAATTACCCGGAGGCGTTGAAGGCTCCAACTGCGCATTCCTGTACATCCTCGACCCCTGGCCGCCTCCTCCACCACCACCATAGAATCCATAGTCCTGCTTTTCAGTTCAATAGCAGAAATTGAACACAAATAAACACTTGAGATCCAAAACCAAGCATCAAATCCACAAAAACCAACACATAAAGATGGAAGCGAACCTGGAGTGGAGGGATTGAAGGGTTGGAGGAATGGAGGTGCTGAAGACCAGCAGATTGGAGCCAGCGCCCATTGGACGACGTCTCCAGAAAGTTGTCCGAGTACTGGCGCTGGTGGTGCACCCCCGCCGCACCAGATCTCTGCCCTTGCCTCCCCACCCCGTTCATCTCTCACACCCGATCCAACCGAAGATCCAGATTCCGATAAAGCTTAAGCTCTACAAAACTCTTGTCTTTGCTGCGATCGAATCGGAGCTCCACTTTCCCTCTCTTGAAAAGTTAATCCTTATCAAAGATTAATGCCAGAGAGCAAGGACCACCAAAATGCAAGGAAAAGCTCCGAGACAGAGACAGAAGAAGAAGAAGAAACAGTCTGAAGCTTCTCTGAGCTTTTTCTTTTTTTCTTTTTTCTTTTTTTTCTTTTTTAAATTAAATTTTACAAGCTAACGTAAACTGAAACGGAGGCCCGTTTATGATAAAAAGAGTAAAAAGAAAGCATATAGGAGGAGACAGAGAGAGAGAGAACTTTGAATTTTAGAAGACTCAAGCGCTGAGAGTAGCACGTGCGACGAGTGTTACACACGTGCGTGCACTGTAGATGGTGTGGGGGGGGCGGGGAGGGGGGAAAACGACGTAGGTTTGTTGGGTCCCGTTCCGGTGGCAATTTCAAATCTGGCCTATCAAGTATCATCATCATTGCACACCCTCCACATGGTGGGGACTGGGGACCACCGACCACCCTCGTTGCCATGTTATGTTCACGTTCACGGCGTTGCCCGCTTGACTTCCTCATTCAAAATTTTCAGCGGTTCCCACGTGGCGCGATCTTGGAGGTGCGTTTGGTGAGGCCCGCAGTTCCCTTGTTCAGCGCACTTAATTAAGGGGTGAGTGAAATTATTTTTCACTTTCTGCGCGTTTTTTAAATTTTAAGTTTTTTCTTGAGGGAAAGTACACGTGGCCTCTCTAAACTATCATCCTATCCTATTTTAATAATAATTACTAATATGAAAAATATTTTTTATGCACAACACTTAATATGTTAATCTTATAAAATTGATTTTTTTTTTTTTTATAAGCTTATAAAATTGATTTAGATAGAGTTGATATGCACGCTAATGGTCATAATATTTCTTTATTTCTTATACAATTTATTATTATTATTATTAAATTGATGTAGCTTTACATGAGCCTCACATGTCACTTCAATATCATAAAAATATGTATATGAAAAAGGTATTCACAATGAAAAGAATAATAACATAAAATTAGGAAGTTATATAAGACTAGAAATGATAAATAAGTTCAAATGGTGAAAATAACTTTAAAATATAAATTATATTTTAATAATTTTTTTTCTTTCTCCTTTTTTTTTTTTATTTTTTATTTTATTTTTTAAGGATATTTTAAAGTTATCACTGATGGAAGTCTAAGCCAATGGATAAAGCCATAATCCAACATCCAAGTCATGGAAGATTCTTGCCCCATTCTTGGGGTCATGAGGCATAAGAGACTAGAATTGAAAATTTGGATAATCCACTATTAGTAAGGTTGGCGCTAGGACAAGTCTAATTACAATCAACATTTTAGGCTTAAAGATATTGAAATTAACCTAAAGAGGAACACATCCTATGTAAAGAGAATCGAAATGGGGATTCCAATTCAATACAATAGGGCTATCCTATTGCACTGAATTCCTATCTAACAAAAGGAGAGTACGTGGAAGAAAAGAAAAGCGAAAAAACCTCACATTTGACAACTATTTGTAAAAAGGTTTTATGCTCTTGAAAATGGAAAACACTTCTAAAGAATTATTACTCGAACAAGTTTCCCACAAAAAATAGTTTTCCTAAAGTGTTTTCAAAAACAATTTTCAATACACAAAAGGAATATATATATATATATATATATATATATATATATATATATAATTTTAATTAAAATATTTTTGAGAATTGTTCTAAAAATGGTATTAAAATAAATAAATAAAAAATTATTGTCACATATGTGCCTAATGGCCACTACATGGTCATCATAACAGTTTGGCGACAGGTAGTCGGGCACCGCTTGACCATTGGACTTGTCCTTGTAACACCCTGCTTCAAAAATTATAGATTAAAATGTAAAACCAAGAGTAATGTTGATAAACCCAATGAAAATTCATGGTAAATAAAGGGGAATGATTGGGATAATGATTATGGGAGCATGTATGGTGCGAAGGTTAAGATATGATTCCTAAAGGGCAGGAAAGCACTGAGAACACTGTCTTAAGAGGAAACATATTAGGTTTTTGAATCCTAAGAAGACAATAAAATTGGAATGGATACCGTGACGTGTGTCTCAAATGAACCGCACACGTAATTCTAAGACTCCCAGCAAAAGTTATGCATATTTTATTAAACAATGCATAATGTGGTCAAAGCTATAGAAAAGTCAACAAACAATCGATGCAGACCATGGAACGTTCAACATGGAACATTTGATAGTACTCTGGAATGTTCGATGCAACATATTGGAACATGAAAATGTCACTTTTTGAGCTATAAAAATGTTGTTTTGGGGCTAGGTTCCATTTTTGTGCACCCCCCACCCCCAAACACGACTTAGTAAACTCTTGAGAGAGAAAGTGAGAGAAATTAAAGGAAATATGGGATATTTGAGAGGAGATGAAGAGAATGAAGTGTCTTAAGAGCATGAAAACTTAGAGCAAGCTTGAAGGGTAAGATCCTAACACTTTCCTCTTAAAGTTTATTAAAGTTTCATATGATTATGGGTACATAGATTTATTATTTCGTGATTTGTGTGATATGGGTATGTATTTGGTTAATGGGCTTGTTGTTTAATATTTTTAAAATGAAACTTAAAGTGTTGATGTTGATTATTGATTAAATATGTTATAGTTTTTGTTAAGCATTTGATATCTCGTTGTTTCATTATGATTAAACTACTATTTAGAGAGATTAAATGTAGAACCATGTGTTTTAGAGACTTTATGGTAGATTTGTTATTCGGATGAATGTGGATGAGAAAGTGTAGGACTTTGATACATAGGCTATGTAATAAGGATAGTTTATGCTTAGAACAGTGTTAGGGGTTATCTTGGAGCCTTAGATCGTATTAGAATGGGGGAAGTCAAGACCTTTTAAGAAAATGGAGATTCTGCCAAAATCTTGAATGCTAGACCTGCGTACTAAACAACCGATGGTGTAATACCCCGAAAAATAAAATTCTTTTTTAAATAAAAATTAGGTTTAAATACCTTATTAGTACCTGGGTTTTTGATGACTTTATTTTTTCCCATCTAAGTTTCAATTTGTATCATAAATGCTACCTATGTTATCGATAAAAAGGGGATACGTGGCATTTGTTTTTAGGACACGTGGCAAACCGCTAGTTTTTTTGACGAAATATAGGCGGAGGTACTAATCCTATTTTTATCGATAACATAGGTACTATCTATGATACAAATCGAAACTTAAGTGGAAAAAAATAAAGTCGTCAAAACCGAGGTGCTAAAAAAGTTATTAACCCTAAAAATTACTTTAAAAATACACTTAGATTTCAAAACAAAAGTGTAATAATGATATTTCTCCATAATTTCCTTGTGGTATTTCTAAAAAGAATCGGAAAAGGAGGATTGATCCCTTGAATCTGATGATAGATCTTGGAATCTAAGGATTGATCCCCATGATCGATCCCTAGAGGGGGATGATTGATCATTAGGGATATGATTGATCCCAATGACCCCATGATCATCGTAGGGTCCTAGAAACCTTAAGGATCGATCCCAAACTTTAGAAGACTGATCCTCATGTGATTGAAATCCGATTTTGAACGCCTAAAACCTTAAAAACTCGACGTTTAACCTTATTTAACCCCTAAATAAATCTATGGAAAACTATTTGTTCGAAAATCGAGCCACCTAGAGTGTGGGAGCGACATCTAGATGTGAGAGGAGCTCGAAACTAACGATTTATGTTAATCACAAAGTCGGATTCTTCAGCCTATTTTCTCAAGGTAAAAGCCTATCAACCACATAATCTTCTTGTTGAAAATTTTATGCCTCGTTTGGTTTGTGGATTAGACTCTTGGAATCATTCTTTTGTTTACTAGGGGTTTATTCCTATGAAAATTTATTCCCGTGGGAATGACTAATATCTTACATAGACGAATATCTATTTATTAAAAAATGAAATACACCCATATTATTTTAAACTTAAAAGCAAAAAATAAAAATAAAAACATAAAAAAATAAAGTGGGTACCACCCCCAATGGGTGGTCAACTGATGTGAAAATTTTAATACTTGCAATTGTACGAATCGTTTGCAGTAAAAAGGTTGCAACTGCGAGGTCAATCCCATAAAGAATTATGTTTTTGAAAGCAAACTTAAGTCTAAATCAATCAAACCCTAACCTAGTTCCAAAAGATGAGAGATTGTTTTGTGAATATGAAATCAAAAGCATAAACGAATTAAAGTGAAAGTAATTTATTAACGAAGCACTATAGGGTTTCGGAATCTGCACTCACAAAATCATAGCAAGATATTTCCATGACCAATAATATTTCTAAAGTTCTCACAACAAAATCTTAGGTATGTTTTACTTTTGCTTCAAAGAATTAATCAAAACCATCCTATGTATCCATTCCTTGCACAAATCACAAAATAAATCCAATTTTAATCAAATCATCAACGGTATCCTTGAATCGCAAAAGATATCCAATTTTAATCAAAACATCAATTGTATCCGTAGAATAAATCACAAGGGATATCCAATTTTTTAACAAATAAAACCAAGCAATCAATTAGTGAAATTATCTCAAATCATCTAATGTATTCTTGAATCACAAAAGATTTCCAAGAATCATTCCACAAAATTGATTTGAAGTAAAACAATTAGAAAATCAAATCATTAAATTGGAAAATACTAATCATATGTGAGGTTTCATCCTCAACCTTAGTTGAGGGTTTAGTCTCTCATGAAATTGAAAGACAAAACAAAGGTAATTGAATCCATGAAAAGTGAGATGCTTACAAATTGAAAAACCAAAATTGAGATCCAAAAGCTAGGAAAACTCTAAATCTCTTCTTTCTCCTCTAAAATTTCGTACTCTGTAGCCTCCTCTAAAATAATCTGAAGTCTCTTCTATTTATAGGTTTTAATCAAGGGTTTGCTAGGGTTTTAGTATTAAAAACGGCGCCAGGTTAGACAAGTGCGCTCGAGCACACTCAAGCATGAGTGTCCTCTCCTGCGGCGCAGCGCTTGAGTGCTGCTTGCTTGGGCATAGGCGGAGATGCGCTCGAGCGTGACCTTGCTGGGCTCGAGCGCACATGCCCTCGAGCGTAGGGTTGTGTGCTCGATCCCACCTCCGTTGATGGCTCTTTTTCCAAACTTTGCAATTTAAGCATTAAGTCCGCAATTTTCCCTTAGCAGCCTGCAAAAGACTAAAACCACATAACTAGTACAAGCCATAGGAATATAAGACAACCAAAGGATTAACAAATGTAAATTAAAGGATCAAAATGTGCAATATTTGGCACTTATCAAACACATCCAAACTTACATTTTGCTAATCCCTTAGCAAAACAAAACGAAAAAGAAAAAGAAAGCATGAAATATAAATCCTCTATCGTGGGAGAGACGATTGCATTTAACATATGCAACAAGCCTTTTAAACCCCTAGGCATCCCTAGTGGACGAGTGAAGTCTCGTGAGGGTTTAATAGAAATGATACCCACAAACATTGCAGTACTATGCTGTTGACAATAATGAAATTTCACATAAACAATGGTTCTTATTCATGAGCAAGCTTAAAAAGACAAACACTAACATCACAATCAAAAGGGAATCCAAAATCAAATCACTCATAAATAGACAATTGAGACATCATATGTTCCGATAAGTGCAAATTGAAATTAGCATACAAACATGAGGCTTTAGTTTAATCTCAGAACAAGTTCCTCAAAATTTGTAAGAATCCCTACTAGATGAAACAACCAAGGCAAGATATGAACATTTTTCTTATTTTTCTCTCTTATTTTTTTATTTTATTTTATATTTTTTGTAGGCTATGCAATGTTTAACTCCCTTAAGCTTTCTAATTGACCTATGTAACAAGTGTTAGGCCAATGACTTCCAAACCAAATAGTTTTAGGACACTAGATGTAGGACATCCCTAAGGGCTTATTAACTCAAGCCAAAAAGGCTACGAAGCCAAACTAGTCATACCATCAATCAACTTAAACTTCACACCTTTTTACACGAACACTCAATGTTTAATGAGGCAAGAGGTTCGGTTACTCAGTGAAAAACTCAAAATGATCTTCTCTCTCTTTTTTTTTTTTTTTTTTTTCCCTCTTCTTGCAAGCCAAGGTTATTCAATAATAGGTCATCCAACAAATCTCAAAAAGGAACATGATTAAGCTAAAAAATCATACCTCACAGAATACATGCTAATGTGCTCATTAAAATTCAACTCAAAACAAGTGAAATCTCTTTTACCCAAAAATAAATCAAAAGACTCAGATTTCTAATGACATGATGATGTGTTCAACACTTTAAGCAAGCCAATGAAATGCAAACCACAGTTATAGTTTAACTCAAACTTGACAACAACACAGCAATTTTTTTTTTTTTTTTTTAGCACAAAGAAAATTGGACAGCGTTGTCTTTCCATACCCCCAAACATAAATCACACATTGTCCTCAATGTGGATAGAAATACAATACCAAGAGGTGAAGAAAACCGGAGTGTGTAGAGAGAGAACGTCCCCCAAACTTACTCGTGAAAACACTTGTCCTAAAAATCACAAAAAAAAAAAACACACACACATACCCAAACAAAACAAAAACAAATGACAAGAAATAAAAGGAAATAGGGGTGCCTCCCACAAGCGCTAAGTTTACTGTCTTCAGTTAGACTTTCCACAGCAGATGATCAGTTAGAAGTAGGGTCCTCCGAGGGCATTTCTTCAATCTCCGGAATCTCCAGTTCCAAGAACGGCTTCAGCTATTGACCGTTGACCTTGAGAGTATTTCTATTCTTGGGATTCTCGATCTCAATGGCTCCATGAGTAGAAACTGCATGCATTATGAATGGTCCAGTCCATCAAGACTTGAGCTTACCAGGGAACAGATGCAAACGTGAATTGTATAAGAAAACTTTTTGACCAACTTCAAAAGATCTTCTCAAAATGTTTTGGTCCTGAGCCTTATTCATCTGAGCTTTGTACAACTTGGCACAGTCGTAAGCATCATTTCTCAACTCTTCTAATTCATTGAGTTGGAGTTTCCTTTGAGAGCCAGTCTTGGTGAGATTGAAATTCAGCTGCTTGATAGCCCAATATGCTCAGTTCTCCAATTCCATAGGAAGATGACATGCCTTGCCATACACAAGTCGGTAGGGAGACATGACAATCGGAGTCTTAAATGTTGTCCGGTATGCCCACAATGCATCATTAAGTCGTAGAGACCAATCCTTTCTTGTTGGGTTCACCGTCTTCTCTAGTATCATCTTGATTTCTCTCTTGGATATCTCAACTTGACCACTTGTCTGAGGATGGTAGGGAGTTGCAACTTTATGAGTGATACCATACTTCTTCATAAGTTGTGTGGTGAGTTTTAAAGTTACTCGCAAGTGCATAAGTCGTTTGCAATATAATTTTGCAAGTGCGATGTCAAATCCACAGAGAATTGTGTCGTGAAAATAAATTTTTATCTAAACTAATCGTATTTTAACCTAGTTCCAAAAATTGAGTGATTCTTAAATTGAAAATAAACAAACCTAAGACAAAATAAAATAAATCAATGGATGAGCACTAAGGTTTTGGAATTAGCACTCACAAATTCATAGCAACAATTTCCATGTCTATCAATATTATCCAAAGTTTTCATCGACACATTTTATGTATGTTCTATTTTTGCTAAAAAGATTTATTAAATCATCCAAAGTATCCGTTCTTTGTACAAATCACAAAGGATACCCGATTTGAATTAAATTATCCAATGTATCCATGCTTAGCATAAATCACAATAGATATCCAACTTAAACAGAATGATCTGATGTATCCATTGAACAAATGACAATGGATATCCAATATTTAATAAATAAGACAAGTAGTCAATTAAAAGTGATTGACAATTAATTGAAATATAAATAGAACAGTGAGAAATAAAATTCTTATCATTGGAACATATCAATTTACATAAAAATTATCTGTTGCTAATCATCTGTGAGGCTTCATCTTCAACTTTAGTTGGAGGTTTAGCCTCTCATGGAATTGAAAGAAGATACAAACAAATATGAATCCATGGAGTAGTGAGAAGCTTACGACATAAAACACCAAAATTGAGAGCACCTAAAGTAAGGAAAACCCTACAATTTTCTTTTGTCTTCTCTCCAATTTCGGCCCTAGCAGCCCCGTCTTTTATGACAAAAACATTTTCTTTTTATATCCCTCATCCTAGGGTTTTTACCCTAAAATTAGCGCTTAAGTGAGTTTCTGCCAGGTTAGTACGCTCGAGTGGACACTAGGTGCGCTTGATTGCACTCGAGCATGCATTTTCATCTTTCGGTGCAGGCGTGTGCGCGATGATGGCTTGATGTTGAGCCCGAGTGCACTCGATCCCATGGCGGGTGTGCTCGAGCGCACTCATGTATCCGGTATTCGACTTTGTGTTGCAACTGCGCTCGTGCGCTACTGCATCTTTTCTCGAGCGCAAGCTTAGGCCTGCTAGGCTCGAGCGCAGGTGCGCTCAAGTGCAGTTGCGCTCGAGCACCAGTCTAGTGCGCTCGATGCCTCTCTTTGGTAGCTTGCTTTTAAACTTTGCATTTATCATCTTTAAATCCCTAGTTTTTCTTCAGCAATATACAAAACACTAAAAACACAAAACTACCCCAAAACATGAGATCATAATAAAACTAAAGGATTAACAAATGCAAATTAAGGGGCTCAAATATGCAATATTTGGCACTCATCAAATACCCCCAAACTTTCATTTTGCTAGTCCTTTAGCAAAACAAAACGAAAAACAGAATGAAAGCATGAAACATAAATCCTCTATCGTGGGAGATACAATTGCATTTAGCACATGCAACAAGCCTTTTAAACTCCTAGGCATCCCTAGTGGACAAGTGAAGTCTTGTGAGGGTTTAACAATAATGATACCCACAAACATTTTTCAGTACTACGTTATTGACAAAAATGAATTTCCACACAAACAAATGGTTTTTACTTATGAGCTTGCTTAACAAGATAAACACCACAATCACATCATCAGGACATCCAAAATCATAAGTAGACAATGGAGACAACACATGCTCCATTAAGTGCAAAGTGAGATTTTTAACATACAATAATGAGGCTTCAATTTACTCAAAATATGTGTACCTCAAAATTCATAAGAATTCTATCAGATGAAGACAACCAAGGCTTAAGTCAAGATATGCAATTTTTTATTATTATTATTATTATTATTATTATTATTATTATTATTATTATATATATATATATATATTAATTTTTGTGTGTAGGTTGTGCAATGCTTGACTCCCTTAAACTTTCTAATTGACTTATGTAATGAGTGTTAGGCCAATGACTCCCAAACTAGATGGTTTTAGGGCATTAGATGTAAAAACATCCATAAGGGCTTAGTAATTCAAGTAAAAAAGGCTACAAAGCCAAACTAGCCATACAATCAACCAAACATGGATTTCACATCTATTTACGCAAATACTCAATGCTTAATGAGGCAGGAGGTCCGGTTACTCAATAAGAAACACAAAATGATTTTTTTTTTTTTTTTCAAGCCAAGGTTATTCATCCACAAGTCATCCAACAAATCTCAAGACACACATAATTTAGTTCAAATTTCATACCTCACAGACTCTATGCTAATGTGCTTGTGATGATCAATTCAAAACATGTGAAGTCTCTCTAAGCCAAAAATGTGTCCTAATGACATGATGTGTTCAAGATGTTAAACAAGCCAATGAAATGCAACCCACAGTAATAGTGTAACTCATGCTCAATCAACAACATAGAAATTTTTTTTTTTTTTTTGACTAAACAAATAGACAAATTAAAACAAGCAGACATACACAAACAAACAAACAGATAGTGTATTTTTTCATACCTCCAAACTTAAATCACACATTGTCCTCAATGTGGGTAGAGATACAATATTGAGAGGTGAGAAAACCGGAGTGTGCAAAGGCCAGGGCGTTCCCCAAACTTAAACACCAAAACACCTGTAAAAAAAAACTAACGGCAATATTTTCTCATAGAAACAAACATCAAAAGATTAATTGTTGTCAGAAACAAAAAATAAAATGACAAAAGAAAAAGAACTCAAAAATGAAGTGTGAAAAATAAAAAAGAAGAAAAAATACCACACTTACCCCGATCATTTGGGTGTCCAACCAATCCCTTCCACCCTTTTTTCTTTAAAACTTTGTAGAATTCTGGAAGGTTGTTTCGCCCTCTTAAGTAGCTTACTTGCATGCTTCGAAGGATCTTCTTAGGAACATGATTCCTAGATTTGTGACCTTGAATGTAGAGATCCTTGAGAAGTTTAGCATGTGATGGTTCTTTGAGACATTGAGGAACTGAAGCTTGGGGTTCATGATGTGTCTCAAAAGGGATGGTGACGAAGGAAGGAGCTTCAATACTCACTTCCTTGTTATTGGACAAATTTGGAGTTGACGGGGGCTCACTTTTCTCTAGGTGCTCAACTTGCTCCTTTTTTTCTTCCTCCTCATTGTTCTCCACAATTTCCTCACTCCCAAATGTGGTGGTGGCTTGGGCATGCTCATGACAAGAATCGCTAGCAGCTTCCACATCAATCATGTAGTGTCCTTTAGCCATCAGTTGACTTTGAAGCTCTTCCTCCTCTATTATGTTAAATTCAACAACTAGATGATCAACTTGTCCTTTCAACCTTGCAATTTCTTGAGTGTTGACCATGTTGGCATCCTTAAGTTCTTGAATGGCTTGGTTATTAACCATAGTGGAATTCTTAAGCTTTTGTATGCACTAGCTAGTTGTTTGCCTGAATGCTTTGAGTGTGTCTTCCAATGATAATTGTGGTTGAGGCATTTGAACGGTGGATTGGCCGGTTAGTTGCATGAAGGATTTGAGAGAGTCTTCCAACGAAGATTGTTGAGGAGGATAGTCGTATGATGAAGGATGGAGGACTTGGTTATCGAACTGCAAATAGTCTGGATGGCGTAATTCATGATCTTGGAGAGCATAATTTCCTATAGTCTGAGCTGACAATGAGAAATTAGAATGATTGTTCCATCCCGAGGTGTAAAAATTGTCATTTGATTCAAACCCTGGGCTAGAGAAATTAGTGTTCATTTGCTCATATAAAAAATTAGAAAATTGTCTTTAGGATGGACAATTACTAGAATGATAATAAGGATTTGAGTAGTATGAACATGGTTCATGTGGGTAAAAATTCTGAGAGTAGTTGGTAAGAGCTGATATCCTATAACTATGAGAAGCATTAAAATTACAAAACGGAAAATTCATGCTATACCCTCACTCTTTAGCATGCAAATATCCCATATAAAATAGTAACCGATTTTTTTTTTTTTTTTTTTTAAGAAATAAGAAAAAAAAAGAAAAAAGAAATACACAAAAATGAAAACTAACACTGAGGCATAAAACTAAACAAAATTACCAAAAATTAAAAACTAAAACTCAAAAACTCACAAAACGGACCAAAAATAAAGTTGGCAAAATTTGGTACTTATCCATCTTAGTGTAGTCTACGGAGGTGCGCTCGAGCGCAGTTGCCCTGACCCATTAGTGATGCTGCCTATTGCGTGGGTGCGCTTGAGCTTGCGCGTGAAGTTATCGAGCGTAGGCGCGCTCCATTGGGCTAGATGCTGCCTTGGCTGCGAGTGAGGTTGAGCCTAGCAGGGCTGCACTCGATCACACTTGCATTGTGTGCAGAGGTAGATGCGATTCAAAGCTGCTGCTTTGTGCTCAAGTGCGCTCGAGCGTATTGCAGTTGCGCTCAATCGCACTTGTGTTGAGGTGCGGATGAAGATTCAGCAGAACTGCAAAACAAGCTAAAAACCAAACAAAAACAAGAAAATCTTTTTTTTTTCTTTTTTTCTTTTTTATTAGCAACATGAATTGAAAAAAAAAAAATTGTAGAATTAAAATCCTAATTATAACTAGTAGAAAGATAAAATTAATCCAAAAATAAATTGTTTTCAAAAAGCAAATAATTCCCCAGCAACGGCGCCAAAAACTTGTTGTGAGTTTTAAAGTTATTCGCAAGTGCACTAGTCATTTGCAATATAGATTTTGCAAGTGCAAGGTCGAATCCATAGAGAATTGTGTCATGAAAATAAATTTCTATCTAAACTAATTGTATTTTAACTTAGTTCTGAAAATTGAGTGATGTTTAAATTGAAAATAAACAAACCTAAGACAAAATAAAATAAATCAATGGATGAGCACTGGGGTTTTGGAATTAGCACTCACAAATTCATAGCAACAATTTCCATGCCTATCAATATTATCCAAAGTTTTCACCGACACATTTTATATATGTTATATTTTTGCTAAAAAGATTTATTAAATCATCCAAAGTATCAATTCTTTGTACAAATCACAAAGGATACCCGATTTGAATTAAATCATCCAATGTATCCATGCTTAGCACAATTCACAATGGATATCCAACTTAAACCATATGATTTGATGTATCCGTCGAACAAATGATAATTGATATCCAATATTTAACAAATAAAACAAGCAGTCAATTAAAAGTGATTGACAATTAATTGAAATATAAATAGAACAATGAGAAATAAAATTTTTATCATTGGAACATATCAATTTACATGAAAATTAATTGTTGCTAATCATCTGTGAGGTTTCATTGTCAACCTTAGTTGGGGGTTTTGCCTTTCATGGAATTGAAAGAAGATACACACAAATATGAATCCATGCAGTAGTGAGAAGCTTTTGACATAAAACACCAAAATTGAGAGCACCTAAAGCAAGGAAAACCCTTCAATTTTCTTCTGTCTTCTCTCCAATTTCGACCGTAGCAGCCCCGTCTCTTCTGACAAAACATTTTCTTTTTATATCCCTCATCTTAAGGGTTTTTACCCGAAAATTGGCGCTTAAGTGAGTTTCTACCAGGTCAGTGCACTTGAGCGCACCAAGTGTGCGCTCAATTGCACTCGAGCATGCATTTTCATCTTTCGGTGTAGACGTGTATGCGCTAATGGCTCGATGTTGAGCGCGAGTGCGCTCGATCCCATGATGGGTGAGCTCAAGCGCACTCGTGCATACAGTATTCAGGTCTGTGCTACAATTGCGCCCGTGCGCTGCTGCATCTCTGCTTGAGCTTAGGCATGCTGGGCTCGAGGGTAGTTGCGCTCGAGCACTAGTCTAGTGCGCTCGATGCCTTTCTTTGGTAGCTTTCTTCCAAACTTTGCATTTATCATCTTTAAATCCCCAGTTTTTCTTTAGCAACCTATAAAATATTAAAAACACAAAACTACCACAAAATATCAAATCATAATAAAGCTAAAGGATTAACAAATGCAAATTAATGGCTTCAAATATGCAATATTTGGCACTCATCAAGTTGCTCAAAAAATCTATTGTAGAAGTGCTTCCCCCCATCATTGATAATGGCACGTGGTGTCCCAAAATGTGCAAACACATTGTCTTTAAGAAATTGCAGCACAACTCCATGATCATTGGTTATGCAACAGTCTTTTTTGAAAAATACAGTTTGAAAAATTTTCTCAACAGTCTTTTTCAAACTGAAGTGGCCTCCACATGCATGATCATAGCAAAAGAAGAGGACATTTTGCTGGTCACTCTCAGGAATATGCTGTCAGTGGCATACCCATAGAGCAGGTAAGCATCTCAAATATTTTGATTAACCAAACTGCATTAAATTAAGACTATTCTAATAAATCAAATTTCTGGACACCATTTCTTTCCATAAGGTACATCACAGGTGCAATATTTATTTCAATTAAAACTAATTATTATTTACGTATACATTAAATCAAGGTTCTTTTGGTTTCAAGCTATTTACCTTAGATTTATTGTTTCGAAAAAGTTCTTTTTCTTTATCAATAAATAATCGTCTAATGAAAATTTTTTATAGAATAACACTAGTTACCATTTTTACCTACAAAATATGAAAGTAATTAGTAAATGATATTGAGTAAATAAATGGAACTGAAAAGTAATTAGTAAACATTTCTTATGTTCTCCTTCTTGGAAAGTTTCTTTGTCTTGTCCCAGCATGCCCCAAAATTAATAAAATGTAAGCTTCAATAACTAACATAAATTTTTTAAATCAATAAGTGTTAGAATAAACTTGTTAGCCATAAATTTTTGTGTTCAGTTGGACATAAATGTCCTCCAAACTGGTTTGAAGGAAATTTTCTTTAACGTACTCTAATAAGTGAAAAGTATCATCTCACAAATGTTATTTTATTCTTATATTTTAATAGTCATTTATTACAATTTCACAAATTTAGGAAACCAAAAATTAATTTTTTAGAAATCCACATATGCTTGGCGGAAAGGTACAACAATATGTACTTTGTGATGGATGCAAAGTACATTGCTGAGTTGATACAAGATCAAAAGGGTTTTGTGGAGGAACATCCGAAGATCAGATTGGATGCTGATATGGTGAAGTACACATCCCTTACGCATGTAATATTGATAACATCCGGTTGGAAATATAGATCTGTGCCTCATGAGTTAAATTCGGTTGTAGACTTTCTTGCGAGCCATGCAAGAAATCTAAAGCTATATGGTTGGCCAAATCCAACAAAGTATCAAGATTTGCAAGACGTCTATTTCACAAATATATATATATATAAAAGAAATTTCATGCTAGTTGGGTTGAAAAGCATCTTGATTGATGATATAGGGCTTTCCCGAGTAATTGCAAAGAGGCTGATTGGGACGATGGATGCAATTCAAGTAAGTATGCATTCATATCACCCAACTCAAATATGGAAGTACTGGCAAAATGGAAAAGAGGTATAAATCAATATCAATATTTACTTTTGATGTTCATAGAGTTAGTACTACACTAATAATTATTCTCCTTGTTTTGTTTTGTTTTTTTTATGTTTTTCATTAGTTTTGTGCGAACACATTAGAAAAATAGAGCTAAAATGTTTTATCATTGAAATACTGAAGTGGAAAAAATAGTGAAACATGTTGCTCGTAATCTATGATTTAGCATGAGATATATTTTTGTCAATGTGAACGATTTAACCTATTTTCAATACCCGTGAAATGCAATAGGCTTTCGGTGACATACTCAGAGAGCATGTAAGCATCTCAAATATTTTGATTAACCAAACTACATTTAACTGAGACTAGACTAATAAATTAAATATTTGGACACCATTAGGTGACTTATATATATATATATATATATATATAATTTTGACCCCTCTCAATCAAAATCCTGGCTCCGCTAGTAACTACCCCCAATCTGGCCAAATAATCATTAGGCTTTATAGGCCCGTCACTATTGGTGGCAAAATTGGTTTGTTTTGTTCGACATTTGGTGTAGTACGATATTATCTTAGGTGCTTGTCTTCTTTTTTATTATTATTAGATTTGGCAAAGTTCATAAATTTCGTGAAGTTCTTGAGATTTCGAGATCTCAAGATCTAAGATCTCAATATCTCAAGATCTCGGTTTTTCAAACTAGTTTGGAGGCTACGTAAAAAAGGTAAGGGTAATAATAATTAAGTAATACGTCATCGCAGAGGCTACGTAAAAGGGGTAATGGTAATAATAATTAATTATTATTAAGTAATACGTCAACGCAAAGGCCACGTAAAAGGGGTAAGGATAAAACCATAAAAATTCATTCAGTTTTTACCCTTAATAGTTACAAAAAATCTAGGGTGGTTTTGTTGGAAGTGTAAGTGTGAGACGGTTGTAACTCCATTCCAATATCTCAGTTTTAACCTTGGATTTGGCCAATATCTCTTTGGCTAGATGATATGTGTGAATTCCATAAATAGTGTTTTCACAAGTTTAATATATTCAGACTAATAATTCTTAGTTTACTTTGTTTTTTCATTTAGATTTAACCTGCCTCATGTATGAAGAGTAAAACTTGAAGTCCATATTTATCGAATTGTAAAATTAATTATTTATCAAATTCACGAAAGGTAAACATTTGGAGTAAAGTGAAGCACGTTTAGGATTTCAATTTGATTTGAGAAATTTATGGACAAGAAATTTCGAACGAATGAAAATTAAGTCAAACAAACTCAAAATGAGTCAAACGAAAGTCCAAAACGTTCATCTCGAAATATTCTATCTACCCATAAAATTTCAATTCAATTAGATCATGTTAAGGAGACGAAACTGACCTAGAGAAAATGCCAAATATGAAAATATACCAATCTCCACTACTATTCAATCTATCAATCTCCTCTACTATTCCATCTTGTTAGCATTTCAATGAATGCAGTGAAAGTATACTATTACAAGAAATTCATAGAGCAAGACCTCTTTGATGAGATGTAAATATCTAGAATTTCAAACTATTTAAAGTAAATTATAATGAACTGAGTTTAATTTAATAACAAATTTTGACATTACTAGATTAAATCAACTATTATTAAATTTGCAAGCCTTCTGTCAATTAGCTTCCCTATTACCAATTTGTCACACACATGTATATTTCATGAAATTAAATATTTAAAAGAGGCAAGATTATTATTGTTTAAAATAGAGTATTGTTTAAATATTTAAAAGAGATAAGACCATTATTGTTTAAAATAGAGTACTGTTTAAATATTTAAAAGTGACAAGACCATTATTGTTTAAAATAGAGTACTGTTTGTGTGAAGATTAATCAGTTCTCTCACCATTTTCATTGTTTCATATTGATACTTAGAAAATTGCGTTCCAGTTGAATTCAAGCAAGTACTTATTGATGAAAATGGTTTTTAGCCGTACACTTCAAAAACATCTCCAAAAGATGAGGATGAGGATGAAAAACCGACTGTCGTAACAGAAAATAAAACATCTTCCTAAAGCCTAGTAGAGTAAGGTACCATAACATAACAAGTGCTATATTTTTTGGAATTAAAACTAATTATTATTTATGTATACATTAAATCAAGACTATTGTGGTTTCAAGCTATTTACCTTGGATTTGTTGTTTCGAAAAAGTTACCTTTGCTTTACCAATAAATCATTGTCCAATGAAATTTTTTGATAGAATAATACTAGTTACCCTTTTTACCTACAAAATATGAAAATAATTAGTAAATGATATTGAGTAAATAAAGGAAACTTAAAAGTAATTAGTAAACATTTCTTACGTTCTCCTTCTTGGAAAGTTTCTTTCTCTTGTCCTAGTAGCCTTGAAAATAATAAAATGTAAGCTTCAATAACTAACATAAATTTTTTAAATCAATAAGTATTAGAATAAACTTGTAAGCCATAAATTTTTGTGTCCAATTGGACATAAATTTCCTCCAAACTGGTTTGAAAAAAATTTCCTAATAAGTGACAAGTGTCATCTTGGAAATATAGATCTGTGCCTTGTAAGTCAAATTCGGTTGCAAACTTTCTTGCGAACCATTCAAGAAATCTAAAACTAAATGGTTGGCCAAATCCAAAAAAGTATCAAGATTTGCAAGATGTCTATATCACGAAGCATAATATATATATATAGGAAAAATGCAGTTTACCCCCCTGAAGTTTCAGGGGTTTTTCAATTTTAACCTCAAAATTTAAAAATTGGCAATTTAAACATTCCGTTTAATTTTTCCATTAAATTGGATGGAAATTTTTTAAAAAAAACCTAAGGGTAATGATGTAATTTAATATGTTTTCGTCCATTTTGACGGAAAAATTAAACGGATGGTTTAAATTGCCAATTTTTGAAACTTCAGGGGGTAGATTGCAAATTTTTGAACTTTGAGGTTAAAATTGAAAAACCCCTAAAACTTCAGGGGGTAAACTGCATTTTTCCATATATATATATATATATGAGAAATTTTATGCCAGTTGGGTTGAAAGGCATCTTGAGTGATGATATAGGGCTTTCCCGAGTAATTGGCAAAGAGGGTGATTGGGACGATGTATGCAATTCAATTAAGTATACCATTCATGGACGATCAATCACTCAACTCAAATATGGAAGTACTGGCCAAATGGAAAAAATGTATAAATCAATATCAATATTTAGTTTTGATGTTCATAGAGTTAGTAATACACTAATAATTATTATTATTTTTTTTTTTCCTGTTTTTCATTAGTTTTGTGCGAACGCATTAGAGAAATGGAGCTAAAATGTTTTATCATTGAAATACTGAAGAGGAAAAAAATATTGG
This sequence comes from Corylus avellana, assembly GCF_901000735.1. Lineage (NCBI taxonomy): Eukaryota > Viridiplantae > Streptophyta > Magnoliopsida > Fagales > Betulaceae > Corylus > Corylus avellana. The sequence continues at coordinate 18,370,709 of NC_081547.1, forward strand.
AACATGTTGCAGGTAATCTATGATTTAGCATGAAATATATTTGTCAATGTGAACAACTTAACCTATTTTCAATACCGTGAAATGCAATAGGCTGTCGGTGACATACTTAAAGCGCAGGTAAGCATCTAAAATATTTTGATTAACCAAACTTCATTTAACTGAGAATAGACTAATAAATGAAATTTTCGGACACCATTAGGTCACTTATATATTTTTAATTTTTAAATTTTTAAAATTTTGACCCCTCTCAATCAAAATCTTGAGTCCGGCACTAACTACCCCAAATCCGGCCAAATAATTATTAGGCTTCACAGACCTGTCACTATTGGTGGCAAAACTGGTTTCTTTTGTTCGACATTTGGTGTAGTATGATATTATCTTAGATACTTATTTTATTTTTTTATTTTTATTAGATTTGGAAAAGTTAATAAATTTCTAGAAGATCTTGAGATCTCAAGATCTAAGATCTCAATATCTCAAGATTTGATGCAATGTACCTGACTCCATCAGTTTTTAGACGTTAAAAGTGGTAAAATGACCATTATACCTTTGACTTTTTTATAAAATTCCACATTTACTCATATTTTCAAATTAAAAATAAGAAAAATAAAGCTAATAAAAGAAATGGTTAAATATCTATTCCCCCTATGGTTTAACTTATTTATTTTTTGTCTCCTAGGGTTTACTTTTTATCACAGGAGGTAGCTCTACTTTGCCTAAAGATGGAGATGACGTGGCATTCTATCCAATTTGTTATTGGTGCTGACTTGGCATTCCGTCAAATTTTGGCAAACCAGAGTTACCTCTTGTGATAAAGAGTAAACAATAGAGGCAAAAAATAAAGAAATTAAACTATAAGAGGAATAAGGCATTTAACCCTAAAAAAAAACAAAAAAAATAACAAGGTAACCCAAGGTTGCGTCACCTTGTGACCTTTTTTTTTTTTTTTTCTTCATTCTTTAATTTTTTTTTTTTTTTTTTTTTAAAAAAAAGAAAATCAAATGGTAATTTGGTCTTTTTAGGGGTTTTCGTTGGGGTTTATTGGCAAAAATTGATGGAGAGGTAAATTGTATCAAATTGAAAGTTCGAGAGATGAGAGATTTTTAAATTTGAAGGATTTTTTCAAAATGCGTTGTAGTTTAGGTGTTATTTGTGAAGTTTCCATAAACTAATATTTTAAGGTGATTTGGCAAAATGATGTTGTCGCATTAACAATCCACACAGAACTTGGGCGGAAAAATCAGGGATAGACAGATTTTAAATTTCCAAATACTTATGTATTAATAATTTAAAATTAAGGGAAAACTTCACTAAGCCCCCCGAAGTTCCAGCCGATTTGACAAACACCCCATGAATTTTCAAAACTCTCACTTAGGCCTCCTGAACTTTGGTTTGCTCTCACTTTGGACCCGTATGTCAATTTTTAACATTAAAGTCAAACAGTTTGACTTTTTATATCCATTTTACCTTCCACCAAAACTACGTTGTTTTGGACTCCAAAACTACACTGTTTTGGACTCCAAAACTACACTGTTTTGGGCTTCAAAACTACACTGTTTTGGGCTTCAAAACTACATCACCACCTAACCCAAAACGACATCATTTTGAGCATAATTTTTTAAAAATTAAAAAAAAAAACCACGGCAGGGTATCCACATTACCACGGCGGTTAAGGTGGATTCCGGCTAGGGGATGGCCCATGAAGAGGGTGGCCCGACCAAGAAGGGGTGGGGAGGGTGCGGGTGGGGATGGGGTTGGGGAAGGATCACGGTGCTTTTGGGGGGTGCGTTGGATACCTGGTGGGGTGGTTTGACCCGATAATAAGGGGTTATTTCAATGGCCCGAAACCTGGAGTCCATAGTAGTCGGCCACTGCTACCGATCATTTTTGGTGGCCAAACCCGCTTGCAGCCCATGGGGTGGTCCCGGTCGGCCAGTGGGCTGGGCTCACCGACCCTGGCCAAAATGGTTGAATTAGGCCGCCCGTTTTGGCCAAGGGCAAACTTCGACTCCAACGATTTGTTGCTCTCTCTCTTTTTTTTTTTTTTTTTTTTTTTTTAATTAATAATACCTAAAAGCGGCGTGCGTTTGGTAAGGTGAATTTTATAGTTTTAGGGCACAAAACGGTGTAGTTTTGGGGTGAGGGTAAAATTGGCATAAAAAATCAAACTATTTGACTTTAATATTGAAAACTAACAAAAGGGTCCAAAGTGAGAGCAAACCAAAGTTCAGGGGGCCTAAGTGAGAGTTTTAAAAATTCAGGGGGTGTTTGTCAAATCGACTGGAACTTCCGGGGGGCTTAGTAAAGTTTCCCCTAAAATAAAAAAGTGAGATTGATTTCAAATTGTGCGGATTTATCATACATTTATCCTTAAATTTTTCATACATTTATTCTTATTTCACTTGATAATTATGAATTTATACAATACAAATGGTCCATATTTATAGAGATGTTGAAAGAATACAAAATGACATGTTTAAAAAAATCAAATCAGAATTGAATGTATTTGATTTGATTTTGTCAATTACCCATGATATCAAACCTCACACAGTATATTCTAACATCTCCTCAAAGTCAAGGGGGATGATTTTGAAATCTTGAGTTTGAAATAAGTTGACAACAATCGGCGAGAGAGGGAGTTGGGCCTTCAACAACAATAGTTAATCTTCAAAACAATGTCAACTATGAGCCAAGATGAAAGCCAACAAATGGTTGAAATGAGGCCAAATATAGGCTATATAGCAAATTATGAGCCGAAATGGGCGTGAGTTTTTAAATTCCACAAAAGTCAAATAAATTGGGCCAACAAAGGGCCAAAAATTGGTATGGGTCAACAAAAGACCCACAAATAGACCAAATAACTGGGCCAATAAAGGGCCAAAATATGGGCAACTTGGCCTCTTTTTGATTTTTTGATATATATATATTCTCAGCTTGAAGACCCCAACCGGTAATTCCCAGATTCACTTCTTGATTGGTGAAATACACCCTACAGATGCAAAAAATGATGTTTTCTTGTAGATGGGAACAAAACCAAAGAATTGTGGGGTTTGTCAAACATACGAATCCAAAGAACAAAACCTTCTTTTTTTAAAAAAATAAAAAAAAAAAAAAAAAAAAAATTGTTTTTTATACAACATAGTCACCAAAATAAAATAGAAAAAGTCCACAAGACCATTTGGATCGAACACGGGCGTAAGTCGGTGACTATAATATCATGTTATATTACCACTTGTTCTAAAAGCTTAAAGATGATAGGAAGAAATAAATTTAATCATCTAATCAAATAATTTAACATCTTAAACTTGTATGTAATTTTATCATCATCTCCTCATTTTGGGATATTGGAAATTATTGGAGTACTACATGAAATGTCATCAAATGCAGGCAGGTTCAAATATTACCTTTTAAAGGTATCGTATTGTTCTGTAGAGAGATTCGTAATCAAGGAGGAAATTTCAAAATATTAGAACAAAAGGTCAGAGATTAGTTACCAAAGACGAAACTTCAAAAGTCAAAATATTGAGTTGTAATTTCAAATGTCAAAATATGGAGTTGTAACTTCAAACTTTCAAGTATTGATTCTGTGATTTGTTTCGTGAGCTGAGAATGGAAAAGCCTGTTTTTGTTATATATATAATACACTTGAAGATAATGTATTGAATTGGTATTTTCCATTTGAATGACATCGATAACACTTAACATTCAGCTGTACATTTGTGGTAAGCTAATAATTCATACTCAATACGATTTGAAAAAAATATATTTAATTCAAAAAAGATTTTTTTTAAAAAAACCTAAGTGACAAAATTGCAAATAATGAATAAATATGGAGTTAATGATTTGAATTGATACATTGATCGGGTAGCCTACAGTCGTACTGGTTTATTTTGGCCAGCCAAATGTTTTCCCAAATTTCTAACATCAGTTTTCTATTTAAGCAATGGGACCATAGAACAAAAAAATGGGCTTCCGTTAAAATTGTCTATTATGCCTCAAGCCTCACAAACAAATCATGTTAAGCTTTATCATCAATAAGTTGTAAGCTTAAAACTACTTCCAGTAAGTGGTAAACCTAATCTTATTTTGCAGATAAAAACTTATGTAGGAGAACCCACCTCATATCCGATGAACAAGAATAAAAGCAAGCAGAAAATACATCCAAGATAACTCTGGAAATAACATACAAAACATAAGAGAATTATGAGCTACATTCACCAGTCTTCGGCGTGTGTCATCGAAGTTACAGATATATAATTTTACAATAGATTTGACTAGTCATCTGGGCTGCATACAAAACAATAGCAGCTTCATATCTGATTCAAGGTATGCTCTGCGCCAGAAACTTTAAAATCCAAACGATTTTCCTCTACATTAACAACCTTAACCCTCATAGTAGTAACTTGAGTTTATGTGTTCGAATTGCTAGCAACTAAAAACGCTGGAAGGAAAAAGTTGAATTTCTACTGACAACATTGAAGGTTCGTTATGTGTTCGACACACCATGTCTAGACGTTTCTGCGGAAGGAGCAACTAATGAACAAATTAATGTGAAGTTCAAATGGGAGGAAGACAACTACACATGTCGGGGGAATTGTTAAGTGTTAAAATATTCATATTTTTAGCCCTTAACTTACATGTTTTAATCCTTTAGTCTTAGTTAATTTATGTCATTTAGCTCTTTTACGTGTTTTCCTTGATTTTGTAAGTCATTGGAAGAAAAGAAGCAATCTCAGAAGTTTTGGACTTAAAAAGTGCTATTTTGGAAATTGAAAGGCTCTGGTAGTGTGATCAATCGCATGGAAGCTGTGATCGAGCGCACTACAGGCGAGGACCACAATGCGCAAGGCACCTGCGATTGAGTGCCAGCACAAAGAGGATCGATCGCAGACTTGCGATCGATCGCATACGGGCAGCGATCGCATACGGGCAGCCATCGAGCACACCCGGGCTTAATGGGCAAGTCAGCCGCCAACCTTGTTATGGAATGTTCAACTTTTAGGGTTTTGTAGCTTTATACGAACTAGGGCTCAAACCCTATGATTTTTAGGGTTTTTAGAGTATTCCTAAGGCCTATAAATAGACCCTTCAGCCTCTAGAATAGGCACTTTTTCCAATGAGAAGAATTTGAGCTCTTCAAGTTTAAGTTTCGGGCTTATTCGTTTCATTTCTTTTATTTTATTTTATGAAGATTTTAACATCAAACTTATGTGTAACTAACTTATTTAGTAAGGCTAGATTGAAACCCTAGTTATGTTTAGTTAATATTCAATATTGGCGCCTTTGTGATGATCATGTTGTGTAGTTGTCTTCCTGCCTTTGTGATGATCATGTTGTGATATTTAAAATTGATTTTCAAATTAAAATATTTGAACTGTCACAAATTGAAATACTGAATAGAAATAATAATGAAAGGGTTAGGGTTTTGACATCCACCACTTTAAGACAACAATATGCCAATGTTCAAATCATACCGGTATATTTAATGCTTGTCAACCTAAGGGCATGGTATCTACTCCTTAAGCTATAGATCTCCCTAAGCAATGAATTAGGCATCGTATCTACTCTAATTCTTTTATTCCCTAAAGAATTTAGCACGGTATCTACTAAGTTATTCTTTAGAAAATCATAAATCTATAGAAATCGACAGACACATGAACCCTAGGGCACGGCATTTACTCCTAGTTCCCTATGTTGATTAAGCCAAGAACCCATGATGAAGTTCTTTTGTCACTTTATTAAGCCCAAGACTCAGTCATCTAAATTGACTTAATTAACAAGTCCATACCATATGCATATGAGGATTAGGCACATTCATATGAGAAATTCAATCAACTAGAAAATAATCAATTTAAATATACCAAAATATGATTGTAACAAAGACGCCAATATTGAAATCCTAAAAAGACATAATTAGGGCTTTAATCTAGCCCCTAACAAAATATTTAGCTACACATAATAAAACTAAAAATAAAAGAAAAGAAAAGAAGAAACTGGAAACGACTCCTGTAAGTAGCTC
>NC_081547.1:18376827-18407349 GCF_901000735.1 Corylus avellana
CAAATTCTCCTCTCTGGAATTGTGTATTTTTCCTATGAGGCTTAAAGGTCTATTTATAGGCTTAGAAAAACCCTAGAAGCTCTAGAAAACCTAATAAAATTGGAGGTCTAACTTCTTGTCCAATTAGGACTTTGAAAACCTAATCATAAGTGGAATAGGAAGTCTGGCCGCATCTGGGCACCCCGAGTGTGCTCAATCCCATGTGCCTGCGCTCGATCTTTCCTCTTGTGCGCTCGAGCGCTGATGCGCTCTAGCCTAGATCAGCGTGCGCTTGATCTCAACGCTTCCTCCAGCTTTTCCCAAAATGCCCTTTAAGCATGGACTTTTCCAAAATTGCTTCATTTTCTTCAAAAACTTAGAAAAAGACAGAAAACACAAAAATGAAACAAAACATCACAAAATAGCTAGACTAAGAGATTAACATATGTAGATTAATGGGCTAAAATATGTATATTTTAGCACTTATTAGCTACATGGCATAAAGAGACATTTCATAGTATGCAAGACATCATAGTAAAATGGTGTGGAGGAAAGGAAGAATAGTTCTATTGCAGAGAGAGCACGATGTCTCAGGTTGAATGCTAGACTTGTAATGATTTTCTAAGTAGAAGCAGTGAGTATGGCATTCTACTTGATCAACAGGTCACCAAGGGTAGCACTAGATGGGAAAATTATAGAGGAGGTGTGGACAGGTAATGAGGTATATTACTCTGGTTTGAGAGTATTTGGTTGTCCAGCCTTTGTGCACATTCCTAGTGAAGAACGATCGAAGCTTGATCCAAAGTCTAGATAGTGTGTTTTTCTCGGATACGGGAAAAGGGTCAAGGGTTACAAGTTTTGTGATCCGAAGGTAAACAAGGCGGTGATCAGTAGAGACGTGATATTTGATAAAAATTCCATGTTAAATAATACTCAGGGTTAGGGGTATCAATACGGGCAGTTAACTGCTAACCGCTATAACCGTTAACCACTAACCGCTTTTTATATAATTGTCTCCAAGAGATAGCTTAATCGGCTGGGACCACGCCTAATAAAGCGGAGGTCACTAGTTCGAATCCCCATGCCCCCTCTTGTACGGACATGTCAATATATATATATATATATATATATATATATATAACATTAATATATTATCACTATAATTTATATTTATATGATTATATCACATGATCAATTAATCATTAAATCATTTGATTATATAATAAAAAATTATTCATATATACTCATAAGTCATAAGTCATAAGTATGCAAGTTTATACTAATACAACAATGAACAATTAAGTATCTAGAGATTTAGTTCCAATGCATGTTATTAACATATAAGTCCATATATGTTATAAATTATAATTATACATTATACATATATGAAATTATGCATATTGAAAAATATAAATGTATAAGATCACTACTTAATCATATGATTCAATGACAATTCAAATACTTTATTCAAGTTAATCATATTATTAATGTACAATGATAATGTGATTCGTATAATATCAAATTAAGTAATTGACATTGGATTAAACAATGTGTTATTTATAACCACAACTGAAGTATTAATGTATTATCATTATAATTTTAGTAATTTATATATTATCACTATAATTGATATGATTATATCACATGATGAATTGATCATTAAATCATATGATTATATAATAACAAATAATACATATATAATATGACATAACTCATAAGTCATAAGTCTACAAGTTAATCATATGATTCATATTATTCACGTACAATGATAATCACAATTGAATTAAACAATGTGTTTGATTCAAGCATTATTATTTATTAGATACTTTACACTTAGAAAACATATATCACATTATCTTAGATTCTTAGATCTAAGATAGTTTTATTATATTAATATGAATTGTGATTTGTGAGATAATATGACCATATAATTTAAGTATGAGTGTAGGACTATTAGATCATTAGGAATTTAGGACTTAGGAGTTTGAGCATTACCATAATACCAAATGAGAGGATTGATGAAGTTTTAATGTTTTATTAGTATCATTTAATGTTTTATTTGAACTTTTTTTATATTTTTTTTATATGTTGTGTTCAACTTTATATATATATATATGTTGTGACAGTTGTGTTGAACTTTTTTTATATGTTGTGTTGATTTTTTTTTTTTTTTTTTTGTTCTAAGTTAACCGATTATGATTTAATATTTAAGGAATTTTTTTAAAAAAAAAGTACAAGTAAATGTAAATTTGGGATCAAATATTTTTAATTTTTCAATATGGGCTCTTTTATAGCAATTGGGCCCAAGAAGACACTAAAAATACAAAAAAACAAATGAGGGTAAAAAATGCTACAGTGATTAAATTTTTTTTTTTTTTAAAAAAGCCAAATTTTGAAAAAACGGTTAGCGGACGGTTACCTATTTCACTAACCGCTAACCGTTAGCTGTTGCGGTTAGTGAAATCTAATAACTGCTAAGGCGGTTACGGTTAGTGGTTTTTGCCAATAACCACTAACCGTAACTGTATTGACACCCCAACTCAGGGTAAAGAGCAACAGGTGCCAGAAAACAGTAGCAATGATAAGCAAGTAGTACAGGTGGAGTTAGAGACTCCTGTGCAGGAGAACACTTCCCATGGTACAGAAACCTCCACTTCAGGAGTTAAGGAGCATCACACTATAGCCACAGATAGGCCTAGACGCAATATAAGGCCACCAATCAGGTACAGTTTTGAAGACATGGTTTCTTATGCTCTTGTCATTAGTAGTTGAGATCCTGTTATTTTTCAAGAGGCTGTCAATAGCCAAGAGAAGAGCAGATGGGTGGGTGCTATGGCGGAATTGATGGAGTCTCTACATAAGAACCAGATGTGGGATTTGATGGAGCTTCTAGAGAGGAAGAGAGCGATAAGGTGTAAATGGGTGTTCAAGAAAAAGGAAACAATATCAAAAAAGGGTGTTCAAGGGGTTATTTACAACAGAAACTGGTTGATTACGAGGAAATATTTTCCCCAGTGGTCAGACATACTTCCATCAGAACGGTATTGGCATTGGTAGCTCATTATGACATGGCATTGGAGCAGATGGATGTAAAGACAACTTTTCTCCATGGTGATTTGGAGGAGTAGATTTACATGGAGCAGCTAGAAAGGTTTAATCAACCTGGACAGGAGCATTTGGTCTATAAATTGAAGAAATCACTTATTGGGCTGAAGCAGTCTCCAAGGAAGTGGTATAAGCGGTTTGACTCCTACATTATCAGAATTGGCTACAGGAGATGTGAATATGACTGTTGTGTTTATGTGAGGAGCCTTGATGATGGCTCATTTATTTTTCTATTACTATATACGGATGATATGCTTATTGCAGCTAAGAGTATATTGGAGGTCAACAAATTGAAAGTTTTGTTGAGTAGAGAATTTGACATAAAGGATTTGGGCACAGCCAAGAAGATTCTTGGGATGGAGATTCGCAGTGGTAGGGATGCTAAGAGATTGTGGCTATCTCAAGTCGGCTCTTTGAAGAAGGTGTTGGAGAGGTTTAGCATGGAGAATGTGAAACCGGAGAGTACACCTTAGCGAATTCATTTCCGTTTGTCTACCTCACAGTGTCCAAAGACAGTTGAAGAAATTGAAGACATGTCTAAGGTCACATATGCTAGTGCAATGGGGTGTCTAATGTATGCTACGGTATGTACTAGGCTAGATTTGGCTCATGCATTCATTGTGGTGAGCAAGTACATGAAAAATCCAAAGAGACAGCATTGGGACGCAATCAAATGGATTTTCAGATACTTGAAAGGTACTATAGAGTATGGCATCACTTTTGTCAAACAGAAAAGTGATTTGTCAGTCGTCGGGTATTTAGATACTGATTATGCAGGGAATTTGGATGACAGGAGGTTGACCATGGGTTATGTGTTCACTCTTGCAGGAGGACCCATGTGTTGGAGGTCTATGATCCAGTCCACGGTTGCGATGTCCACGACTGAGGCGGAGTACAATGGAAGCTTTATGGCTTATAGGGTTAGTGAAGGAACTGGGTATTGAGCAAGATGGAGTTCCGCTATATTGTGACAGTTAGAATGCCATTTACTTGGCAAAGAACCAGGTGTATCATGCGAGAACCAAACACATTGATGTGAGGTTTCACTAGATCAGGGAATTGATTGCTACATGTGAATTGTTACTTGAAAAGATTCACACTTCTGAGAATGCGGTGGACATGTTGACGAAGCCCTAGACAAGTTCAAGCATTGCTTGATCTTGTGAAACCTACAGGTGACCTGTAGGGAGATAAAACAGTTATAGAGTTTTTAACAAGAGTACATTAATATACATAGTTGAATACAACTCTAGCACAAAATTCTAAGCTCTTGAACTAGCTTTCGGAGTTAAGAGAGGCCCAAGATCACCCAACACTGGTATCAGAGATATGTCACAGGAGCATATGTATCAAAATAATCAATGCCCTTTGATTGTCTAAACCCTTTGGTTACTAATCTAGCCATATACTTGGCAATGGATCCATCAGATTTCATCTTTTTCTTAAAAATCCATTTACATCCTATGGGTTTAGAACCGGAAGGAAATCTACAAGAATTCATGTGTTATTAAACATAATGGACTCCATTTCATCATCAATAGCTTCCTTCCAAAATGTGGCATCCCTAGATTTCATAGCTTCTTCAATGTTAGAAGGTTCATTTTATATATTGTAACACACACCAATTTCATTCACAATCACTTAAGAGTTGCCTTCTATAAAATATGTCAAAAAATCAGGACCAAAACTTTTTCCTTTTCTAATTATTTGGATTTTCTAATTTCGAAATTCTCTTCATTTTTAGAAACATTATTTTCAAAAATATTTTCATTATTAGAAGTACTTGCTTCAGAAAAATAAGAGTTTTTAATTGTATTGGATTGAAAAAATTCTGCATCTCTTGATTCAATAATTACATTAGAATCCAATTCAAGAAAACGATAAGATTTACTATGAAAAGCATAACCGAGAAAAACACATTTAGAATGTAATGACCTAGGGAAAAGCGCTAGCCACATCTGCGCTATTACTCCAAAAGGACTAGTCAATTTGGAGTTTCCCTAGAATTCATTATAAAGCAAAGTTTCACCTAATTACTAGACAATGTGGGACTTAGTACCCATGACTATCTTTATAAACTACTCACTGTATGTGAACTTCTTGTCATCTTCCCAATATGGGACCGGGGTGTTACAAACTCCCCCTCTTAAACTCCTAACGTCCTCGTCATGGCCACGTCATACAGTGCTCTAGTACCACATGACCTAGCGTTACTAGGTGGCTCTGATATCATTTAATCCACCATTATCCTGCACTATCTCATTTAACATTCTCATGTACTATTCTGTCTACCATTCTCTTCTACTATTCTATATAATATTCATATATCATATTTTCCTCAAAATTATTATCTTTGCCTAATATGAGTATTAAAATAATCTTTACCACCAAATAAATCTCTTTAATGAGGGTTTTTAAAAATCTAGGGCGCTACAATCTTCCCTTCTTATTGAAATTTCGTCTTCGAAATTGAAGCCCATAAATTATCACGTAAATCCAAATTGAGTGACTCAGATTTCATGCTTCTTCCAAATCATTCATCACAGCCTATACTGGAGTTCATATCTCAAAATACCTTTCAGCAAATTTATCCTTTGAACAACCTCAATAGCAAATAAACTGAAATCCTATCTCAAAATAATTTCCAAAAAATTTATCCTTTAAACAACCTAAATAGCATCTACACTGGAAATCCTATCTCAAAATATTTTCCAGAAAATTATTCTTTAATCAATCTCAATAACACACAATTCAATTGTTCGCCTAATTTACTATCTTTATTATCAGTTCCTAAAACATCAAGTTAACAATTTTGTGATCACTAGTTCATATCATAATCCTCTTAGCAAGTTCACAGTGGTTTCCTCGATCTTTTTAATCAATCTTATCAAAGAGTGTAAAATCATCTCTACATATGTTTCCTTTAGTTTTTCAATATTCCAAATCATATACACGAAGCTTCAAAATGATGCTTAATTAATTATTGACATTATTACCTCAAAAATCAGCAAAAATAATAAGCATCAACATTCCACGTTTTAAATCTCCAAAAACATCACTACATCATAATACCTCAAAAGTGACATCATAAATCAATTCATTCTAAATGCACAACCGTTTCTACATCCTTAGCTTAAGTCTTGTGTTAATACTATAATCTCAAATTCTTTTCCACGTCTGGAACATGTCCAACATCACATAACATTCTAATCACACCATCAAACATCTTCAATAAAAACTTTGATATCTTTGGCTTCCATATATAACCTTGAAATCCATCAAATGGATGTCAAAACAGCATTCTTAAATGGTTATTTGGCTGAAGAGATATATATGGAACAACCAGAGGGTTCATTATTCGAGGATAAGAAAACAAAGTTTGTAAATTAGTCAGGTCATTATATGATTTAAAACAAGTTCCAAAACAATGGCATGATAAATATGATAACGTAGTTATTTCTAATGGTTTTTGTTTGAATGAAGCTAATAAATGCATTTATTTTAAAATGTTTGATAGATATTGTCATTATATGTTTGTATGTAGATGACATACTAATTTTTAGTAATAGTATTTCTTGTATTAAAGATACAAAAGATTTTTTATCATCACATTTTGATATGAAAGATATGGGTATAGCAAACACTATACTTGGTATTAAATTACACAAAATATGAAATGCATATGCCATATCTCAAACTCATTACATTGATAAAGTTTTGAATAAATTTAGTCATTTGCATGACAAAATTTCTCGTGTTCCTTATAACTCAATTTTAAAGCTTGGAATAAATAAAAATCGATATGTATCACAAATAGAATATTCTAGTGTTATTGGAAGTCTGATGTATGCAATGCATTGCACACGTCCAGACATTGCATTTGTTGTGGGCAAATTAAGTAGATACATAAGTTGTCCAAGCATGGAACATTGGAAAGCAATTTCCATAGTGTTGGGTTATTTAAAAGGAACTAGATCATATGCTCTACACTATGGAGGATATCCATCCGTAATTGAAGGGTATAGTGATGCAAATTAGAATTGTGCTGATGATGGATCTAAATCCACGAGTGGATGGGTTTTTACCCTTGGTGGTGTAGCTATCTCTTGGGGATCCAAGAACACAAACTTGTATAACTCACTCAACTTTGGAGTCAGAGTTGTTGCTTTAGGAGTTGCTGGAAAAGAGGCTAAATGGTTGAGAAATTTTTTGATTGACTTGCCTGTATGGCCAAGTCCCATGCCTCCAATTTCCTTGCATTGTGATAGCCAAGCTACATTATCAAGAGTATATAGTAAGTCCTACAATGGAAAGTCAAGACATATCAGTCTTAGACATAATACTGTGAGACAATTGTTGGAAGAAGACATTATCACAGTAGACTATGTAAAATCGTGCATGAACTTAGTAGATCCTTTTACAAAAGGCCTAAGTACGAATTTGATTCGTAAAAGCTCGTTTGAGATGGGTCTAAAACCAATTGAATAGATCACTACAAGATGGCAACCCAACCTAGACTTTGGAAAACAAACTCTAGGTTCAATAGGAAAAAACAAATCTTGATGGTGATGATAGTAGCACTAAATTAAACCCTCTAGATGAATAATTGATGTTTAGTGCGAGTACTGTAATGAAAATGAAAGGTTGAGTATAACTCTTAATGAGTTCGCATAAAATGTGTTTTTTAATCTACAAGAACATCTAGAAGAACTCTACCTATGTGAGTGTAAAGTCAGGTCGCTTTTGTCGAGGCTTGGTAAGCCACCTAGAGCACTCATGAAGTTGGGATAACGCGTATGACCATTAATGCGCGGCTAAAAAGAACTATAGAAATTTTAATATGTTGATATGTGTTAATTCTCCAGTTTTATCACTAAGTATGATAGTTCAAGGACATTGAGTCTACTATCACACTGATAAAGCTTTGAGGATTATACACTAAGTGAAAGTTCAAACCCTAAAGGTACTTTTATTCATGTATTAACATTTTGGTGTAACAACAATTTTTTTTTTTTTTTTTTTAATTTTCTATTTTTTGGTGATATTTTTTTAAGTGAAAATTTTATTTTCTTGAAATAAGTGGGGGATTGTTGATAGTATTTCATGAAATTAAAATTTCCAATTTATTATTATTTCATGATTATTTTGAATTTCAAATAAATAAGTGATCTCCTATTATCATGTTTTAATAGTTATTTATTTTAAATAAATAACTATTTATCCTATTATCTTGTTTTGATCGGTTACCACTACTGCTTTAATATCTTCTATTATTGTGTCATATGAGATCATGTGTTTTTTCAAGTTTCAACAGCTTTTTCAATGTTAGATTTTAAAATTATTTGAAACTGGTATTTCAACTTATATAAACTGCTTATGTGATTATATGAAATTAATATATATAATTTTTTCAGCAGTTTATTATTTGTAGATAATTTTATTTTTTTCTCTTTTTCTCTCCATTATTAACAGCTGTTACAAAATATTTCTTGTTCCAGATAGTGTTGAGAGTTTTCAATCTGCACACTATATCGGGCAGTATTGTATTCTGAGGATAAGATTGCTCTAATTCCCTTCTACAAAACTTCTAATACAAGTGGGAGACAATATTTATCTAAGAGATAGAATCATAATCGCCTTACTGTCCAGATTTCAATTACTTCCCATTCTGTTTATGTTCTACGTTTATTTTCCTACAATTCTCACATCTTTATTTCTAATACATTTTAGGTAATGAGCCTATTTTAGTCTCTTTGGCCTACTTTGGGTCTCAATTATGACCTATTTTAAATGATTTTGAAAATAATTTAGGCCAGTTTTTAATGTTTTGGACTTGTTTTAATTTTTTGTAAGCCTTAATGTTTTAAAAATATATTGATTTCACATTATTTTTGCCTTTTTGCCCAAGGAGAGTGAATTGTGAAGAAAATAACCTAAAATAATGTAAACAGAACATATACCTAATCCAAAATGATGTCGTTTTGGTGTTTAACACAAAAAAAAAAAAGGTCAATTTGATGAATTTAATAAATATAATATATTTTATATTAACCACATCTGCATATGCGAATAATGACTTTTGTTAACCGCATATGTGTGTTTTTTATGCCTTGCAAATAGTAAAGCTAAAATAATGAATTGGACGTAGGTGTTTTGAAAAAGTAAATAACTAAAATAGGTAAAATATTTTCATTAACTAAATTTTAGCTAAACATTTACTAAGCGCTACATAAATGCTAAGGCTAAGCACTTGCTTACAAACCAGATTATTCAGACATACCCATATCCAAACGGGGCACTATGTAAGATGCCTTCAACCTTGGAATGTTGGAAGAGAATCGAAGTTTCTACAATTTTCGGGTGAGCCGCCGACCAAAATCTGCCTTGAAACTCCCTCGAAACTTCTCGAGCACACCCAAAGGTACCAGCCCTCACCCTTTCCCATCTCATATATACTTCTCTTTTATCCATTCAGCAGCAGCAAGCATTTTGCATTCAATCGGTTACTGTCCTTCGGTTTCTGTTTCGTTCGGACAAATTCACGAACACTTGGGCCATGGCTGAAGACGGAGCCGTCACGGTCTACAACAACTGTGTCATCACCGACGCCAAGACGAACCCATTTTCGCTCAAAGCGGGATTGACCCAAATGTTACGCGGCGGGGCCATTGTCGAAGTCACGAACGCTGAGCAAGCCAAGATCGCTGAAGAAGCGGGCGCCTGCTGTCTTCTTGTATCGGAGCCTCTCCACCGGGGCATTTCCCGCATGCCCGACCTATCGCTCATCAAGGAGATCAAGCGCACCGTCTCGATCCCTATAATGGCCAGAACCCGTGTCGGTCATTTCGTCGAAGCCCAGATTCTAGAAGCCATTGGGGTCGATTACATCGACGAGAGCGAAGCTTTAGCTCTTGCAGACGAGGAAAACTTCATTAACAAGCATAATTTTCGCTGCCCATTTGTTTGTGGGTGTCAGAATCTGGGAGAAGCGTTAAGGAGAGTAAGAGAGGGTGCGGCAATGATGAGGACTCAGGGGGATTTATCAAGGTCTGGAAACATAGCAAAGACGGTGAAGAATGTGAGAGCAGTAATGGGTGAGATGAGGATTTTGAATAACATGGATGAAGATGAAGTTTTCGCCTTCTCGAAGAAGATAGCGGCTCCCTATGATCTCTTGGCGCAAACCAAGCAAATGGGCAGGCTGCCAGTGGTACAATTTGCGGCCGGAGGCATTGTGACTCCGGCTGATGCGGCGCTCCTGATGCAGTTAGGCTGCGACGGCGTGTTCGTGGGGTCAGAGATCTTCGAGTGTTCGGACCCGTATAAACGAGTCCGGGGTATAATTCAAGCTGTTAGGCATTATACTGATCCACATGTGTTGGTGGAGACTAGCTGTGGGTTGGAGGATACCGTGGCGGGTCTGAATCTCGGTGAGGATAGGATCGAACAGTTTGAACATGGAGGTGTTTAGTGGTTCATGAATCACTGTAATGCATTTCTCGTCTGTGACTGATCATGTGCTTGTGTTTTGTTTTAGGACACTATGTTGTTGAGCGTTTGGGTCTCTCTTTTTCTTTTTCTGTCTTTTTTCTATGATAGGGTAGAGGGTATACTTGGTCTGCCTTGTAGCTGTGCACATTTTACCCTGATTCTGATCTGAATTTACATAAAATAAACTAGAATAAATTGGTTATTGTACTTTGGCATCTTGTTTCTTTAGTTCTCATCTGCATATATAAGAAGTGACCTGATCATATCAATAATGCAATCACAAAAGGAAAGAAAAAAGAAGAATGAGGATTACCTTGCAAGAGAAGAGAACTGCCACCCCAGCTTCAGCTTCAAGCTCTTTTGAGGCCTTTGCTTACCTTATTAATTCAATTTTTGCAGGCAAAGGCAGGCTAAAAAAGTTTAAATGTTCATAACTTTTCTTTCACTTTCTTCTGCTTAACACTTCATCAGACATTCACAAACACACAACAATAGCCGATGATTACACTGTAGTGGTTTACAATAGCCACACAAAAACTGGCTCCAGCGAGGTGGACACATCTTGCAGTACAACAATGCAAAACAAACGAAGATTGTTGAAGACGCTGGAGCATGCTTCAATATGATATCTACCATGCAGTTTGTGTGGATTAAATTGCCAAGAATGCTGCCCTGCTCCATGACATTTAGAATAGTTTGAACGTGAAGATACATACTACAATATATCTTTCGTATCTCTATGCAGCATATATGATATATGTGTGCTTTATAAGCTACTAGTTGTGGAGGAATTTGTCTCATTGTAATTTTCATTTAGCTATGAATCACCAATTTCCTTGATATTTCGGCATTGGGCAGATTATTTAGAAACAACTTCAGAAGAGAAAAAGAAAGAACATGGGTTTTGATTCTTAAGCACTATCCGTCTTATTGTTGTTTTTTCATTTAACTATGAATCCCATACTGCAGCTTATTGCGTGAAAATTCAGAAACTTGTGATGAAATAAACTTGTTAATCAATTTGTCAAAGGCTTGCAGGTGATAATTTCCATATGAATATAAACGACTATTGTCAAACCTTTTCGTTTACAAAGTTAAAAAACGAAAATTACAGTGTAAAAAAAAAGCCAACCAGGTGCCATTTTTCAACAGCTCCCCAAGCTGCCCATCAACGAAATGCTGCAGAGGTACTAGAGATTAGTAAGCACAACACAGCCACGATGCTCAGAGCCTAAAGCTCATCCATTTCTTCCAGATTGCATTTCTTTATTTAGAAGGTCATATCTCTGGAGAATGCATCAAGCAACGCTGCAATAATAATGACATATTATACAAAAACTGTTCCCACTGAATTTTGCAAATAAATTATAAATGTAGAGGGTGATCAATGTTGCAAGTCGATCATCTTTACAGCGAAGGAAAGGGTATTTCCTAAATAGCATTCTCTGTTTGAATGCTCCCATTGTTAAACAGGCACCTCAGAGCTATCTCATAAGCAGAAAATATAGCTCCATTCACCACAAATGCCCTCGCAACGGCGGTTCCTAATCCTCGATAGAGCACACTGTATCCCTCCTCTTTTACACTCTTGCGGAAGCAATCAGCAATGCCAGTGTATTTTGGTAGAGGTGAGAGTGATTGAGCTTGAAGTCTGGTCTTTAGAACATCCAAGGGGTAGCAGCAAACCCAGCTGGCAACTCCGGCTAGCCCTCCTGCAACCAACATTGTTTTCAGGCTTTCTTGGCCGTCCTTTCTGCAGCCTGGGTGAAGCTGCTCTCTCATGTACTCATATGTCCAGAAGTAGAAACCATGGGAGGGTGCATCCCTCAGCACAGTTATGGCTAGACCACGGTACATTCCCCTGAAACCTTCCGTTTTGAATATGCTTTTGGCAACACTTACAGGGCCTTTGTAAGAATCTGCCTGATGGAGTTTTGCATAGCTATTGTTCTGCAATTGGAGGCGGATTTTCACTAGCTCTACAGGAGAGAGCAGTAGGCTCTGAAGAGCACCGGTGCAAAATCCTCCTAGAGCAACACCTTTGTAGGAAGGAGGATCTTTGGTGGAGACTGATGGGTCAAGTGCTCGAGAGAGAACAGCATAGATCTGGAAGACCATGGCATTCTGCAATGTGCAAATGAATTGTCAGCATGGCTCCAATCAGCGGAAAGAATTGTAGTATCAGCTTAACAAAACCAAAAACCATCGTCTAATTATATGACAGTTGTATAAGAGTCTACTAAATGATATTACTTAAGTTAGATCATTCATACACACGTTTTAACACAAAAAATATAAACCTTCCTCTTTTTTCCTTTTCGCTGGACCAAGAATGGAAGAACATAGATACTACAAAAGTTTGCACTATATTGATTGAACAGTAGCATTGACAGCAACTTTCTACTTGAAGACACTCCATTATGAAGCAACTCATCAGAATTAAAACTCAGTTATTTATATGGGTATGTGATTTTAAACGCACTTGTGTGTTTAAACCACTGCAAACTAAACCATCTAAAGGTGTGAGAGCTTGGTTTGCACAACATCATTTTAGAAGGTAACTCATTAATGGGAGATAGCTTTAATCAATGAAGAACTCATCCCTCCAGACTAGAACTATTTCCATTTCCTCCCTCCCTCGTTGTATTGCTAGCCCCCAATGTTCTTGAAAGTTTGGTACAATTTCTCTTGTATTTACCAAAAAAATAAAAAATCTAAAGGCAAATGAACTCCGATTATGTACCTTTGAGATCAGCAAGTGTTTTCATTTTAAATATTCAAAATACAACTTTTTTTCATTTTAGCTACTAGTTTTTCACTAGACACTCCAACATAACATCTATTTTATCTATCTACTTTAATTAAATATTATTTTTCATTATTATTTTATTATATGAAAAGAGGACAAGGAGAGAGCCAGAGAGGGATAAGAGGGAGAGAGAGGAGAGAGGAGAGAGGAAATAATAAAAAAAAGTTTAGTATGTGCTACAATATATGAAACTCTACTGTAGCAAAATGGCTAAAAACATTTAGTTTAAAAGGTCTGCTTAAAAAGTGAAAATGCTGAAAAGTACTAAGTACTAAATATAACCATAAAGCCTTTTTAAAAGAGCTGTTGGAGATGCTCTCACTTGCTAATTCCATAGAGTTGCTAATTCCATAGACAGCCATCTAGTAAGACCAATTCTAGGCATCACGGATACAAATCATACAATAGGCCGAAAAGGCTTCACAAGAAAGGTACTGTTACACCTAGAACCCTAATGTTCGTTTGTAATGAAAGGATAAAAATATGTCATGTCATCACTACCTCAAAAAGAGAACTAACACAAAACGCAAAAAGAAAGGGACGGCTAGCCATGGCCACCCCAATCAAGGCTCCGTTTGATAACAGGTTTTGCCTTCAATACTATTCATATTACTTTTTTAATTTTTTCTATATTCTCTTACTTTTTATATCACATTAATCACTTTTTATTATTATTCAAATAAAAAATAATACTTTCAAATAAAATTTTTTCTCTTTTTTTCATACCAAATATTCTAACTTTTTCAAAAAAAAAAAAGATTTTTTTTTTTTACATCAATCAATTTTTGTTACCATATTAAACCAAAACTTTTTATCAAACACACTCCAACCGTTTCGGTGGGGGTGGTGGACCCTGAAAAGACTTCATGGAGCGGCCAATCATTCCATTCTTTTACCTTTTTAGCTATTTTCACTAGGAATTGATCTGGATCCTGAATAAGCCTCAAAGTACCTTGAGCTAAAATCTATGTTGAGTGGCAGATATTTTTAGGTATTGCAGACTGTGTTGCAAAGAATCTGCTGGATCCTGAATAAAGTCTCAAAGGGAGGGTGGCCCAAGTGCAGGGATCCCAAATCCCTAAAAACTCCCTATAGTTGAAAGCATTCCAAGTCATCTTCCTTTTCCTTGAGAAGTGGGAGACCACAGCAGGCCACAGGCTACACCTACACAAAGAGGTATATCCCCCATGGAATCAAACTTTTAGGGGTCCCCCCCCACGTGTGGAGGGCCCAAGAATTCCATTGTCCTATGGTTTATGGAAGAACAAAAGTTTACAGAAAAGAAATATATATATATATACCAGTATATATATATATATATATATATATATAAAAAAAACGCCATGCCATTGAGACCACATATCACATGACTGGTATTGGTAGGCTATCTGCAGAGTCCAAGACAAGAAGAGCTGGTTTTCCCAGCCTGATTCCTGATACTGACACAAAACAAAAACACTTTTTTTTTTTTTTATATAAAACCGACATCGAAAAGGACTGAAGTGTGACAGCACATCAGTAACATGGAGCAAAATACCATAATACCAGTAATTATTTTATTTTATTTTTTTCCAGATAATATTTAGCCAAGAAATTCTGAGAGCCAAACAAGGTTGATAAGCTATACTTGGTTGGAAAAATAGGTTGGGCAAATCAAAATCTCGATAAGCTCTTACCTCACATCACATAAAGGGGACTACAGAACCCACCATGTGACTACCTTAAAAGTTACCGCAACAAACACATGAATGAAACCCAAATCCAGGACATGGAAGATCATACGATCAATACAAAGAAAACTGAAACATGATTTAATCAAACAAGCAAAGAAACAAAAGAGAAAAAAAGACCTGAATGGTGACAGAGGCCAGCGGTGCACCCATGCCTCTGTAGAGAGCAGAAGGGCCTTCTGCGGCTATAACATTGCGAAGGATGCGAAAAGCAGAACCCGCATTCGAATGCTGTTGCCGGACACGGAGGGTGTCGAGGGGATAACCGGAGATTATACCGGCAATGCCTCCAAAGCCTCCGGCCACAAATTCTCTACCCCAGCTGCATGCAAGAAACTCTGGCCAGAAATCCATCACAACAACTCCCATTCCCCACACAAAAAAAATTAAAAAAAAAAAGGCTCAGATACTAATGAGTTCTCACTTGTGGTGAAAACCCACTTCTCCTTTTGCCTTCTTATAATCACCGTGATCCCTTTGGCTTTACACGGATCAAATATATTAATCTATGGGTGTGTGATTATGTACGAACAATACAAGGATTGCAAATAAATATATATATCCTCTATCTCTAAACAATTAGAGATAACCAATTGGGATACAAGAGTATATCCACCAACAAATTACCTTTCTGGGTCTCTCTACAAAAAGCATTCACTTTTGGAATCTCCCTCTCATTCTCACCGAACAAACACTCTATTTAATTCCTTGTAAAGACCAACAAAGTCCCATAATCTATTCTTTCTCACTTACCAAATCCGAGAATACAACGCCTTAGCTAGCTTCTTTTTCTCAATTTTCTCCCTTCTTTTCTCAATATTTTTTACTTTCCTTTCCTAGAGAAGGGAGAAAGAGAAAAGAAAAAAAAAAACAGAGATTAGAGAGAACAACCCAAGGCCTCAAAACTTTGTTTCCACAGATAAACGAAACAAAAGCCACCGGTTGCTCGTATTATTGGGACTCTTGCCTTGGAGACGAAACGGCAAACGTCTTCCTTTTTTAATAAGCAGTAGGAGGATGCCACGTGGACCAATATGAGCATCACATGCTGCCTGCTTTTTCTCTTGGTGCCTTTAGCCTAGTGTTAAACGTGCCCATCTTTTTTAGACGATGAAAAAAAATTATTTATTTATTATGGTGGGAAATCAAACGTATCTTAATTTTTTTTTTTTTTTTAAATAACGTTATTTAGTGGACCGCGTACAATTGCCATAAAATTTGATAATGGGAAAGTGTAAATCAATCCTTAGGTGCCACTTTATTTCAATTGTGTTAGTGTTTACAAAAAGCATTAAATGCACATTGATTTGTATAGCCAACTAATTGTCAATTAACACATGACATAGTGACAAGTTAGCGCATTTTGTAAAATTATAATTTTATTTTAAATTTAAAAAAAATAATAATAATAAAAATAAAGGTACCGCTCCTCACTAGATGAAGAGCAGCCGAGTAAGGTGTGGCCTCCCTTCATAGGAGAGCAACCACCCCTTAGAGAGGAATAATCGACGTGCCCCTTCTCATATGTCTCATAAAAGGACAGCCACCTTTAGAGAGTGATAGTTGATTTGCCCCTTATCTATTTCATAAGAGGGCAGCCACTCTTTAGAGAGTGATAGTCGAAGTGTCCCTCATCCTATCAAAGAGTGGTTGATTATTCCTTGTATCATGAGAGGGAGATCATCTCTCACAAAGTGGAGATAGGGAGAGGGGGGGGAACTGACTGCACCCCCTTTGAGGGAGGCCATATAAAAGAGTGGCAGCCTATTCGGAGGCCATCTCTCACAAAGTAGAGACAATAGGAGGGGGTTAGCGACCGCACCACTTTGAGGGGAGGCCATTTGAGGGACATTGAGGTGACTGGCGTGGTGAAGGGTTGTCTCTCCTCATCACACAAAGGGAGACTTTTTCTTACCATTTGAGGGGCGATCATAGGCAACATATTCTTTTCATTTTAATTTGAAAATAAAATTGTAATTTTACAACAAAGTAACTCATTAACTATGAACCATCTTGACTAACAAATACAATTCTCTCTATTTTATTTAAAATTGAGAATATTCATTCAGTGTAAAACGAGATTTAATATTATAAATTGTATCTATCATTCAACTTTAATATAAATAATAAAATAGAGATGATTTTATTCCCGTGAATAACGCATGGACCACCTTAAACTTTAAACCATAAGGAATAGATAATTAATTGATTAATTTTTAAAAAAAAAGTTTATTTTCTTTTTCTTTATCCAGATCTTCACGTGGAAAATGACGCAACCAAATATATTCATTGGGTGGATGATTATCTGTTTGGTGGAAAGCTCCATGATGAGGGCACGCTGAAATGACACTTGAGAAGCTCAGTCAAATTTTTGGGCATAAATTAAGAGACGTCATCAAATGGGATTAGAATTAGAAAGGAATGCCCTGTATCATGTCTCATAGTGGTCATTTGTGTCGGCCGCTCACGACCACTCAATTGTATATGATTAAATGGATGATGCAAGCCCCATACCCCTTGATTGATTGATCTCATCCTCTCAAAATCTTCGGTCTTTTTATTATTGAACGAGTAACATGGCATAACCCTACATAATTTATTTAATAACTAAGTTGTTTTAGATTGACACGTGTTAAATCATTTTAACTGGAAATGAGACATTTTATAATATGTGTTTTAAATTACTAATTATTTTAAAATTTTGAATTGATTTAAAGAGATAAAGTTAATTTTTTAATTAATATTTTTAACAGTATGAATGGAACTGTTTTAACTTATTGAATAAACAAGTTCCATCAGGTTGATTCAACAAAAACTGATACAAAATTGACTTGATTGGCTTAAATTAATATCATTTGATAAGCATATAAATATTATCCAAAAGCGCCATTATATATAAATAAATTCTATAACAAATTCTTTTAATTAAAATATTATCCAAAAGTGCCATTATATCCAATTCAGATTAATTGCCGGTTAGACAACTTAATCGGATTCTTTTTATTCATTTTTTTAAATGTGTCTATATTATGATTGTCAATTTTCAATACGACTCGAGAACTCGACATAAATCAAATACAAAATTAGTTGATTAGGATTGATGGGTCTTACTTGTTTAATTAAATAAATCAGATTAAAGTTTAAAATTTACCTATACAGTCTTATATTTATACCTCGATATAACCCAAACTCGACACATAACATAAAAGCTAACGATTTTTTTATATGACCTACAAACCTAATACAAAATTAATAAATTATATTTAATTTATATAATATTATACACATGTTTAAACACGACCGTAACAGAATATGCAAACACGAACTGTTACTTACCCCAAACCCCAATGTATATGGATATGGATTACCTCGTTTTCATTAAAAAAGCATAAAAAAAAAAAAGAAACCCATTAGACTAATTAAACACTGGTATCTTGGAATTGTGTTCGTAGGTAGTCATGTCAAGCAATGTCATTTCTTAGAGAAAAAAAAAAGAAGAAAGAAAAAAAAAAGCATATTCATTCCCATCAAAACACATCTGGCCCTTGGACAATCACGTGTAGATCAATCAAAATATTTCCCCTGCTATATGGGAGCTTTTCTTTGTTCTTGATGGAACTTACGAGTTTTTCTTTTGGTCTTGGGTTCTCACTTTCTTGATAGGACTTAGGAGCCATTTTGACATACTCTTTGTTTTTCTTTGCTCTCTCCCCCAGACAAGAAAATTTTTTTTAAAAAAAAATCTTCTGGATGTCACAACTTGCTTGATGATATATGTCATACGAAAATCCGTCCGCAAATGGGTGAGGTCGCAGGATGATGGGGGTGAGGTCGCCCTCACCATAACCTGATCACCCTTTATGGAGATAAAGAAGGTTGGAGAAAGTGGGGGACATAAGTGGAGGGTACGGATTGTCCGTATGTGCCGTGGTGAGTTGGATTTGTTGGAAAGGGGTTTCAAAATAAAAGTTAAAATAAACACGGCTGACATCACCTGCAATGCTCGAGCCTCGATGATTGTTTGGCTCTTCCGCTTGCCTCTGCACTCTAACTCGAGCCACCCATGCCTTGCTTTGGGAGTCAGAGTGGTCCACATTCCACGAAATTACGTGGAAAACCACGTGAACATCTACCCTACGTGTCACTCACTCTTAATTGACTTGCCACCTTCTTTGCTTACGTGATCATCAACAAAACCAGCTAAAATAACCACGTAAATGTTGAAGAAAATCCAGGATTAATATTAATATTAAAAGGAATCAAGAAATATTCTTGATTGATTAGTAGATGAGGAGAGGGATGATGAGTAATATTGTTCTAGCATTTATATTGGGTGAAACTCCTGTAACTTTTTTCCATATATATTGGGTGATTGTTTGTAATAAATTTGGATGAAAAATCATCTCATGTTGACAAGTCAAGAGACAATTTAAAAGAAAACCATGTCCACACACAAAGAAACAAACCACACCTCTCAGACAAGGAAAATGTGTGCCTCACATGCACATATAAATCAAACAAAATACGACAAGTGGCAATTCAGAGAAAGAAAACGTGCATCACACAATCAAAAATTCAAATCAACTATATAGATATGCTTTATATCATGTACTGTTTAACCATGTGGTGAAATAAGATATTCAAACCTTTTGCATCAAGAGACCCACGGAGACAAATGTCCCTTCTTTTTTTCTTCAATGGCCTCCGCCAATTTCGCTCCCTCGTCAACTACTGTTGGAATTATGCATATAAAATTATACGCAGTGAAAAATAATTCCATTGATATTAATAAATAAATGCTAGATTATGAAAAATAATACACAAATTAGTGTTATATGGAATTTCGGCTTCTCTTAGACACATTGAAATATGCTAGAAGTCCTTCTTGTGTCACTCTAAAAATGATGTGGTTTTTAAAATGAAAAATATTAGGTTTACAAACAAATTTTACCAAAAAAAAAAAAAAAAAAAAAACTTTTACAACATGATGTGACATAACATGATTGAGTTTCTCAAAAGTTGAAATTATCTCATTTCCAATTATGTTGTGCCACATCATGTTGTAAAAGTTTTTTTCGTAAAATTTGTTTGTAAGCCTAGCATTCCTCTTTTATAATTATCATTGGGCTTGTGATTAATTAATATTAAATTTGTAGGAAAATATACGAATGATCTTTTGTATGTAGGAAGTCTCCCGTTAGGAAGAAAATCTTATGGAGGACAAAGTGATAGAAGTCAGTGAATGAATGAATAGAATGATAAGTATATTCTATTTATAGTTATGATATAACTTTTCACCAAGAGTTATATCTCATTACTTATCATAACCACCATGGAAGGGTATGATTATCTATGGGGATGACCAAACTTGATCACACTATAACATCATATATGTAATCTAGTTGAACATTATCACTTTGGTAGCAATAATAACTTTTATACATGTCAACTCTCATCTGTAGAGATTACAGATCGGCGTTAGATTATGACATTTTATAATGTATATACAATTTTTTCATCTTATCTAATCGCACCTTTTACCATATACTTTCTTATTGATTGTATATTAGGGTGACTTCATTTCGCTTTTCAACTAAACGAATGACATCAATTCTTTGTGGTTAGGAATATTAGTTCACACCTATTTCACAATTGACGATTTCAGTCATACACAAAACTATATGCTGACCTCTACTGAGTTTCGATCAAGTGTTTCCTTGATTCACCTTATCAGTGTCTTTCAAACTTTTAAAGCATGTATATTACTTACTTTAACATCATGTTTCTCGGTGAACCTTACATGTATGAGAATTGTAATATTCGTATTTCTTTAGTGTCTTCTGTCTATGATCTAACCAATTATTCCCTTTATATTAATAGAATTACAAAGAATCGTTCATTCAGGCGTCCCTAAATCCTTTCATATGTGCTTTAATATATATATATATATATATATATATATATATATATACCACTAGGTGTTTCTTAATCCCATTGTAGCTACATGCTCTTTGAATTTATCCAAAGACAATCCTTTGGTCATAGGATCGGCCACCATCTCTGTTGAGGGAACAAATTCAACTTTTATTTTTCCTCTTTCCACTATATCTTGAATATAGATGTAATTTACATTAATACGTTTGTCTTTGGAGTACCGTGCTCAACTTTTTATTAAAGAGATAGCAAACTTGTTGTAGCAAAACATATTGACTCGTTTACTGTTTAAACCTAAATTTAAGCTTTCTACAAAACGTTTAATCCATACTGCATTACTTACCGCTGTGCTACATGATATATATTCAGCTTCCATAGTGGATTTTGCAACTCAATTTTGTTTCTTACTCAAGCAAGAAACGGTTGTTCCACCAAACAAGAACACATTCCCACTTGATTTTTTATCGTCAACATCTCCAGCAAAATCTGTATCTATGAATCCTGTAATTTCTAGATCACTTATACCAAAACATAAGCCCATGTTTTTAGTACCTTGCAAATATCTGAATATACATTTTTCTGCTTGCCAATGTGTCTTCCTTAGATTAGATTGATATCTGCTTACTAATCCTACTACATGACAAATATCAGGTCTTGTACTTGTCATTGCATACACGAGATTACCCACTGCTTGGGCATAGGGGATATATTCCATTTCTTGAATCTCTGTCTCATTTTGAGGACACATTGTTTTACTTAAGTGCTAACCTTTCGAAGCAAGTGTACTTAAAGGTTTACATTTATTCATATTAAACCTCTTAAGTATATTTTCTATATATTTTTCTTGATCCAAATATAATGAATTTAAATTTCTATTTCTAGAAATTCTTATTCTCAAGACATAAGTAGCAACGCCCATATCTTTTATTTCAAATATGGATGACAAAAAGTATTTTGTTTTATTTATCATATCTGAACAATTACCAGTTAGTAATATATCGTCTACATATAATGATAATAATGTTAATTCATCATTCTCATTACATATGTAAACACAGTGATCTAGTGGACTTACCTCAAAACCAATTTCTAGTATTGCTTGGTAAACTTTAAATATTATTGCCTCGAAGATTATTTAAGCCCATACAACGACCTTTTTAATTTGTAGACTTTCTCTTCGTGTCCTTCGATCTAGAATCATTTAGGTTGTAGTATATATATCGCTTCTTTTAATTTTCCTTTGAGAAAAGCTGCCTTAACATCCAATTGATATAATTCCAAATCCATTTTAGCTACAATGGACATGATTATCCTCATTGAGGCGAATTTTGCCATAGGTGAGTATGTGTCAATAAAGTCTACACCAGGTTGCTGAGTAAACCCATTATCCACCAATCTAGCTTTATTCTTGTCAAAGCTTCCATCAGCTTTAAATTTCTTTCTTAGAACCCACTTGCATCCAATTGCTCTCCTTTGACTTGGTAAATCCCTAAGCTCCCACACATCATTTTTCTAGATTGATTCAAGCTCTTCATTCATAGGTTCAATCTATTTTTCAGTATCATGACTAGTTACAGCTTCTTTGAAATTTGCTGAATTTTCTTGCAAATTTACATAATCTGTACTTTGTACATAATGATCATTGAGTGTAATTGATGGTCGTCTTTGTCTTTACTCCCACTGTTCTGATCATTTATATCCAAATGAGGTGCATCATTGGATTTTCTTTTGCTCCCACTGTTCTGAAGATCTGTGTTTTGTTCATTTTCTGTCAAAATGCCTTGTGGTGTTTGACACTCAAGATCTTCACCTTGTAAGAGTCTGATTTCATCCATGGGAGTAATCTAATTGGTATTTTCTAGAAATGCAGCATCCATGCTTTCTATTAATCACTTATCTGGATGGTAAAATCTATATCCACTACCATTTTCTATATATAATATAAATATGCATTCCCATGTTTTACTTCCTAACTTATCCCTTAAGGGTTTTGGAATAAGTACAGGTGTCTTACATCCCCATACTTTGAGGTTGTTAAAATATGGTTTTAGGCATGTCTAACACTCATAGGGTGTAAGAGGTTTTGTTTTAGTTTTAATTATGTTAAGAATATATGCTGCAGTGGATAAAGCCTCTCCCTAAAAATAGTTGGGTAACTCAGCATATGCTATCATGGATCTTGTCATATCCATTAAAGTTATGTTCCTTCTTTTTGCAACCCCATTTTGTTGAGGCTTACAAGGCACTGTATATACATGTCTTATTCAATTTTCTTTGCAAAAGGAATCCATGACTTCATATTCACCTCCCCTATCATTATTCAAGTTTTTAATGGACTTTCCCAATTGTTTTTCTACCTCTGATTTGTATTCTTTAAACTTTTCAATAGCTTTAGATTTATGTTAGATGAGGTAGATATGTCCATATCTTGAATAATCATCCGTAAAAGTAATAAAGTATTCCATTACTCTATGTGTTTTAGTTCTTGAAGGTCCACATATATCAGAATGAATTACTTCCAATAACTATGATGATTTCTAAGGTTTTGAAAAAGATTTACTAATCATTTTTCCATTAATACATGCATGATTCACATGTATTAAAATCTTCAGAATTAATTTTAGGTAGTAATCCACTCTTGCTCATTATTATCATTTTATTTGTGTTGGTGTGGCCTAATCTTAAATGCCATAAGAAAGAACTATCTTCAAACACATATAAATAATGTGAAATAGAAACTTTCTTATCAATTTTGAGTAAGTACATATTATTATCTATTTTCACACCTTTAACAGATACATTCCCTATTCTAATATAAACAACCCCCCCCCCCCAGACTTAAACTTAATACTATCCTATGCTATCTAATACGGGAAGAACATATATTAGATTTCTTTGGATAGTAGGCACATACAGAACATTATGTAAAACAACGACTGACCCTTTAACAGAAATCTTATATTTTCCTTCGCCCAGCACATCACTGTTTGTGTTGTTATCCATGTATACTTTGTGTTCTCTGACTGCTTTCTTCATGAAATCTACGAAGAATTCTCGGTCTCTTGTGATATGTTTGGTTGCTACTCAGTCGATCCACCAAGAATTTG
This sequence comes from Corylus avellana, assembly GCF_901000735.1. Lineage (NCBI taxonomy): Eukaryota > Viridiplantae > Streptophyta > Magnoliopsida > Fagales > Betulaceae > Corylus > Corylus avellana. Next base: position 18,400,983 of record NC_081547.1, read on the forward strand.
TAGTTGGTTCTGCCATCATCACTTCAATAATGACCATAGCTATTGCTTTATGTTTCTTGTCACCATTGTTTTTCAAACAATTCACCTTGAAATGTCTCATTTTACCACATTTGAAACATGCTGATGCAGCGTGACTTAGTAGGCTGCAGCGGAAAACAAAAATAAAGCAGCGGATAACTAATTCTAGATCTTGAGTCTATCAATAATCTAAGAATTCTTCTAAAAAACAATAGATACTCTCTAAGTTTAAAGGAAAAGAGGAATAAACTCAACTCTGAGTATTCTCAGTAATCAAAATCAATAATAATCAACAACTGAATTGCTAAAGGCTATAAGCATATATTTATAACCCAAGACTCCTAATTCTAAAATAACAATGAAATAAAGTTGGTTTAGAAGTCTATGAAAGAAGATTAAACCAAATAGAAGACTAATAAAGAACCTAATCTGATCTGAACAACTTAAAGATAAGATAAAATAACAACTAACAAAGAAACCTAGTTTAAAACAAAAGATTAAAACTAAGATAAGTGTGTCTGATGTCTCTTTTGCGGAACAGATATGCCTGAGTGCGCTCGATCGCAACTACAGGGGCGATCGATCGCACAAACAAGGGCCTGATGCGCAAGTGTCTGGAAGTGCGCTCGATCGCACTTCCAGGGAACCTGTGATCTGCATCACATGCTCATTTGATTTTGTTTTTACCTTCAGCTTACCCTTCCACTTATTCTTGAACTTTTTAGGCTTGCCTTTAAATGTTGGAGCACATAAAGTCTGAGCTTTGATTTGGGCCAGCATGAGGTTGCTGGATTGCCCTTCTCTCCTTCTTCTTTTCATCCTTTCTTCTTCTAACACGAGCAACACTGGTAGGGAAATCATGGATATATCTTTTCCACTATGGGTCAACGAGGTTATCACATGTTCCCAAGACAGAGGAAGACCATTTAGTATTATAGTTACTTGCATTTTGTCGGATATTGGATGACCAACAGATGCAAGTTCTTTTGCATTTAGTTCCATTTGATTCACAAAGTCACCCACATAGTCTTCCTCACTCATACGTACAATATTATATTTGTCCAATAATAGATGTATGTGAGTATCCGACCTAGGACGATACTTTTTTTCTAGTACTTCCATAATGTTCTTAGTTGTCTCATATCATTCAAAGAGAGTGATGATATTATCTTTCATGCTATGGAGAAGAATGGCCCTTGCCATTAGGTCATCTTCCATCCATTTTTCTTTTTTCTTGATGGCATCATCATCTTTTTGGTCTTCTACTTTGGGTCTATTTGTTGTGAGAGTGTACAAAATTCTCTCATGCGTCAATACATAAGAGATGTGATGTTTCCATATTCTAAAATTGATTCCATTAAGGCTTTCAACCTTCGAGGTGCTACTTTTAATAGCCATTTTAAAATATGGATCCAACAATCTAATACAAATATTTATTTACAATAACTGTAATATATTTAATATTAATTACAACACACCAACATAAAAAATTAAAAATGTGTTTCTAACTTATTACAAACCAGCAAATAATAATAAATAAATAACTTTATTATTATTTTTATATTATGAGATCACTCGTCTCTAAGATAAGTCAATCTTGCCTAATAATTATTCATATAGGCCCTGTAGTACGGGAGGTTTGAATTTGGTGGCATAAATTGATCACCTTTATATCAATTGTTGCTCATCGGCCACGAGTCCCTCAAATTTTGCACAACTGTGCTTGCAATCCTCAAAGGATGTGGACCCCTCAAGCGTCTATCACTTGAAATTTCTGATTGAGCCAAATTTGGTAGAATGAATTCCACTTCCTCATGTTGCCTTGGTGACAATCAACACGGTCGAACAAACCTCATTTTGTGTGCCTTTGACCTTGATAAGAAGATCCACCCCTTTCCTAATGTGGCTTAGAATAATTTCTTTGGAAATTGTAGTTTGAAAACCCTGCAATACTCTTCCCCCTCAAATTAGCTCTCTAATAGCTTGGAAATGAGTTAAATCGGGGATGAAATGAGTGAGAACGGGCAAAAAAACTACCTTAGGGCCGAAAAATGGTGGTTTTGGGGGTTCAGGTGAACCGAATCGTTTCGGACCAGACTGGCATGCGGCGGCTGGGCACGCCACGCGCCTATCACGCGCAGCTCAAGCCTGACGCGTGGAGCGGATCTGGGCTGGCGCGTGTCAGCCGTGACACGTGGGTCGGATTTGCCCTGCGGGTTGGATCTCATGTCAATATCGGTTTTGGTTTGGACCATGGGTAGTTGACTGGACCTAGGCTTGGGCCTTTTGTGCCATGGCTTGGGTCCCTAAAACCGATTTTCGGGATGTAAATTTTCACTTTGGGTCGGATCGGGTTTTGAAAATCCAAAACGGCGTTGTCTTTGGTATTGTCCAAAACGTCGTGTCATTTTTTACGTGCCTGTTTGAGTGTACAAGGAGCGACGTCATTTCGATTCAAAATGGCGTCGTTCCAAATAGGGCTGAAAACATCCTCAATTGGCATCAGAGATTCTTCATCTTGGCGACGGGATCTGCCTCGAGCTATAGTGTAATGAGCATTCATTATCAAGGACATCAATTTCATTTTTTTCACAAAATGATTTAAGAATATCACGGAAAGGCTTCTACTCTTCATTTCTCAACTTCTGAAGAAGTAATTTTGTAGTTGAAACTGCAGTCATAGCATTTAAAATGTCTTGAGAATTTTGTTGCAAAGCTTGGCAAAGAGAATTAGTAAATCCTATAATCTCTTTCATCAAATGCAAGATCAAAACAAATTCAAATGAAGTTAATACCATATAAGCCGCCTCAGCATCACCACGTTGAGCATAGTTGATTCCCTCATTTGAGATTCTCTCAAGAACTAAGCAAGTTGGACGAAACAATCTTATCAAGCTACAAACATATTCAAAATGAGAAGACCATCTAGTATCTCCAAGCCGTTGCAAAGTACCAATTTGGTTTGCCCCCCTTCTTACCTCAATTTCATTAGCAGCAGTCATACTTTCAATCTCAATTACTTGAAAAGATTGAAATTCATCATGGCGTTTTGAAGAACCAACAACAATATTGATAATAGAAGTCAAATGGACAAAGAGCTGATGAACATATTTTGCTTTTCTATGCTGCAACTGAAGCTAATTGTAGCTTATGAGCGAAGCAATGCACATAATATGCATGGGGACATTCTCTAAGAAATAAAGCTTGTATCTCATTCCATTCAACACGCATATTACGAGCTCCATCATATCTCTGACCTCGAATATTTTCAATTGGGAGGTCGTAATGAGAAAGAACATTACATATCTCGTTTTTTTAAATTAATGCAGTAGAATCTGTGACATGGACAATATGAAAGAATCTCTCCTTGATAAAACCATCTTTATCAACAGACCTTAAAATAATTGCCATTTGTTCCCTTTTTGACTTGTCTTGAACTTCATCAACAAGAATGCAAAATTTGGCATCCCCAATATCTATAAAAATCATATCTCGCACTTTACTTGCAATGATATGCAAAATTTCTTTTTGAATTTTTGGTGATGTATATTTTGCATTCAGTGGAGCATTTTCCAATACAACTTCAACAATGTTATCATTATAAGTTGCTAAGAACTTTATCAATTCAATGTAGTTACCTTGATTCTTTGAGTTTGAGCTTTCATCATGACCTCTGAATGCACATGCATGGAATGTGAGCCATCGAGCACTATCTATTGAGGTTTTGAGCCGCAACCGACTATTCTCCATTTCTTGTAATTATTGTTTTACAATTAACTTGCTAATATGGCATGAATTGTTCTTGAGATCATCACAACATTTCACAACAATTTTATGTGGTGAATTTGGATCTTTACACACATGTCCTATTAAAGGATAATTCACTCTATCGTTTACCTTTTTCCAATTGTTAAAACATTTCATTGTACAGGTATTTGATCCCGGACGGCCTGTCGATTGCTTAGCAAAAATATAACATGGATGACAAAATATGTCATTCTGTGAAGGTGAATACTCTAACCAAGTTGAATATGTCTTGAACCAAGAGGCTTAAAATCGACGACGATGATTATCCGGTCCTGAAGCTGGATATTTTGCACGTTTGGGTTGATATGGACCAGCTTTAAGATAAGCATGCCGCATTTCATCTTGTAAGTTTACAGAAAATTCTCTTATTTGGGGACGTAATCCTGGATCATGTTCCAAAGAGATAGCATTCATTTCTTCAGGTTGGATTCTTGGATATTTAGAAGGCTGCTCATCAATCACTAAAGCATTAAGATCTGTTGCTAATGGTCGATCTAACCGTGTATTAACCTCTGAATCGCTCGCATCTTTTTTCTTAAAGAATGAATCGATTATTTTTGGTTTGCCCATATTTTTCTATGCTGTAAGAAAAATTTATGGATCAATAATTAACTTGAAAAGTACATAGAATTGGAAATATAAAATATTTGTTCGAATTTTTTACTCAAAATAGTTCTTATTAGCATCAACAACTGAAAAGAGTAACAAATAAGTTAATTAAATCAAATTCATCAAATTACCAAAAGAAAAAAAATCAAAAACCAAAAATCAAAGTAACTATTAAAAATCTTCATCTAAGGACATCACAAACATATAAGAATTTAAACTACTTGCGAAGTAAATTAAGTACAATTAATAGTGTTTAAGAAAAATGACTACTTTTCAGTGAATTAGTTATCTTGAGGGATTTCTTGAAAACAAACCAACCACAATAAGGAGTTAGTCGAATGCTGCAAACCAATAAAAGCCAATAATTAATTAGAAGAAGAAATAATGGAACACAATAAAAAGAAGAAGTTTTCTTCCAAATTGATTACTTTAAAAAAAAAAAAAAAAAAAATATTACCTTAATAGAATAAATTAAAAGAATTCAATCTAATTTTGAGGAGTTTTATCCATCTAAAATCAAGGAGTTGTATTTTACTTAGTACTTCAACTAAAAAAAGACATGTCTAATTCTCACACTACACAAATACTTTAAATACAACTACATTAATAAATTTCACGCCTACCTCTTAACTTCCTTCCCATAGTACTACTATTTTAATCCAAACATAATTTATGCCAATTAAAAACGCCCTAAAGAAAAGTATGAACATGTCATTGCAATTTATTTTTGTTTTATTTGTTTGAATTATTTTATGACTATTAAAATTTAAACACTAAAGATTATCTTGAAAATTATTTGAAAAAGTATTAGATTGTTTAGAATTAAATTCGTATTTTTTTTTTTCCAAAGCAATCTTCTTGAGAGTTCTACTATCAATTAAAGACTATTTCCTCATTCCTCAAACTCTTCATCTCAAGCTAAAATACAATTTTTTTTTTCCACCCCTAATCAACCTTCTACGATAAAAGAACTCTTTTATCAATTAAAGACTAAAAAAAAAGACAAAATTACTTTATCATCAACACACTTCACCCACCACGAATCACCTTTTCTTTTTTTCTTTTTTTTCTTTTTTTTTTAACTTCACCCACACGACTAACGCCCCACAGGGCCACAGACCAGTCCACAACCACAAATATTTTTTTCTTCTTTTTTTCTTATCTTTTTTTTTTTAAATTTTAAATTTTAAATTTTAAATTTTTGATTCTTGAACTTTGAGTCTTGACCTTATCTTTTAAGCCTCAAGTATCTTCTTTCATAGTAGTCTTCTTTCCTCCTCTTTCGGTCTTTCACGCAATCGGCACGCCTCAAGCCAAAAAGAAAAAAGTCTCACCGTTTCACAGTGTTTCTCTTCTCGCATGATCAAATTTCTTCCAAAAAAAAATAAAAAATGGTGTTTCAGGAAAGGCCCAAATCTCAAAGCATAATTCAGATTAAATTCTACAGAGAAGAGAGGAAACTCACGATGCACTACTATTGCCGCAGGTGGTGCGTGGACAGCCGACGGTGGATCTACAATAGATTAACAGTCAGACGGTGGATGTGAGACAAATTATGGTGTTCACTGTTCAGCCTCTCTCGGTATTTCTTCAACCACAAAAATTCTCTCTTTTTCTTGGGGTTGGGTGAGATTATGAGATAGAGTAAAATTTGAAATTTGTTTGAAACAAAAACTTTGCCCCCTTTCCCCTTGTGCAATGTGCGTATGTAAATTTTGATTGACACGATGGTATTGCCGATTGCGTGAAAAGGAAAGCAAAGAAATAATTTTTATTTTTTTATCATTTTTTTTAAAGGGTACATGGTTGTGACTTGTACTTTGTAAGGGGTTTATTATTATTAGTTTTTTTATTAATTTTTTTTTTGTAAATATATTTTTTTTTTGACATAGTAGTTTTTTCTCGACTTCTAGTATAATAGAGAAAGAAAAAA
>NC_081547.1:18407449-18462672 GCF_901000735.1 Corylus avellana
TTTGTTTGAATTATTTCATGGCTATTAAAAGTTAAACACTTAAGATTATCTTTAAAATTATTTGAAAAAGTATTAGATTGTTTAGAATTAAATTTGTCTCTCTCTCTTTTTTTTTTTAGCTCCAAATCAATCTTCTTGAGAGTTCTACTATCAATTAAAGACTAAAAAAAAGTAAAGACTATTTCCTCATTCCTCAAACTCTTCATCTCAAGCTAAAAGAAAAAGAAAAAAAGAAAAAAAATCCCTCCCCTAATCAACCTTCTAGAATAAATGAATTTTTTTTATCAATTAAAGACTAAAGGGAAAAAAAAAAAAAAAAAATTGCTTTATTATCAACACACTTCACCCACCATGAATCACTTTTTTTTTTTTTTTTTTTTTTCACTTCACCCACAAGACTAACGCCCCACAGGGCCACAGACCAGTCCACAACCACAAATATTTTTTTCTTATCTTTTTTTTTTTTTTTTTTAATTTTTAATTTTTGATTCTTGAACTTTGAGTCTTGACCTTATCTTTTAAGCCTCAACTATCTTCTTTCATAGTAGTCTTCTTTCCCCCCTCTTTCGGTCTTTCACGCAATCGGCACGCCTCAAGCCAAAAAGAAAAAAGTCTCACCGTTTCACAGTGTTTCTCTTCTCACATGATCAAATTTCTTCCAAAAAAAAAAATGGTGTTTCAGGAAAGCCCAAAATCTCAAAGCATAATTCAGATTAAATTCTACAGAGAAGAGAGGAAACTCACGATGCACTACTGCTACCGCAGGTGGTGCGTGGACAGCCGACGGTGGATCTACAATAGATTAACAGTCAGACGGTGGATGTGAGACAAATTATGGTGTTCACTGTTCAGCCTCTCTCGGTATTTCTTCAACCACAAAAATTCTCTCTTTTTCTTGGGGTTGTTTGAGATTATGAGATAGAGTAAAATTTGAAATTTGTTTGAAACAAAAACTTTGCCCCCTTTCCCCTTGTGCAATGTGCGTGTATAAATTTTGATTGACACAATGGTATTGCCGAGTGCGTGAAAAGGAAAGCAAAGAAATAATTTTTATTTTTTTATCATTTTTTTTAAAGGGTACACGGTTGTGACTTGTACTTTGTAAGGGGTTTATTATTATTAGTTTTTTTATTAATTTTTTTTTTTTATAAATTTTTTTTTTTGACATAGTAGTTTTTTCTCGACTTCTAGTATAATAGAGAAAGAAAAAACTTGTAGAGGTTAATTTTCAAATTTTTCAAGGACCATTACACTGTAATTGTTATTTTTTATTTTATTTTATTTTATTTTTTAAAGGGTCTTCCAAATGTTTGGGGTTGCAATAGACCCCCCCCCACCTCCTAACTTGGGTCCGCCCTTAAAGACAACTTCAATAACCAGCACAACACAAGTTAGCAATATTGAGAGATTCACAAAGAGCACAATACGTCTTTGAAAAAAGTATTCAACTATGATGTAGGGAGAGAGCACTCCCAAAGAAAGGCACCAAAAAAAAAAAAAAAACCCACTAAAATATGCAACACAACCTCTAGCCATGCTAATTAAAAATTGACAAACAAATCTTAATTGAAACTTCCAAAGTGCAAAATCACTTCCAATGAAAATGGAAGGAGCACTTGGAATAGAAGTGGATCGTCCCTAAACAATGGGGATCATTGAACACACTCAAGACATGAGTTAAACCGAGGGAACCCGCTCTAATACCAATTGAAAGAACAACTAGGATCATGTTCTACCCCCAAATTAAACGAATAAGCGATTTATATAACCAAAACAAATGCATAAGCAGTTTATATAAGAAAAATAAATAGCTATGCTTAATAATAAACCAACACAACAATAAAGAACATTCACACAACTACAACACAAGATTTGTTGACGAAGTGAAAAACCCTTTGAACACTTCAAAGGGAAAAACCATTCCAGGGTAGTCAAACCCGGGAAATCATTAAATGAAGATTCAGAGTTACAGAGTAGATGATACTCACTCCCTGGAGGACCTCTAGACTTAGTAAGAACCACAACCATCACAGCTTGTCACCATCCTAAGCATCTTCACCGAGTGCATCTCCTTACCGATCCTTCGATAGACTTTTTTGCGGTTGAGTGATGTGTATGGCGTGGTTTGAAATCAGCACAAAAACCCCAAGTAAGCGAGAAGGCACAAAGCCTTTTAGGCAGCCTTACTTGGTACAAACAACGATGAAGGGTATCACTTCCACAAGTTATAGTAGCAACCCTTTTTTCACCAGGAACCTCCAAACTCAGAAGAGCATAAATGGAAAATAGAGAGGTTCAAAGAGTTCTGCAGAAAAAACGACAGGTATTTATAGATCTGAAATTTTATTTCTTTCCGTCTTAACAGGGATTATCTTCGTTTTAACGGGAAGACCAAAATATGATATTTTGAACCATTCATATCATAACAGGAGTTAATCCTCGTTAACACAAAAAGAGTAAAAAGTATATCTAAATACTAGTCACGATCCCATCCTAACGAGACTTCTGACAAGAAACAGTAGCTTCAGCTTTGGTCTCGTTACATGTTATGTCCTGACGAGGTTCCTGACGAGGAAACAATAACGTCCCATTACATGTCCTGTTCTGATGGGACTCCTGACGAGGAACCAGTAACTTCCCGTTACATGTCCCATTCTAACGAGACTCCTGACGAGGAAATAGAAACTTCCTGTTACATGTCCCGTTCTGACACGGTTCCTGACGGAAAAATAGTAACTCCCCGTTACATGTCTTGTTCTGATGCCTCATCCAACAGGGAAGGCAAAGAACTCTTACAAACATCCAATCTTCACCCCGACACTTGGAAAAGAATTAGAAATTACAAACAAATGTTTTTATCATTAAATAAGGTCAAACTAAACCTAAAAATCTCCCCATTTGGCCATTTAATGACAAAACCCAAAACACCTCCAATCTTTATCCTGCCACAAGGGAAAGGAATTGGGAAATACAAACACATATTTTGATCATTGAATAAGGCCAAATACAACCTAACACATATAAAATGTCATTTACATGCTTATTCTCTGAAAGTTCGTCATATCTATTATGCATGTGAAAGGTCTTAGGATTACATTGAATATGACTATGGATGTGAGTAAACAATTTGTCTATCACACAAGGTCTTAGCCCATAATCATTATATCCTTAAATATAGAAAGTTTGCAGTCGGTAAATGGAACTAAGACATTCCATTTTTAGAAAGACTGCTACACATCGAATCTTGGCGATCTCCCTTAATCAAGTGAAGCGGTGACTTCGGATTGATGTGTAGTGTTGTGTAAATATCTACCTAAATTAATAGGCAAATAATTGTACGTTTTACCCGCAAGTGCACAAGGTCAACATAGTAGTATATGATGCAAGTACGAGATCATTCCCACGATGATTGCTAAATTTTGCTTAAAATAAATACCTTAAGTAAAACAAAACAAAGATTGATTTGAGTTGATAATAATAAAAGGTAGAGCTTTGATATCCACCACTAATTATATTTAAATAATATAACAATATGTCAATGCTTTGATCATGTTATGAATACTTAATGTTTGTCAACCAAAGGGCATGTGTGTATACTCCTTAGGCTATAGATTTCCTTAAGCAACGAGTTAGGCATAGGTGTATACTCTAACTCTTTTCATTCTTAAAGGATTTAGCATAGGTGTATACTAAGTTGTTCTTTAAGAAAGCATGATTCTATGGAAATCGACAAACACACGGGACCTAGGGCATGGGTGTATACTCTCGGTTTTCCATGTTGATTAACCCAAGAACCCGGTGTGAATTTCTTTTGTTACTTTTATTAAACTCAGGACTCGATCATTAAAATTGATTTAACTAACTAGTCCATACCACATGCATATGTTGATCAGACAAACATATATGAGAAATTCATTAAAACATGAATTAATCAAGTTAAATATCACAACATGATCATCACAAAGTTGCCAATATTGAAATATCAACTAAACATAATTAGGGCTTCAATCTAGCCCTACTAACTAAATTAGTTACACATGAGCTTGATGTTAAACTTCTTCATAAAATAAAAATAGAAAGGAAAAGAATAAACTCGAAACTTGAACTTGAAGAGCTCCAAATCTTCTCCTCAGAAATTGTGTGTCCATTCTAGAGGTTTAAGGATCTATTTATAAGCCTTAGGAATACTCTAAAAACCCTAAAAATCGTAGGGTTTGAGCCCTAGTTCGCACAAAGCTACAAAACCCTAAAAATCACACTTTCCATGTCAATGCTAGCGGCTGGCTTGCTCCTCACGCACAGGTGCGCTCGATCGCAGCCCGTGTGCGATCAATCGCAGGTATGCAATTGATCCTTCATGCTGGTGCTCGATTGCAAGTGCAATCAAGGCTTCCTCTAGTGCGCATGAGCGCACGCCTTGCACTCATGATCTTCGCCTGTAGTGCGCTCGATCGTAGCTCCCTTGCGATTTATCGTACTACCAGAGCCTCCAATTTTCCCAAAATAACTCTTTTATGCTCAAAACTTTCGAAATTGCTTCCTTTTCTTCCAACAACCTACAACAATAAAGAAAACACACAAAAGAACTAAAATGGCATAAATTAATCAAAACTAAAGAATTAACAAATGTAAGTTAAGGGCTAAAATATGAATATTTTAGCACTTAACATGTAAGTGCTGAGACCTTAATGCACTGAACGGACAAATGAGTTGTCTTTCCACAAAAATACTGTCTATAGGTGTAATGCCCCCAAAACTGGTCTTGACCATTTTAGTAGGGTTACTGGCAATTCCTCCAATCTAGTTAACTGATAACTAACTAAAAGGATCGCCCATTAAGCATACTTAGAGTAATTGTAATGGAAGGTGAAAATGACTGATATGAGATATTTAAAATAAGTCATTAGACATGCATATGCTATCATCAATCACAAGTTGGGAGCTACTAATCGAAATACATTTATTCTAATTAAACCCGGTATAAGTACAATATTCCCTAGGCTTCTTTTCTTTAAAAGCCCTCTTAAAATAGATAACCTGACAAGTAGCAAATACTGCGTAAGTCTAAGACTTAGTAAGTAAATCTCACAATCGAGTATGATATGAGCTCTTGTTATAGGCATAAGTAAACATGTATTTCGTTGTGGTAAGCAAATGAGGTGTTGCCTCTGTCATTACACCATAAAATATAGTTTTGGTTTCTGAGATGTATAGGTGTAATCCCAAGGACAGTCGCCTATAAGCTTTAATGCAGAAAACTAATGAGTTAATATGCCATAACTATCATACATGGTCTACCCGAGATATTACCCATTCTCAGCAGGGTTGGCGCTGTCTCAAAGAACCTGTAATAGAATGTCGATTCCCCAGCCATTGTACGCTACCGTCCATAACACTAGCAGTCCGACTGAATCCGACCTCGGGTGGCCCACTCTATTAATGATGTATGTCCTGTAGTGACTCGCCAATCAAACATAAGTATGCCGGTCACGAAACAACCATTGGTTCCAAGACCCATATAACACACACACATTTTGACCATAGAATGAAGTTTATATAGTAAGCTTATGGCCATTATACCACATGTACCGGTTTATCATATCATACGATGCATCTTTGTTAATCAGTTATTAAGGCATTTACCAAGTTGCATGAAAAGTAATTATGCTTATACATACGCATACTTAGTCAATTGACATATCGCACATTTTTAAGGAAAGCAGTTGTAAGTATTTACTTATCTCGTACGCTAGCCCAAATCCTCCGACATTCTGAGTTCTTGCTATAACGAACATAGTTCATCGTTATGTGGAGTACTAGAGAATCTACTACACGTAAAGCCTTAATTGAGAAGCATCTAGCTAGAAGGTCATAAAATCCTAATTTGATACATCCTGGACACTCGAACATTCTGTCACATGATCGAACGTTTTGACTCGAGGTCGAACGTTCGGCCAAAGAGCATGGAATGTTATGATTGGTCTCTGACTGCTACATTTGGATATTTATCGATATTATGATGCTTTAAGTTTTACTCTGATTGTTATGATCGTGGTTTTAAATTATTATTATTTGTGTCCCTTAGTCAAAGTTTTCAGCTACAGTCTCTCTTTGGAGATGATGAGATCCATGAGTCTTGTTCTGAGAAGAATAAGGCTATGAGGCAAACCATGTAGTCAATTACCAGTTAATTAAGCGTTACACTTTACTCCTTCAAGGCCCGAGTAGGGGTGCTCTATCATTGGCCATCTTTGTTGCCTCCTAGATCTTTTCGTCATGCTCCAGTTGGTGGAAAGGCCTCTCGATCAATGGCATCATTGATTTGGTCATCCCACGTTAATGTTAGTCTCAATATGATATTGTGTATTAGTCTCAATGGGCTTCATGTGAATATATAGTGATCATTATTTGTGCTATTTGAGTGTTACATTAACTTTTTATTTGCCTAGATCACGTAATTGTAGGTATATGTTATGTCATGCATCCTATTGGTATATTCTTAACTTGTTATTTGCAAATACATTTGGATTAAGTTGTGTTTTGGGATGTCTATTTGCATTTATTTTTTGGTTAAATGACTTGTGTCGTCTAAGTGAAAGATTGTAGTATTTTTTTTTCCTTTTACGTGGAATGACAGTTATTTTACTACTGGGTCTATAATGAGTTTGATCATTTTGTAAGCACTTGAGGGAGACCTATACTCTCACCCTAAATATAAATAAAGGTGACCCGTTAGACTTTATTTACGCCATCAAAGAGATTAGGATTGAGAGGCTAGTCTCCTCCACACACACAAGCAGGATTGCAGCTACCAGTCAGAGATGGTCGGATACATTCCCCCATCTCCATTGCCAGCAAATCCAGAAAACGAAGAGTCAGATAAGCCAGAAAAGCAGTAACTAGGGAAAGGAGTTTCTTGTACGTTGTTGGCATTTGTATTATGTTGTTGTGTGAGAATTGCTAGTTTTAGGGAGTGTACCTTTAGATACAATTTTGTCGTGTTTGATTGGACGGTTAAATACCATTTTCTTCTAATTAATAAATTTATGCTTGTATCCTTTCTATCTTAATCTTTTTCATTTTTTTGGGTCTGAATAACATGTAAATGTCCTGAGAGCTTACAAGTTTTCTGGCTTTAATGAAAATATAGAGTAGATTACTTGACAAAAGGACAAACATAAAAAATTAAAAAAAATAAATAAATAAAAAAAGTCGCAATTTAAGAGGATAATGGCCTTTTTGTCAGCAAATATGGTCAATTGACTGTGAATTGAATTTATGGAAGATCGTAGTTTAGTTTGGTCACAAAATCAACTTGCAATTCAAACGGACAATGATCTTTATGCCAAGAGTTGGTCGATAATTGATTGGTGTGTCATTGGTTTTATTTCAGAAAGAAATATCAAGATTGAGGGGGTTTCTAGTTTGACCTCATCTTAATTTTTCTTAGATTCATTTGATTTAGCGGTTTTAAAACATGAGATATGGAAAATGGCAATTTCAAAATGTAGCTAGCCTTTGATAAAATTATACTTTGGCCTTTAGAAATCATAAACTTTTTCAAGTTTTCAATTCACTGTATTTTGCAAGCACCGCTAAACTGGGCACTTACTATATTTTTGTTTTAAAGACACATTTTTAGGTCTTAGCCTATGAAATCATAAATGCCAAACGCACTCTTAACATGCTCTAATGACTCAGGGCAGGAGATAAAGCTGGCAAAAGAGAGTTGTTATAGAGTATAATAACTACACAAAAGCAACTTAAAATGTGTTCCTATACGAAAGCTACCTGTGTGGGATCCTAGTTCAGCCACCATTCAGATCCTTTAGCCCATAAAAGTTCTGGCCTATAATTTCTGTTTGTAAGATAAATGATCTAAAGGCCATACGGTGTTTTTAATTTTACATCAAAATTTAGAAGATGACCAAGTATTTGCCAGATCTTAATTAAGGTTCAAATTTTTTTAGTGCAACTAACAACCCACCAGCAAAGTCAAAGTATTACCCATTCCATGTATGGGAGAGACTTTGTTCGGGTCGGAAATTTATCTAAAAATGATGAATACATGAAGTGGGACTACCTTAAAGCAGTTCCTCGATATTTGAAAAAAAAAAATATTACCATAACTTGTTAAAAAGCCGAGGAACTGAGTTTTCCCAATAAGGACGAGGACCTTAGCAGGGCACAAAATCAAAATCATGTTCTCAAACAAAAAACTCATAGTACGACAGTTTTATGGACAGGTAAGTAGCACAAACATTCAACTTGCAAATTTTGTCTTACTTGAAGATGACTCCTCAAAGTTTGGTAACACACATAATAAGAGGATAGATCATAACTTTAATCATAGTACATCATCATAATCCAAGCTGAAGAATTGATAGATTGATAGAGAGAGCCATTATTTGGGTCCTAAACCCTTTAATTATTTCTTCCCACTTTTCTTCAGCCCAGCACCTCCAATGGGTCCCTTCTGTGCCTTGGCTCTGAGCTCCTTGAGTGCCTGCTCATGATACAGGTCAAAAACACATTAAGAATTTCTCAAACAGCACATGATGGGAACGTGTAAGTGCAACATAATTTACCTTTTCTTCTTCCTTCTTCTTTTGAATATTGGCCATATCAACCTGCAGCGAGCAAATGAAGGCGTTATCACAGAAAGAGTTCAAACAGCACTACACAGTAATATAACAAACTCCACCAAAGGCTACTTTTGTCACTCCCAGGCCCCTAGCCTGCTTAGGGCTTTAAACTTTCTCCGTCCCAACATTTTGCCAGAGCATTTATAATACTTACATTACATTAGAGGTCATTCAAAATATTACAGGCTACCATACAAAGTTAATGAAAGTTTTATCAATGGATATTTTATATGATGTATATAAGGTATATATAAGCATAAATGGATAAATGAGTAGCGTCTACGGCAGTCCCTTGGACTTGAGAGGGTCCCCTACATCTTTTTCCCTTCCCGAGCTAACTCTGGGTTGTAGCACCATAGTAAACTAGGGGTTAGGCCTTGCAAAAAAATCAACTTGGATTTAAAAATCAAAGTATTCTTGTGGCCTGGCTACTCTCTTTTATCATCCACTGGGCCAGGTCTAAACATTTGCTTGTTATATTATTAATGTGATGTCATTTTTATATTTTTTATCTATCCTAAATGATAGAATTTTTTAATTAAATCTAAACTCTGGCGTAGAATTTTTCCTATGATCTATAGGTCCTTATTCCACTGCCCCTACTTAGGTCACTCCTAGTGTCGACCACTAGGATACCACCTTGGTCACACCCTCAACCCCCAGTATCTTAGGGCTACCGAGGGTGCGACCCTGTTTTAATTTAATGTCTTAAGAACTCTAACACGGCTAGAGTCTCCAGGGGTTCACATAACATGGATAGCAGAAGCAATGTAAACAGGGGAACAACTGCAAATTTGAACTTGTCAATCCCAACATATCACCAAAGCATCTATAATACCTTTTTTTTTTTAAGAATTGAACAGGACACACTCATATTCAAATTAATCAGCAAGAATAGCAATCAAGTTCAAAGATGTGCGGGGTTACACTTAGATCATAATAAGCACAGCCACACTCCATAAAAAATACCCAGGGTTCTATGGAAGTACAAGGCATGATTACAAAGAAACTAGTGCAGGAATAGTACAGCAATGAGCTTCATTGAGATAATAACGGAACTCCTAGTAATTTGATTCAAACATATCCTGTTTCTAGAGAGACAGAACTAAACCATATTAAGATCAAACCCCACAAGTATGGAAAATGGGAGTCAGAAGTTTATCAGAAAACAGGGGGCCAATTCTCCATGTAAAATACTATAGACATGCAACCCATATATTGGTCAGCAGAATATGAGCTAAATTCTGAAATTCTGAAGATGCAAAAAACACGAAAAGAAACCAAATAGTCAAGCACTAGGTATGATGCACCAGTCTGCTATAACTGAATAAAGGATAGTAGCATCTCTGTTTGTTAAAATTTTTGTTCTCTGTCATTTGTTTTCTGTTCTCAAAACAAAACCATTAACAAACTCCCCAAAACACAAATCACTCCTATAAACAAAATAGTCGCATCTTTTTTGAAATCAAAAACAAAAAACACCCCCAAAACAATCAGTAAGAATCAGAGCCATAGTATTTCACTCAAGGAGAAGTTCTTAACTGGAAAATTAGAAGCTCTTTCAACTGGGTAGAATCCAAAATTACGCTTTTCTTGTATTAGTTCCACCGTGCATGAAAGTAATAATTGCATACATATAACTTATGTAGTGGCTAAAGATCATTATATATTTATCCACACACAAAAAATAAAGATCTCCGGGAAACATCAGATCAACAACCACCCGAGTAAACAAAACCGTCAACTTCAAAAAACTTTAATTTTTTCCATATACAATCAACGATCAAAACTACGAGCTTTGAAAACCAAATTCTGTGAAATTTCAACAAATTGAAAACAATACCTCGTCGTATTCCTTCTTGTCAGCCTTGGGCTGCTTCAAAGGCTTAGCCTTTCCACCTACAAAACCAAAAGAAAACATGTTAATTTTTTCACACAAAAGACTTCAAACAAAGAAATAGGGCTTAGTTCTCCAAATCAACAAGAAATAGACGGAGATTTTCACAATTGAGAATCAAATAAAAGAAGACTAGGGCTTTGACCTTGCTTGGACGACATTGCTGTGATCTAGGGCTAGGGCTTGGTCTGGATTGGAAAGTAAAAGCAGAGTCCGAGAGAGAGAGACGCGTATTCCTTTTGACGAATGATGAGGAGTTTGGCAAGAGATCACGTTACTAATAGATATTGGAACAAAACTTGCACGTGCTATGCTCGTGATCGATTGCTTTTTCTTTTTTTCCAATATTGTGAATGTACTATTTTACATCCTCCTCTATAACTCTTTAATCTTTAATGGCTGCGCACCATTGGGAAGTCAAGGATATAATGGTAATTATACTTTTCAAGGTGCGTGACAGCGTGAAACAAGTACTCATCAGTCATTACCAATGCAATTGTAAATTGTAATAGAGCTTTTATATTGAACTCTACTTTTCCTCGTATTTGTATTAGATTTAGAAAACAAATTGCTTTTCGCATTTTTCTTTTAATAAATTATACAATAGTTTTCTTATCTTTTTCTTATATTATTTAAACTAGCTTATAACTCCCCCTATGCGAAGATTTTTTATTATAATTTAATTTTAAAATTTAAATACATTATTTTTCATTATAAGTTAAAAGACATATAAAAATATATCTCACTTTTTTAAATTAAAAAAAAAAATTAAATCTTTGTTCTAATAAGTAGGGCTGACAATTTTGACACGACTCGCGAATCCGACACGAACACGACACGAAGTTAACAGGTAATGGGTTTGGGCTTATCGGGTTCAGGTCTTAATCGGGTCATTAAGACACGATTAAATTAGGTAATGCAGTAGTCGACCACGCTGAACCGCGATTTAATAAATAGTCCTAGCGGGTCCGGTCAGTCTGGCGAGGTCAATCAGTGGCGGTCTTTCAGGGTGACTGCCAGGAGACCCATTTAACCCGCAAAAAAAAAAAAAAAAACTAATGTCTAAGTTCTAACTAAGTTAACCCTAACACTTACCGACTCACTCACGGCTTCATTTCACTCTTCACTTCACGACTTCACAGTCTTCACTTCACTGGCCTATTCCTTGTTTTTCCGTTATTTTTTCTATGTGGGTCTATATATTAAAACATTATCTTTTAAATCATTATTTATATATTAAAACTTTATCTTTTAAAACTTTTTATTCTTCTTGGATGGTTAGGATAAATTTGACTAGTCCTTTGGCTTAAGAGATCCCTTTATTAAATTATTTTTCTCAATTTTGATTAAGGTTTTTTTTTTAAAAAAAAAAAAAAAAAAAAAAAAGTCGGGTCGGGTCGTGTTACCTGTTTAGCGCACGAGTCGTGTCGGGTTGTGTCTACCCGATATGACCCGGTTATGCTAAACGGGTTAAGCGGGTCGTGTCGGGTTACCCGGATATTTTCCGTGTTATAATCGTGTCAGACCCGCTAACCCGTTTAGCTAAACGGGTCGTGTTCGTGTTTCGGGTAATCGGGTCGCAAGTCTTAACGGGTCCTAATCGGGTCTACCCGATTACCCGTTTTGCTAGCCCTACCTATAAGTATATATAATTTAAAAGAATAGTATAAAGAAAAAAAAAAAAAAGCAAGAAAAATACATGGATTATAATATAGTTAACACAATTAATGACGCTAATTAATGACCCCGAAATATACATATTAAATTGACTAAACGTATTAATACATAATAATTTGATTTATATTATTTGTTTCCTTATTTGATTCGGACATAATACTTAACTTATTGAATAATTTACTATTTATATATGGAAAACTCTTGAAACATAATTAACGCAATTAATGACGCTAATTAATGACCAGTTTTTTTTAAGTAAAAAACCAATTCATTCTTAAAAAATTGGTTAAAAAATTATGTCTTAAAAAATCGATTTAACCTTTAAAAAAAATTGGTTCACGCCATATATCGCAATTTTAAGGTAATTCTGGGAAGGGTTTCGGCTGAGACAACCTTTAATAATGTTAAAGGAATAAAAAAATGTAACGCTTTTGGTTCCATGGTGCTTCTTGTTAGAGTATATGTGGGCTTGTCCCACATTGCTCAAGTGTGGAGAGGTTTTAGTCGTTAACTTATACAAATAAGTCTTTATGTTTGTCACACATTGCTAAGGAATGAAACACATTCCTCATATCTTCTCTATAAATAGAGAGCACTCTTATGTATTCAAATTACTCAATAAAAGCAAGATGTAATCTATAGGGCTTTAACTTGGTTTGTATTCGACCCAGTCCGACGTTAGAAGCCCTACAGTTTTAATGGATTTTTTTTTTTTTTTTTTTGGCTTTTGGCTTTTAGCTCATTTTGGTGTTTTGACCTAGTTGGGGGTTATATTTATAGTCGCTTCTAACTAGGGTTTTGTACATATGTATTATTGTAATGCCTCTAAATCTTGCCTTAACCAGTCTAGTAGGGTTACTGGCAATTACCCAAAATTCAACTATCTAGTAGCTAATTGGGGAACCACCCCTCTCTAGCATAATCAGAGTAAATGCATAGAAAGGTGAAATAAATGTGAGGAGTCTAAATCATCACAAAAACATGTATCATCATCAAGTATGGTCATGGAGCTACTAATCGAAATGCAGATATTCTAATCAAACCTAATTACACAAGGCCCACGCTATTAATAATATATGTCTATAGTGACCCGCCAATCATGGTTGCGCTGGTCACGAAACAACCATTTAACCCCCGTGCACACATTTGGCCATAAAATCATGTATATATAGTAAGCCCATGATCATTATACCACACGTACCGATGTACCATGTTATACGATGCATCTTATCAAATCAGTTATTAGGACAAATTACCAAGTTGCATAAAAGGTAAATATGCTCATATCATGCGCGTGCTCAGTCGGCTAACATATCTCACGTTTTTAAGGAAAGTAGTCGTAAGTGTTTACTTACCTTGTAAGCTTGCTCGAGTCCTCCGACATTCCGAATCCCTATTATAACGAAATATGATTATCGTTATACACAGTGTTAGAGGGTTTAATAAAAACACAAAATGTCCTAATTGAATATGTCTAGCTAAAATGTCACAAACCCCTACTGATATGCAAGATGTGCTCTGATCGAACGTTCTGTCCAAGGAGCGAACATTCGAGCTTAGGGGCGAACGTTTGGCCAGAATGGGTAGAGAACGTTTAGGTAGAGGGAAAATGCATGGTTTGAGCTTCTATCCTCAAGTCACCATGTTACTGTTGTACTGTTACAAACAATTTTTTATTTGGTGGTCATTAAAATTGCTTCAAACGTTTTCCCCTTTGATATTAAATTTTTTTTCTATGAGTTTTAATGAAGAAGAACAAAACTCTACTTTAATTTGTTTCATGGTTTTGACCGTTGGGTCATTAAACTTATTTTACAAACCGATTATCATTAAAGGTTTTCTTACAAGCCACATATTGATTTATGTTATATATGACCGTTGGTCATTAAATATTTTCATGACAGTTTTGTTTCTTCTAATTCATGACAGTTAAAAGATCTTGTATATTCATGCGACAATTTAATAGCATGAATCAATAGCCACCAAAGAACACTGTAAAAATATATTCATATATATTTTTCCTGATTTGATTATTTAGATATATATACATTATAGCCGCATAGAATAAGGGGCAATGTCTACCTATTGTCTTCTATTCTTTGTATTTTCTCTATGTGGTTTTTTCATCAAGAAGATCAAAGGGTTGTTCTCATAGTCTTCGTTATTGGAAGTACGTCCTTAACGAAGTTAGACGCTATAGTCTAATCTTAGGAGGTTGCGTGTTAAAGGATCTGATCACACCGAGTAGGGGTGGGTAGATTAACCGATTATCGATTACCGACTTTAACCGAACCGATATTAACCGTAACCGATAGTTATCGGTCAGTAATCGGTTAAAAATTTTATACCGATAAGCTTATCGGTCGGTTAAAATTTTTTTATCGGTTAACCGATATGACCGATAAGACCGATAAGCTATTTTAATTTTTAATTTTCTAGAATTTCATATTTATTATTAAAAGTTAAAACCAAAACGACGTTGTTTTGGGTGAAACCAAAACAACGTCGTTTTGATTTCACAAATTAGTGAATCACGCCTAGGTTTTCACTTTGACTCACTTCGCTTAGGTTTTCACTTTTCAGAAAATCGATACCCAGGCCATTCTGTGTGGTTTTCTTTCTTCCTCTTTTCCCCAATTTCCCAAAGGACCCAAACCCACGGTGCACACAGCGGCAGCAGTGCAGCAGCCACTAGCCACCAGCCCAGCAGTCTCCCTCTGTTGATCCCTCAGCAGAAGCGTCGCAAGCCGCTCCCTCCGTCGATCCCGCAGCAGCTCCACTCCCTCCGTCGACCTACAGCAGCGCCGCCCTCCATCGATCCCGTAGCAACACCGCATCTCCGTCCTCTCCCTCGACTCTCGAGTCCCTCTGCAGCACCTGCACCGTCGATCTCTCGCAGACTCGCACCATCGCACACCTGCACCTTCGTCTCTCGCAGAGTCGCATCGCATCGCAGCCCAGGTAATTTTCTGTGTTAAATGTTTTTTTTTTTTTTTTTTTTGAACTTTGTACTCCATTAGATCTCTCTCTCTGAAAAAATTTCAAGATCTTGTTTTTCAGAGTTTTAAATTTCAATCGAGTTTTTCCCATGCCTATTGTAGTGTTGTTGATTTATCATAAAATTTTGGAGCTTCAAATCTAGTGGTTACTGGTTGCTATTGGGAGAATTAAGTGTTAAGTGTATATATATGGCCTTATTTGCTGTTGGTGGTTTATAATTATAAATTAAGTGTTAAGTGTATATATATCATATATGGCCTTATTTGCTGTTGGTGGTTTATACTTTGTAATTGTAAATTAAATGTTAAGTATATATATATGGCCTTATTTGCTGTTGGTGGTTTATAATTGTAAATTAAATGTTAAGTGGCCTTATTTGCTGTTGGTGGTTTATAATTATAAATTAAGTGTTAAGTGTATATATATGGCCTTATTTGCTGTCGGTGGTTTATACTTTGTAATTGTAAATTAAGTGTTACGTGTATATATATGGCCTTATTTGTTGTTGGTGGTTTATAATTATAAATTAAGTGTTAAGCACTTAAGTGTATATATATGGGCCAATAATATGGCCTTGGTTTGTTTTATAAATTAAGTGTTAAGTGTTTTCATATACTCTTTTTTTTTATAACTAATTTTTCACATTGTATGAGTTTTAAAAATATTGAATACAAACTATTTTTATTTTTATTGTAGTTTAGATGGATGCATATGCACCTACATCAGCTACTTCTTCTTGTCCCATAGATGATGAAGAATTAGAAACATATGATGATGAATATGATGAGTTTGAAACGGATACCCAAGGGATTAGATGTGCTGGTTCTATGGGAACATCTCATAGTCGTGGTGGACGACCACCAATCCCTGGTAAAAAAGATTAAGAGTGAAAAGATCTTTAGTATGGGACCATTTTATTAAAGATAAAAGTAGTTCTGAAGAGTTTCCTACTGCAAATTGTAACTACTGTGGGAGGCAGTATAAATGTCATCCTACAAGAAATGGCACCTCTAACATGTTGTACCATTTTAGAAATTGTGAAAAGTACAAGAGCTTAAAAGCAAGAGAAGATAACTCTCAGTCTAAGTTCACTTTTGTGGCCAGAGAGAATCAGAGTAGTGGTGCTAGTGGCAATAACCTAATTATTGCTAAGTATTCTGAAAAAATTATTAGGGAGACACTTTGTGAAATGATCATTGTTGATGAATTTCTATTTTCAGTTGTGGAGAAGAGGGGTGTTAGGAAAATGTTTAGGGTTCTTGAGCCTCGATTTACGCTTCCTTCTCACTATACAGTGGTGAAGGATTGTGTTAAGTTGTTTATGACCAAAAGGGACCTAATTAAAAAAAAGTTGTTGATAGCTGGTCAAAGGATTTGTTTGACTACGGACACTTGGACTTCGATTCAGAATATGAATTATATGGTTGTAACTAGACATTTCATTGATCCTTCTTGGAAAAATCACAAAAGAATATTGGCATTTCGCCAAGTGTCGGATCACAAGGCAATAACGATTACCAAGGAAATAGAGCAATGCTTGGTGGAATGGGGGATTAAAAATTTGTTGGCAATAACACTTGACAATGCAACTGCTAATGACAAGGCAATGACTGAGTTTCAAAAAAGAAATATGTCCAATACAAATGTTATTTGTCGCCATGACTTTGTCCATATAAGGTGTTGTGCGCATGTTTTAAATTTAATTGTGCAAGCAGGTACGAAGGATGTACATGATTCAATTGAAAGGATCCGAAATATGGTGAAGTATGTGAAGGGATCCCCCCAAAGATTGGCCCTCTTTAAGTCTTGTGTAGAAAGGAAGCAACTTGGGTGTAAATCTTCATTGAAACTTGATGTTTCCACTAGATGGAACTCTACTTATACTATGTTGGAGGTAGCACAAAAGTACGAAAGGGCATTTGATCTTATGTTAGATGAAGATTCGAATTTTTTCAACTATTTGAATGATGATGAGTTGGGGACTCCGACTCAAGATGATTGGAAGAAGGTTTGACACTTTGTTAAATTTTTGCATATGTTTTATGAGGAGACAATAAGAATGTCGGGTTCCTCGTACTCAACCTCTAACTTGTTTTTTGATACACTCCAAAATGTTTATCATTGTTTGATGGAGTATTGTGAAAGTGATGATTATTCGTTGAGTAGCATGACAACTAGGGCTGTAAACGAGCCGAGCTTGGGCGAGCTTTGCCTGTCCAAGCTCGGCTCATATAAGTTTAAGACGAGCTCGAGCTCGAGCCAAGCTCAAACACGAGCCTAACAATTGTGTTCGAGCTCGGCTCGCCAAGGAGTTACCCTTGCTCGAGCTCAACTCGCCAGCTCGCTTATTCAGCAAGTCGAGCCCCTCAAGCCAAGCTGACTCGACAAATTTAAACCTTTATTTTTCTATTGTAAAATTTATATTTTAAGCCACCTTGCCCAAGCTACTAGCTTAGGCAAGCTCCAACTAAGTGAGCCAAAAAGGCTCAACAAGTATTGTAAAGTGTGAAGGTGGGACCCTCACAAGCAATGCTTCACGTGAGCCAATGCTTTTGTTTTAATAATTATCTTCTTGTGAGGGGGATGCCCTTTTATAGATAACTGAAGGTGGGATTTTTTGCTTTCTTGTCTATGTGGGATGGATGAGCTTCAATTCTTTCACCTTTTTTTCCCTTCTTATAAATTCTACTTCACAAGAATCACAACTCTCTTTCCCTCCGTGGACCCACACTGGACCATGGCAATTGTAGATTGCTTATTTCTTTTACTTATTTCCTCTATTCCATCCATCCCAGGTGTTCCAATCTGCAGTAAATCAAACAAAAGAATATATCTCAAAGAATATCTAGATATGAATTTGATTCAAGAAGGAAAATGGGAAGTGTGTAATGTGAAAAAAAAAAAACAAAAAATTGAGCCTTGGGGCTTTTCTTCTTCTTTTTTTCTTGTAGCAAAAATGAATTAATGTGAAAAAAAATCAGAATGTTTGGTATGAAAAAGATTAAAAAAAAAAACATTGTTTTATAATGAGAGCCCACAAGTTTTTTTTACCAAACAGAGGCCACAAAGTCTTTTTTTTTTTTTTTTGTTCCTCCTCTTGTTGTTTGACAAATTAGAGCTTAGAAAAATTTGTCATTCATCTCATATAAACTAAGAATAATTCTAGAAGTATTTTTGTGTCTTTCTTGTTTCCCTTCAAAAACAATTGTATAGAATATATAATTGTAGTTACTTGATATTATGAAGAACAACAATAAACGTAATAATTATTTTTTAGATCATTATCATTATTTATATGAATATGATCATATGATTTAAATTCAAATTGTTAAGTTTTTACTTACTGTAAATTGTGATTATAATGTATAAATTATAAGAAACATATTAGTTACTTAATTATTAATCATTTAATCTAATAGTAATACTCAAACTCTAAGTAATAAATTCATATGATCTAATGGTCGTATACTCATACTTAAATTTTATGGTCATATTATCTTACAATTAATATTAATATTATCTTAGATCTAAGATCATGTGATACATCATATATGTTTTATAAGAATAAAGTATATAATTATAATGTATTGATTAAATAACACAATAACTTATGCAGATATACCATATGATTATATAATGATTAATGATTATGTGATATATACGATTCCAATTTCCAAAGTATAAACTATCTAATTATAATATTTGTATTAAATGACACAATAACTTGTACGGTTGTACTATATGATTATATCATATGATAAAATGATTAATGATAATATCATATATTTCTTATATATATATATATATATATTTCTTATATGTTTTTATATTAATATATGCATATATTATATATATAATATATATACACACATATACATGAATAACAAAAAAAAAACAAAGGTATATAATATATTTGTTATTATTGAATAAATGAGTAATGTTGATTATATATTGTTATTTGTTACTTAATAAAAAATATACGAACTGAGCTTAATAAGCGAGGCGAGCCTTATACGAGCCAAGCTCACGAGCTGCACATGAGTTAGCAGAGTTGAGCCGAGCTTGCTTCGTTTAATATTCGAGTTAGGATTTGTGTTCACGAAATGTTTCATTTAATATTCGAGTCGAGCACGAGCCGAGCCCGAGCTTACTCGCGAGACGCTTCGCTCACTTAACAGCCCTAATGGCAAAGTATGAAAAAGAAATATGATAAGTATTGGGGAGACTTTGAGGCTATTAACCCCCTGTTGTTTCTTGCTGCTGTGCTTGATCCACGTTACAAGATATCCGTCTTGGAATTTTGATTGCAGACAAATGTGGGTACATCAAAAGCATCAAGAATTATTATCAACTTAAAGAAGGTCTTGGACCAGTTTAATCAACATTATGCTAAAAATGTTGAAGGAAGTGGGAGTAGGGTTTCAAATGAGGGTGTGGATGTCGGTACAAGTTCCGAAGGTGTGGGTACTAATAAGAAAGATGCTTTAGCTATTTACCATTCCTTTCGAGCGTCCAAAAATGTGATGATGTGTCGGACAGAGATAGAGCAATATTGTACGGAGGAGGTCGAGTCACCAAGTAAGACCTTTGATATTTTAATGTGGTGGAGGGTAAATAAGTCGAAGTTTCCGGTTCTCGCCGAGATAGCATGGGATGTCCTTGCAATTCCACTTACCTATGTTGCCTCTGAGTTGGCGTTTAGCACCGGAGGTCGCATCATAGATCATTTTCGGAGTTCTTTGGCTCCGAAAACAGTGGAAGCTCTTATTTGTTGTCAGAATTGGTTGAGATCTTCTCCCAATTTTGAGTGTGGTGAGCAACTCTTGCCTGATATTGAAGATGAAGAAAGCTACAAGCTTGAGTCGGGTAATATTTGTTAATTTCAAATTTGTTCATTGTTCTAATTATTTGATTAAATTATTTTTATTTTTTACTAATCCTTTAAAAATTTAATTGTAGTAGAAATTCTGTCTAATTCCCTCACATTTGATGAGGATTAAAGGTTTGATGGATGAACTTTGCGAGGTGATGTTTTGTTTAAAGTATTTGGTAAGTTTTTTGTATCATATATTTTTTTCTTACTTGATATTTATTTCTTACTATTTAATATTAATCACTAATAGCGATTAACTATGTTTATGTTTTGTCTATTGAATGAAGCAAATTTAAAGAATTGAAGATGATCCATGTTTGAGGTGGATCATGGAATTGGAAATTATTGTGTAACCTTGTTTATGTTTATCCATATTGATTACTATCTTTATGTTTTCTTTCTACTTTTGATATTTGTGTAATCGGTGTTGCCCTTTGTGTGGGTTAAACTTATTTTCTTTTTACTAAGTGACTTATTAACTTTACTTAGTTAATACTTTGTTTATTATTCTTGGATGGATTTCAATTTGGGTTTGAGTATGTTTGATTTTTTTTTTTGAATTTTGTTAATTTGAGATTGCTTATTATCCACTGATCACTGTATGTAGGTTGAAGAGAGCCCCTGATACAAAATGTTTAAGGTCTTGAATTGGTTCAATGCTTTGAGTCTTTAACTACTAGATTTTGCATTTGTTAATTTTGTTTTATTGTGAGTGACTGCATTATATAATTTATATTTATGGGTAGAAATGTTGAATTTCCTTTCAATGAAGAATTTCAATTTTGCCTTTTTGAATCAGATAAAGCCCAATTTGTTGGTTGACAAGGACATATTTCTTTCATTGGAAATTTGGAACAAAATGAGCTTCCACTTCCAGAAGCTCGCCTGGCTAGAACCGATTATGCTCAAATATGCTCATGGTCCATGGAGCAATCTCATATGATTATTAATTTATTATATATCTATATTGGTCCATCCGTCCATGGAGCAAGCCCAGTAAGAGAAATTAGAAAGAGTTTATTAATTATTATATTAATACAAACTAAAAAAAAAAGCCCAATAAAAAGCCCACAAAACTCAATCTGGCAATCTCAAATTAATTTTTTGCCCAATTAGCAATCAGTAAAAGCCCAATAAAAAGCCCACAAAAGCCCAAACCGATTTAGCCGACCGGTTAACCGATTACCGATATGACCGATAATTTTCGGTTAATACTTCTTATCGGTCGGTAATCGGTTAAGACTTGGTTAACCGATAGTTTATCGGTTAACCGACCGATATGTCCATTAACCGGTTTAACCGACCGATACCCACCCCTAACACCGAGTTATACACTTCAGGAGGCACGAATCAACCTTTAAGGACAACGCTCTTGTGTGATTTTATAGCATGGTGAAATCTTTCCATACTTTACTTTTCATCTCTTGTAATGTATTTATTTTTATTGTTAATTTTCATAATGGTATTATTTTATATCAATGAGAATTTGTGCACCATCCAAAATTATTTCCAACAATCTTAAAGGTTGATTATGATGGTTGCACAAATATTTGGATTAGAGCATAATAATACTATTTACACTTATGAGAAGTCAAATACTATAAGAGTTTGTAGTATGCAATTCACATATAAGAAAGATGAAATCAAATCTTGAGTGCAAAGATTTTGTTGTGAATCTGATAATTGATTCATTTATCAAAATAAGAGTTTAATTTCATGTGTAGGTATTGAAAGTGAAAATATTTTGATTGAAAGAGTTTTCATTTATTTGAAATCAAATTTGTTGATTGTCAAATAATTTTTTTTATTGTTGGGTTATGAATCTTGAAACAAAAAGAGTTAAGCGTTTTATGGATTTTTAGAACTTAGCAATTTCTATTGTGATGTATTGAGTTTGTTAGAGATCATCCATGATGATTAATAAAAACAAAAGTGAGTGGTTACTCATGTTGTGATGGAGAAAATACATAGACATTGCTAATTGTGTGCATAGAATACCACTTTGCTAAAAATTCTTGCAGGATAGCACATGATAGGAAAAAAAGATGTGGTGCGCATATTGAGTCGATTGGTTCTCACGACACCTAATTAGTGTGTAATGGCAACAATCTATTTTTGGAGGATCTTGAGTAAAATCGTTAGCTCCACTGTGAGTTCTTAAATTATGATTCATAGGTCTTAATTTATTTTTTTCAAGACATGATATACGATTTCATTTATTAAAAGCAAAAAAAAAAAAAAAATCAAGTGATGAAGGTACTACTTGATTGAATTGAAATTTATATTACATGAATATTGTAATTTGATAAGTGATGAATCTCTTTTGATTACTCTATTTCAAAATTGAAATAGCATCTAGCATTTTTATTAGCAATAGCATGCTAGATTAGCATAAATACTTTAAAAGAATTCGGTAATTCTTCATATATATCATTCAGCTTTCAAATTTATTTGACATAATGGTTCAGAATAAAATATATGTGATTATTGATGTTCTTATTGAGGTTCATTTGGTATTTGAGAAATTTATCATGTCATAAGAATGATACCAATGACACATTTATGACAGTGAGTCAATAATAGTTGATTGTTATATGATTGAGCTTGATACTTTACATATTTACTGAGATTTTAGTTGAGAGGATTTTCTTTTAATATCTTGATAGAGCTTGTAATATGCAACTTCTATTTATAAGAATAATGTTTAAACATCACAAGTGGTGATTTCTATTTTTTTAAAACAACTTTAGAAAACTGTCAATTGATAGAAAAGAAATAAGAGTAAATGACATATCACACTTAGAGAAAAATGAGCTCATAGAAGTCATTTCTTAAAGCATTTGTGTGCAATTATTGAAAATTTATTTTCTTGTGACTATTTGATTTATTCCATTAATATTTAGCATAATAGATTTATACATGTAAATCTTGGTTACATCAAGAGAATGAAGAGAAATTAGAATACTGGAATAAATTATGAATGCTATGATTGTCAATTTTTAGGCTATCTACCAAAGTGTGGGGAGAAGCCGTTATTTATTTTTTGTCACATTCATAAGCATTGTTTGAAATACCTCGAAGTGTGGGAGTATTTGGCAAATGTTATATTACTCGAGCCTAAAAGGAGAAAACTTGGTTTTAAAACTTATGATTGCATTTTATTGGTTTTGCATGTAATAGTTCATGCTATAGATTCCTTATTATCAATAGTGATGTTTTAGATTACAATACTAATATTAAATCTAAAAATGTTATTTTCCTTAAGCATGTGTTTCCTTTGAAAAATAAGGAAAAATTATTTTATGAACTTTCTGTTGCTTCTAATAAATTGTTGATGGTGTGGAAGAAGTGAGAAGAAGCAAGCGAGCTAGAACGAAAGGAATCTTGGTAATGATTTTATTGCTTATATTATTGATGATGGTCTAATGTGTTATAGTGAAGCAATTAAATCTATTTGATGCATTTTTTGGTTAGAAGCTATAAATAATGATTTGGAATAAATTATGTCTAACCATTATTGGGAACTTGTTGAGTTACCTTCTAAGACCAAACCAATTGGTTATAAATAGATGTTTAAGAAGAAGCTTAAACCGGATAATACAATAGATAAGTACATGGTAGACTTGGTAGCTAAAAGCTACAAATAAATGCAAAATGTTGATTATTTGATACTTATTTTCCGGTTACTAAAATTGCATCTATTGGAATGTTATTTGCCATTGCTTATATTTATAAACTTGTTGTACATCAAATGGATGTCAAAGTTATTTTTCTAAATGATGAAGAGATTTATATGGAGCAGCCCGAGGGACTAGTAATCCCCGGTCAAGAACATAAAGTGTGCAAACTAACGAAATCTTTGTATGGATTAAAGCAAACTCCTAAACAATGGCGTTTGACAAGGTGATATTGTCTAATTTATATTTAATTATTGGTACAAGTAAATGCATAGCAAGTTTTACAATAATGAATGTGTCATTATTTGTTTATATATATATTGACAACTAGCTTATTTTATTTTTTGTTTAGCTAGCATTGATGTTATGCATGATACTAAAATATTTCTTGCATCTAATTTTGATATGTAAGACATAGGTAAAGTTAATGTCATATTGGACATTAAAGTTATTAGAAATAATGATTGCAGTATTTTATCTCGGATATATTATGTCGAAAAGATGCTTAAAAGATTTAAACACTTTTATTATACACCTATGTCTACAGACTCTACACCATATGATTCAAAAATACACTTGGTTAAGAATCGTGGTGATGGTGTTTTTGCAAGAAAAATATGCACAAATCATTGGTAGCTTGATGTTTCGACAAACTATATATGCCTTGGTATTACATATACTGTTAGTAAATGAGTATATATACTCATAATCATGGTATTGAGCCATTGTGATGCTATCTCTAAATTGTTGAGATTTTCAAAAGGCACAATTAATTTTGGTTTGTCTTATTGTGATTA
This sequence comes from Corylus avellana, assembly GCF_901000735.1. Lineage (NCBI taxonomy): Eukaryota > Viridiplantae > Streptophyta > Magnoliopsida > Fagales > Betulaceae > Corylus > Corylus avellana. The sequence goes on from NC_081547.1 coordinate 18,432,016, forward strand.
TCCTGCTATATTGAAAGGAATGCAACTGTATTATTGATTTAGATGAGCAAATCATACTAATGGCTATTATGTGTTTACTCTGGCTGGATGAGCTATCTCTTGAAAGTCCTCAAAAAGACTTGCATAGCAAAGTTTACTATGGAGTCAGAGTTAATTACCTTGGAGAAGACATGAATTGAAGATGAATGGCTAAAGAACCTATTGGTTAATTTATTTAATTTTCCTTTTATATGCTAACATAGCTAGATCTATATGTTTATTGTGATATTCATGCTACCAAAGCTCGAGCAAAGAATTTATAATGAGAAAGTGCACAATATTATGAGGCAGCTTATTGAGACCGGTATATGTCCATGGACTTTGTGAGGTCATAAAGAATTCTGCAGATTCTTTGACCAAGCCACTAGCAAGAAGGCTAGTGAGAAGAGCATCGAGGGGGATATGACTGATACCTAAATTATGATACTGTGATTGATACCCAACCTTTGTGATTGGAGATCCCATGAATGAGGTTTAATGGGAAACGAAGTCACATGTGATCACGGTATGGTACTGTCAATTTATGTTTATTAACTATCTTGTTGAGAATATTAGTTATGAGTCCATCCCAATGATGTAAGACAGTACAAGATACATAGTGATTAATGATGAGCTTAAAGCTCTTAATGGATCCATAGTCCCTACCTATTGGGATGGGGTGTTCCCTGCACATACTCTTGATAGATACCACCTATATGAGTGTGGAAGTGCTATCTCCTATGAGACTTGGGTAGGTCTCTAGAGCGCTCATGAAATCCATTTTATAGTGTAACAACAAAAGATGCAGAGTGAGTAAGGATGAGTTTAAAAACTCTTAAGGGGTCCATCGTCCCTACTTGTTGGGATGTGATGTTCTCTGCACACATTCTTGATGGACGCCACCTATGTGAGTGTGGGGGTGGTGCCGCTTCCTATGAGACTTTGGTAAGTCTCTAGAACACTCATGAAATCCAGAGGCGCATGGCCTGTATAAGGCACTAACCCGCTATAGAACAACCCAATTTTCTTGATTTGATTTTATTGTTTGGAGAAAGTTATGTGGGTGATATGTTTGGTCAACTTGTGAATTTGGTTAAAAGAATTTAACCCTACCACGATTCATTAAGTTCCTACTTATTTATTCTAGATGCGGTTAAAACTTTCGGGTACCACATCGATGCATGCTTTTAATCTCAATTTTTTTAGTGTTTGTAACATGTGGGAGATTGTTGTACTATTACAAACACTTTTTTATTTGGTGGTCGTTAAAATTGCTTCAAACATTTTCCCCTTTGATATTAATTTTTTTTTCTATGAGTTTTAATGAAGAAGAACAAAACTCTACTCTAATTTGTTTCATGGCTTTGACCGTTGGGTCATTAAACTTATTTTACAAACCGATTATCATTAAAGGTTTTCTTACAAGTCACATATTGATTTATGTTATATATGACCGTTGGTCATTAAATATTTTCATGACAATTTTGTTTCTTCTAATTCATGACAGTTACAAGATCTTGTATATTCATGCGACAATTTAATAGCATGAATCAATAGCCACCAAAGAACACTGTAAAAATATATTCATATATATTTTTCCTGATTTGATTATTTAGATATATATACATTATAGCTGCATAGAATAAGGGGCAATGTCTACCTATTGTCTTCTATTCTTTGTATTTTTTCTATGTGGTTTTTTCATCAAGAAGATCAAAGGGTTGTTCTATTAGTTTTCGTTATTGGAAGTGCGTCCTTAACGAAGTTAGACGCTATAGTCTAATCTTGGGAGGTTGCGTATTAAAAGATCCGATCGCACCGAGTTATACACTCCGGGAGACACGAATTAACCTTTAAGGACAACGTTCTTGCGTGATTCTATAGTATTGTGAGATCTTTCCATACTTTATTTTTCATCTCTTGTAATGTATTTATTTTTATTGTTAATTTTCATAATGGTATTATTTTATATCAATGAGAATTTGTGCACCATTCAAAATTATTTCCAACAGTTACAACTACACCTTAGGCTCTAAACAAGTTCATACCAACATAGTGAAGCATAATATACAAAAATACAACAAGTGCTTCTACCAAACATAATAGCTTTTGTTTAGCACAACTTTTTAGGTATTAAAAGTACTTTTTAAGCTCTCAAATACAATTCCAAATAGACTACTAATGATGAACAGTGTAAATATTTATGTTTTGTGATTGTTTATTTTTTATGTTCTTCTTATTTTCCATATCTTACCGATTCTAAAAAAATAAAATAAATTTCATAACAATTATTTCAGCAACAGATCACTTATAATCATGTTGCTAATCAGTGTATTCCTCGATATTGGATCCTTGATAGAAAAAGAGTAGAAAACAAACTCAATCAAAAACTTGACTGTCTCGGGTAAACTGACTAATAGTAATTAAATTCTTATGAATTTGTGGAGCATGCACAATTTTATAGAGATGAAAATTTTTCTAAAGGTGAGAATAAATTCTAAGAGCCAATGTGAGATATTTTCAAACCTTGATCGTTGCCCACTCTTATGTGTACATTACTACTATATTGTTTAGCTTATAAATTGTTGTAAAAATATTTTCAAAATTAATAGTTATTAAATATTATTTTGTGTCTATATTTTAAAATAGAAGGTTTTAAAGAGCATTGAATGAAAAGAGTCCCATATTAAAAAGAGAGAAAGTGAAGTTGGCATTTATAAGGCTTAACAAACTTTAAACTATTAAAAAAGCTTGTGTGTACACTAGTATACACTAGCACTTAACGCACGGTCAAGATCGTCAAGATCGTAGGATGCTTCTAGGTAGATCCAGTGGTTGATTTATTGAACTATAAGGTTTAATGGTTGAGATTAAATAGTAACAGTCAGAATTAAGTTTGAAATTATTTGAGCAGTTGAGTGGATAATTTATTTTAATATTATCAGAGTTTTGTCTCTTGATTGGATGAAAAATTCGAAGGTATTTTTGGGTTTAATTTCGTTTTGTGTAGCAATTAAATACATGAGTTTTATGGGCTCTATTGTATCTTGGAGGAATATTTGTTGTTACCCTCTTGTATACCATATTTGGTGGGAGCAAACACACCTTAAGAGCAATTTCGTTTTCTGTATTTCTCCTATTTCTTTTACAGTTGAGATTGCCCAAATCTACTGTGAGATGATTGGTAGAGACCCATGTCTAGGTACCAATTGTTAAATCACCACTTGTTCTAAAAGCTTGAAGTAATACGAAAAGGTAAATTTAATCATTTAATTTATACTTTAACACTCTCCTTCATGTGTGGGTTCAAACTCCATTTTAATAAGGGAAGACCAACATATGAAATATTTAATTTAAATAAGAGGTGAATTGATGTAATTAGGCTTCAAAATCAGGACCTGTGACTTTAATACCATATAAAATCATTACTTATTCTAAAAATTTAAACTAATAAAAAAAAATTTAATCATTTATACCGTACAATTTTTAACTAAAAAAAAAAAAAAAAAAAAAAATCCTGAAGCTCCATCCTTTTTGCCAATTAATGCGCTTGAAAGAATTTTGTCACTGTGCTTTGACTATGGCGTTTACTTTTACCCTATCAACTCCAGTCAATGGTACCATATTTTCTTGCTTTCTGTGGGCTTGTGTCTTATTGCCATTCACCCTCCCCACAGTTTACCCCCAGATTTTGTACAATTAATTAATTTTTTTTTTTTTTTTTTGAAGTGATTTTTTAGACCTAATTAGGGCAACAGAAACCCACCAAAATCATTATAAAATTTTCAACTCAACATTGAGTTGTTTTAATGCGTCATTTTAAAGAGATTTCAGTCGGTGTATCTTGTCAAACAAGTAACTTTCTTGTTCTTCAAAAAAAAAAAAAAAGTAACTTTCTTGTTCAAAAAGTAACAAAAATATATACATATATTTTCTAGATTTCCTGTAATTTAATAGGAAAGATGTAATAAGTAATTAATTATAAGGGGAAGCACACAACATATATTAATTCTCTAGATTTCGTCCAATTTTCTTGTACCTATTTTTCCCTTATTTTGTCTACGTGCTTTGGGGGGCGGCCGAAAATCAAAAGTACAAGTTCTCCGATAGGCCCATTGTTGGGGCCCAACAACAACGCCTTCATCTCCCAGTCTTTCTCTCTCTCTCTCTCTCTCTCCCCTGAATTTTGCAATTCTTCCATTGAAGGTTAGGTAGGTAGCTCTGAAGAACAACAGCTTAAGATTGACAGTTACCAGCATTCTGAAAATCCTTTTTTCCCTTTTTTTATTTATCAGGAAGAAAAAAGAAGCTCATTATTTCCAACCCAAAAAACAAAAACTATCCATAGCTACTAGCCATGGTATGCTCTCTCTCCCTCTCTGTTTCTCTCTGTTTCTGTCCACGTGCATGAGAAACAGAGACAGAAGAATCCTAAGACGTGTTTGTTTCTGGGTGTTAATGATTTTTATTGCATGCAGATGTTTTTCCCAATGATGCTTCGATCACTGGCGAGGTTGGTGATACCGCTAGTGGATGAACCGGCGGTGTCGGTGACCAGCATACTGTATTACAGCCGTCTTCTTCCGCGAAATCCCAACATGGAGAGACTGGTTCGCCCTGAATTTCTCCACCCAGAAAACCATCTGTTCCACTTTCTCGTCAACATCTTGACTTGCTTCTGGTAGGAGAGTTTGGAAAAAGGCATGTATTTGGCCGCTTCTAGTGTACTGGCGGAGATTTTGAGAACAGACCATGCTCTACTTTATCATGGTATATATATATAAATCACCTTATTACTATTTTTGTTAAGTTTTTTTTCTTTTTTTTTTTAAATGATTTAATTAATACTGCAATGCTTTGGCCCTCTATCTTCCATTTTTTTTTTTTTTTCTCTCTCATGTACATAGAAAAAAGGGCTAAAAACATTGATTTATTCCAAAGAGGCCGCGAAAGTCATTAGGTTCGAATCTCCCTCTCATACGGACATGCAAAAAAAAAAAAAAAACCACTGATTTAAACGACGACAAGCTTGTTCGGAATTACATTTTTTATTTTTATTTAATACAACTTTTTATGCTAAAAATGTCTTTTAAATTTTTTAACGCAAGACCGACAATCTGGTACTTGTTTTTAGTTGTTAAGTCGGCAGGTAATGCTCAATTGGGCCTGAATAGTACCAGCCCACTGGAGATGTGAAGAGTTTACTGGACTCATCCAACATTTCTTCTGTCGATTCCAAAATTTGTAAAACGGAGCCCATCCTACAAATTGGGCCTTTTTAGAAGAAGAAAAAAAATCTCTTTTCCTTTCATGGTTAGTAAAGTTTTATTTAAACTTAATAGGTACTTCATTTATTTCAGAAAAAAAAAAAAAAAAAGTACTTCATTTGTGTCAGAATAGATGACCGTAACAAAATTTACCATTGAATTTGTGAGATCACATGTAAGTTCTATGAATTTAATGTAAACCTCCAAAAAGCATATATTTTCTACCCCATTTTTATTTTGTTGGGAATAATCCTCCTCAACTGGCCCAACAAAAGAGTATGGGCCTCATTGCTAATACCGGCTCACGAAGAACTACTTGTACAATGCTCTCGAAATTGATATATCCAAGGAAAGTAATGATAATGGAGACACTGGCGTGAGTGAACAATCACACCGGTTTATTTTATAATATAATTTTTTTAATATTAATATTCATAAATTTTTTTAATAATATTTTATATTAGCGTCTCCATTGTCACTACTCATCCAAGAAAGGAGGCAAGGAGGACGCTTATTTTTGGGAAGTGAGTTATCTTGGGAATAAACGGTAGGTGAACTAGGTCTGGGGATTGAGCATTACTCAGGACCAAGATTCAATTACCAAGTATCAACCCCGGGACAAGCATTTCCTGGAAGAGTTAGACAACCAATTCTCAATAGGGAGGGTTTGAAATATCATTATCTCTTAAGATCAAGCAGGGTGGAGTTGGGCCTCAACCTCTAGATAATTGGGAAAGATGTATCCCATGATATCTATTTCAAGTTGAAGTGAAGTAAGAGTCTCAATCTGGGTGTGATTAGGACTTTCTGGCTGTGTTTGGGAATGGAATGAAAAAAGGAAGTAAAATGGTACTGTAGCGGATTTGATTAATATGAAAGAAAAAAGTAAGAATGTTTTGTATGAAAAAATGAAAAAAATTGTTTTGTAGTGATTTTTTTTTATTTGAATAATAATAAAAAGTGATTGATGTAATGTAAAAAGTAAGAATGTTGGAGTTGATTTTGATAAGAATTTTTTGAGTTTTTGGATCCGGTACGGCCCTTTGCCAAACACAGCCCCTAAGAATCCTACCAACAGTCCAACTCCAAATTGAATTAGAGTTGGACTTCAGGTTCAAATCAAACTCTCAACGTTCCCATCACGTTGAAATAATACTGAATTATTGTGCATTAAACGTATATTTCTCAGAAATATTGATTTAGCCTAACATATTTCCTAATATCTCTTCCCTACAGTTTCTTTCAAGACCAAAACCCCTCTTTAATATATATATATATATTATTTTTCGCTGTGAGTTTTTAATAAAGAAAGATAACTGTGATAATTATAATAATGTTTAAGAGACATGCTATATATACATTTTTACCGATCCTTCTCTCATGTGTATTCTATGCATGGGCTCTATAGATTTAATAATAATTTTGAAAAAAAAACTAACCAACGAGAGAAACCCTAAGCCTTGTGAAACCTTAAGCCCCCTTCCAGAGCGCCTCCACCTCAGGAGAGGAGGGATGCCCATTGCCTGCATCCCTCCTCCCTTCTTTGCTTCCCGGTTTTTGTTTTAGGCTTGTTTCTATCTTTGGTGTTTTCTATTCTGTTGTGCTTGTATTTTTTCTTGGTGAGTACTGCTTTTGGGGGTTTTCACTCAAACTCTCACCCTCCCTGTTTGTTTGTGTGTGCCGCCGATCTCCTCCGCGCCCACTTCGCTGCTTACCGCTCGTTGTCGGGTCTTTTCACGCGCCCCTCCCGCGCCAAGCTTTTTGTGCCACCTTCTACGGCGGTTTCCGGCCAGCTCGCGATCGGCCTCCTCCAGCAGCCGTGACCCGCTTTGAGTATTTTTCGCGTTTATTTCCCTGTATTGTTGTTTTCCTGTTTTGTATTTCCTTTGAGTTTTCCTGTATTTGGTTTTCTTTGCTGTAATTTCTTTTCCTGTATTAATTTTTTTGTTCCCTTTATTTCCCTGTATGGTTTTATTTATGCTTGAAATAAGGCTCTCTCCTCCTGCTTTGTTGCGTCCGGTTGCTGCCCGTTATTATTGGTCCAAACCCTTGGGTTGTGGATGTGAACTTTATCCTGGCTTTCGAATTGAGGAGGATGAGTATCGGCTTGGGAGTTTTGCTCTCAAGGCCGAGGAATAAGCGCTACCTATGCATTAGATGGTGTCTGTTTGATGCAGATTTGAGTTTTAAACCTGATATTTAGTCATAGGTTAGTGGATGTTGTGTTTTGGTTGATTTGGTCTGTTGTTGATGACTGTATCTTTAGCTTCGACTATGATTTACTTCAAAGCTTTTTGCTCTGTTTGTAAGAGCTTTAGGCTCACAACTTTTATCAATGAATGAATATAATATGTTTTAAAATAATAATAATAATAATAATTTTGAAAAATAAGAGAATGGGAGAAGAAATAGAAAAAAAATGAATCATTTTCTGTTTAATTATCGCAGGGGATTATAGCCTGTTGTCGTTTGTTCCTACAGTAGGATGGAATGGGATCCTCTCCTGTCCATTTTGAACTGGAGGGGATCCAGTTCTTGGCCAGGATCTCTTTAAAGAGATCCAACGACTACAAAGATGTCATGTGTCCCACTTATTAAAAAATAATAAAATATTATTTAATATTTTTCGGGCCTGGGGTGGCCAAAGCCACCCTCAGGCCAAACAGTGGCCCTTGGGGTGGTCCGGCCACCCCCAAGGGCCATATCAAATATATATATAACGAGATCTGACCATGAACTGGATCTCCTTCAGTCTAAAACGGACCGGAGAGGATCCCATTCCCAGTAAGATATGCACCAGCAAGTTAAGGTCGTGGCCTAATTTTTAGCCTTAGAATAATGGGACAGCTTGCATTGGCTGTGTTTGGCAAAGGGCCGGGCCGGACCGGACCCAAAAACCCAAAAAATTATTCTCAAAATCAACCCCAACATTCTTATTTTTAACATCATATTAATAACTTTTTATTACTATTCAAATAAAAAAAAATCACTACAAAATAATTTTTTTCACGTTTTTTATACAAAACATTCTTACTTTTTTTTTTTTTTTTTTTTCTTCATATCAATCAAATATGCAACAGTACCGTTACACTCCATTTTTCCATTCCATTGCCAAACACAGCCATGCATGGCTGCAGGAAGAGATCCTCCACAACTTCTTCCATTTGTCATTCTGAGTAACGGGGGTGTGGCTAGGCCTTATTTCCATCTTCCTCTCAACCATCTTTCAACTATCTTAGTATAGTAAATAGGTAAATCTACCATTAAATTTTTGTAGGACCCACATGAATTTACAAATTTAATGGTGAATCTATTAGATTTGCAAAAAGAGATGGTTAAGAGAATAGTGCATAGCATGTCTCACACTCTCTGTGGTCTGAAACATGTAGTCAAATTAGTAAGGTGGATCTTATAACTGAAATAAAATAAAGAGAAATAACTGGTGTCAATAATTTGCTCATATATATATATATATATATATATATATTTTACATGTTTAATAAATCAATTATTAAATTTATGGGGTCCATAAATTTAATAATTGATTTATAAGTTGAGGTGGAAAAAATATGAAAAAAAGTATATATTAATACCAATGATTTCTCTAAGATAAATTAGATAGCCGCCAAAGTACATGTGTCCAATGTGTTGGCGGTTTCCCTTATTTATGCTCCAACTGTATCCTATTTGTAGTCGGTGATGAAGCTTGTATTATAATAAGTATTTATTATGCGAGAGAATGTTGGGTGTGATTTGCCCTACTTGACTCACAAGCTACCTTGGTAACCAACCAACTCACGAAATCACTTCCAGCTTGATACTCATTCTTTTCCCATTTCTTCATCAACCAACTCACTGCTGCTAGCTGCCCTTCTCAATCTTTCTTTCTCTCTCACATATATATATATATATATATATATGAGAGAGAAAGAAAGATTGAGAAGGGCAGCTAGCAGCAGTGAGTTGGTTGATGAAGAAATGGGAAAAGAATGAGTATCAAGCTGGAAGTATATATATATATATATATATATATATAACAGTTTTCCATCAGGTGAATACATGAGCTAAAAAAAAATAATACAAGAAAGAAAAAATTAGACAAAAGAAATTGTCGAGATGTGCTGCTGGAAGATAGCTTTGATGCCTAAGTTAACAAATTGTTTTTGAATGATAATAACAACTTTTAAATTGCACAAAGTCGACTCCGTTTACTTGGATAGAAGCCTCATTATATAGGAGGAAGTGGAAGTTAGCATCGGATCTGATCCGGGGATTGAGGCATTATCCCAAATATTTATGCTTATTCTTGGAACGGCTTTGATTTTCTCTGTATAGATTATCCAAGATTTCCTACAATGCTTCCTGAAGTATCCGTATCATGAGTTATTCAAACAATAGGCCCGATTTTGGGCATGGTTCATCTCTAAGACTTTCATTCCGGCCCATCTCAATAATTGAATTTTCCGACCGGCCAAATTCCCAATATTTTTCATTATTGAAAAAAATGTAAGAATGACAATTAGGGTGGTTGTTCTATTTGGACGTAATCATAAAAGCATATATTTGTTGAGAATCAATGAAAAGAGAGGTTTAGACGATGATCTCCACACTCACTCTCTCCAATCCAATTGAACCATAATCTAATCCAACATCACGTACCCACAACCTGCTTCTCTCTCTTGTTTAGAGAGAGAGAGGCTCTGAAGGGGGGAAAAAAAAAAAACCTAGCCGCCTCCTTAGTGAGGTCTTTTTCGCTGCCTCGCGCGGTCTTTCCGGGGAGGGGGAGCCTTTTCCTTTCTCTCCTCTCTTTTTCCTTGTTTTCTTGCTCGTTCTTGTTTGGATTTTCTGTGCTTTGTTCCGTTCTGTGCAGTTGCGCCACCTGTCGCTGTCCTGCTCTACCATCGCCGTCCTTTTGGACCTGATCTAGAATTTGTTACTGTATTTATACTGCGTTTACCTTTTGGATTTTGTTGTGGATTAATTCTAAACCCGCTTTTTCTTATTTGATCAATAATATAAAATAATAATAATAATAATAATAAAAAAAAAAAAACCAACTTCACGTACTTACTTGCCTATAATAGATATAATAGGTGTCCATGTATTCCTAGAGAGAGACAGCATTTTTTTGACTTTTTGCGAAAAAAAAGTTTGCTTTTATTTGGTATATTCCTTCTATATCCATTATTGGTAGTTGGCATGATTAGTTTGATCAAAGAAATCTCTCTCCCACACACACAGTAGAGACCACTTTCTCTGCCTTTTTTTTATCCAATTTTTTTTTTCTTAAAAAAAAAAAAACCATTTATTATATTGTAAGACCCACTTTAAAAAGATTGAATAAAAATAAAAGTCAGAAAAAAGATAAATAACCATTATCATTTGTTACACATGCAGTAGCCCATTTGCAAATGATTTGGTTGATAAGGTTTTGATGGTTATCCCTATTATCCATTGAAGGTTTTAGGTGTAAAAGCAATTATTATAGAGCACGTGATTTGGTGGTCCAACAAACATCTCATGACCATAATTGAAAAGACAAGGTGGTCACTGATCAGTCACACCAACTTCAGACAATTAAAAATGCCTTAGACTTCCCACGTTCGAATGTGCCTTATTCATCCTTAATCCTAAATGCTGCACTCATCACCTCCTCACTTATCTTCTTAATTTTATTTGGGTATACCCAAATAAGTCCATCTTCATTATATAAAATTGTTGAAGCTTTGAGAGACCATCTCTTGAGTTTCATTGCAAAAATCTCGTATAAATTTAATTTACTGTATAGAATGTCATATAATCACGAATTTTGAGCTTCTATATTTGAGTGGTAGTGGTTCAGTGATCCAAGAAAATTACTAAAGGGTTAGGCACGTATTAGGGTAAGGGTTCGAAAATCTCCGTAATGAAAAATCACCCGATTAGTATTATCTACTTTGGTTCCCACAGATATTCTGGTGGGGCTGGATTAAGCTATGACTCGGCTGATCTTGAGAGTGTGCTTGTGGTTCCCTTCGTTTATGTCACTCCTGAGCAATGCCCAGCGGGTATGTGATACTATAGTCATACGTCAAGTATGATAGCCATAGTTAGTCTCTCTGGCCCTACCATTTTGCTTAGGGAAAAAAAAAAAAAAAAAATTCAGCATTGAGATGCACTCTAATTCTCTTAAAATTGTAACTAGGGACCATAACTCTTTTGATTCAGGGTTTTCATTGAAAATCAATGAACAGTCAAAATGAAAACAAAAAAAAATTAAAGAATAATCACACCACCCTTCAAAGGGTAGCCAATCAACCCGTCAAAGAGTAATAACCACCCTCTTGGAGTGAGAGGGTGGTCGGATCACTCTAATAACCACTTTCAAGAGGACGAAGAGCGGCCGACCATCCTCTCAAATGGGGAGGGATGTGCTAACACCAGAAAGGGTGATGTTATTTATTTATTTTAATGCTTGTGTTGTTTAATTCAATTTTTTAGTGTTTAATTGACTTAAGTCAGACTATTCATTGAAAATGAAATGAGAGACTTGAATTAAAGAAATTATATTAGGTCTCTAATTAATTTAATTTAATTTAATTTAATTTAATTTAATTTAATTTTTAATTTTTTTAATTATTAGGTCCCTGGTTGCTTAAAGTCACCAAAAGAGAATTGACTTTTTGTAGTCCTGGTTTGCATAAAGTGAGCCACAAACAATCAGCCTTTCCATGATTCTTGTGACATGGCATTATTGTATAGCAACCTAACAAAGCTTAAAGCCTAGAATCAAGCTGTAAAATGTACACTTTTTTCTCCATTTGAAGAACAGCTGGCCTTTTTCCTTATAATCTATACGAATTCAGAAGACTTTTGCATTACCCTTGGCGACCAAGTAAGCTAGAAAGAAAGAAACAAAGAATAAATATTTTATGCCAACCTCCTAAACTACCTTAAACCCTAGTTCATCAGCCTCAAACTTTTTCTCTAGCTTCTTCATGAACAGCTGGCTTCTTCTTTTTTATTCTATTGGACTATAAGGCTATAACCCAAAAAAAAAAAGGAAAAAATACTTTAGCTCTCTCTCTCTCTAAAACCCATAATTTTCCTGTAACACCCCGAACTCATTAGTGTTAAAACTTGTTAACCTAGAAGCATAGAACATTAAATGCATGAGTTTGAAAAGCCTTTATTAAAAATAATTGCATAAATATAAAGGTCTTAAACATAACATCATAAATTAGTTTAGAAAATAATTATATCTCGCTTGTGCTCGTAGGCACTTATCGAAAATGAGTAAACTTAAAACTCGTCATGTCTGTTTTTGATACTTTTTGTCTTTCAGTATTTGAAGGGGCGTCCATAACAACTTGTTCTGTCTTTTCTTGGACTCATCAACTCTTTTAGTAGTTGGACCGAAACTAAGAAGCTTTTGAGTACCCTTCGAATGCATTCACAACACCCTACCATGGGCCGCTATAGCCAGCTATGCTAACAGCTTTCTTTCATGCTTTCACCATCTCAAGGATTCCCTCGGGAGCTATGGAAAGGACTTGCTTGAATTTCTGTTGTTATTTTCCATTAGGAAAAAAAAAAAAAAAACAAATATTTCAACCGGGTCACAAGGATGCTCGACTCGGTATTTTCACGTTAATATTAGTAGACAATTATAAAATAAAAATATAAACGCACCTCTTTTTGCCTAGCTACCACGCAAAATTGTTGAAAATAAAACTATAGGAATATATATATATTTTTTTAATCTATGTTTGACAACATCAAACAACCAGGCGGCTAATGGAGCAATTCATCATGCTAAACTAGTTTAATATTCTTCGAAGCTTCCAAATAATAGAGATTAATTATGTAAATTAATACCATTCTTAGATTTTGAGGTCGGCATCATGTTTAATCTATACATTTTAATTAATCTTTAACTTTATATCCCTAACGAATCAATCATTCTGTTATAATTTTCTCCTTAGAAAATATTAAATCATTGCATTTTCTTATGATGATGTAATTCATGTTTTCATTTGTCATCATCTTGAATGAGTTCTGATCAGGACAACTATAAAGTTATTAACGTTAATTTAATCAACGTTTTAGTGAGCATTTGAAGCGCTGGCATCTCATAAAATCGTTGACAGAAGAACCATCTTTTGCTATTAATTCTTTTTTGTTTTTTGTTTTTTTGTTTTTGCTCTAAAATTGAAGCTAATGAGTTCTTGCGATTTTTCTCATAAATATTAAATATGTTTAATGTCAATAAAACATAAACATGCCCTTCATATATGGAACTCATTTCTCTATATGTATATGGTGGCCTTTATAGGAAGTCGACATTAATTTATTATAGGATAAAATGGGACGAGAATTCTCTCTTATTAGATAGTCTGAAATTCATAGGAATTCGGACAACTTAAAAAAGGGCGACGCTAGCTAGATTCGGGCTGGCTATGATGTAAAGCCCACCTATTCGATAATCCATTGATGTGGAAGCCAATCTCGTTGCCTTTTCAATAATTTGTCCAAATTTTTATAAATTTTTAAAAATAATATTAGAAGCTCTATTTTTATCTTATAATTACTCACACCACTAACGTAGCAGTCCAAATCAACCACTGGCACCGTCCTTGTAAAAAAAAAAAAAATTCAAGAATTAATTGACACTGTCATATCATCTTCATGAAATAATTAAAAAATAAAAATATAATATATAACATTTCTCAAATTTTTAAATAACCTAATAACAAAAAAAAAATCTCTAAAAAATAAACTCCCAATTGTTATTACACATTTGGGAGGACATTGTTGTCATAATGGAAAATTTGTCTGCAGGCCCGTCAAGTTGGGCTAGCTTTTAACAGGTAACCAAAATTTTCTGGTTTATTTATTTATTTATTTTTAATTTTTCTTCATCTTCTTTTGTTTTTTTCTTTTAATTTTCTAATTTGTTATAAGGTATGCTGTCAACCCAAATGGACGAAAAATATTTATTTTTTAAAAAAGAAAGTGATACCAGTTACACATCTTTTGTTCATGTGAGTCCCATGGATTTAATAATAAATTAAAAAAGAAACAATAAAAAATATATATTTTTGAAGTCAAATATTTTTCAATTCATAAAGATTGTTGGAAGATTATTCATACTAGTTCTAAACTGCCAAGTCTAACCGCTAGAGGGCGGCATTGGAATATGTGGATGGGGGAATGTTATTGAGACAAGACAGCTGTTCAACTTCCTTAAAAAAAAACATTAAAAAATGGAATTTTAGGCAATAAAAGATTATCAATTTATCATCATCTTTTTATTTATTTAATTGGATTACAAAGCTAATAAAATCTTTTATTTAAATAAATGAGTAGGGTTGTATCAAACAGTCGGCTGCCTGTACCATGATTCATAAACTAATATATATATATATATATATATATATAATTATCCATTCGAGTCGGTAAGTAATGTGAGAGAGTTTACATTTATTTTGGCATGCGGGTGAGTTTTAGATACGCTCTCTCATATTATTTATTTGATTTACTAATAATTTAAATAGATAATTGCTGTAAATCTTAATTCGGTCAGTATTATTTGTTTTTTTTTTTTTTTGACGTGTCCGCACAAGAGGAGGGAGCGGGATTCGAACTAGTGACCTCCGCTTTATTATGCGTGGTCCCAGCCGATTGAGCTACCTCTTGGGGACTGTATTATTTGATTTGATTAGTGGCTTAGAGCACAATCCAACCTAAATGGTTAAGTGAATAGATAATTGCTGTAAATCTTAATTCGGTCTGTATTATTTGATTTGATTAGTAGCTTAGAGCACAATCCAACCTAAATGGTTAAGTGCACAGGTGAGGTGGGTTTAGTGTCTTACAAGTAACCCACTTCCTGCTTCCTGTCCAAGAAACGAATAATTAGCTTGGGACAGCCTGTTATTTGTAAATGGTGAACAAAATTTGCTAAAAATTGTGAGTTACTTTTTTTTTTTTACAAGTTTAATAAAAAATATATATTTGTAAATTACTTAAAATGGGATTAATTATCTAATTCTCTCTGTATGAGAAAGTTCGGAACCTAAACAAACCCCCCTCCCCCCCCTCCCTAAATTCATGACCTCTATTTGTTTTTAAGTCTTGGCCTGTAAGTTTGTGCTTTCAATTTTATTTACCTAAACTACCCCTCCATTAATTTCAAGCCTACCTCAAGAGAACGTAATTTCATCCCCTTACTATTAACCAACTTGGGTTGGGAAAACGCGCGCGCAAATACTTTCCAGCGGGAGAGAACTCGTCCTGAGTCCGACGTGGCAAATCTCTCTCTCTCTCTCTCTCTCTCTCTCACAGCTTGCCTCTTGAGCTTCCCTGTTTTCCAACTATTTTCCAATTTGCATAGATTCTGCTTGACCATTCCTCTCTCTCTCTCTCTCTCTCTCTCTCTCGTATATATGAACAAATGGATGGATACATACGTTTCTGTCTCTCCATCTTTCTAATCATGTGGGTCTTTGCATCTCTCTCCCTTAAGCACCCCCATTGCTTTTCTTCTGGTTTTCTCTAACGCTGATTCTTGGCAACACCGGAATCCCATTTTCGCTGTCTCTTCTTTTCTTTACCTTTGCATCACATTTCTATAACCATTATACAATCGTTCTCTTTCTCCATCAACCCCCATCTTTCATCTTCTTCTTTTTCTTTTCTCCAAAACTCTTGGTGTTCAACATGTTTGACGGATTGTTGAAGTCGAAATTCTACTCCAAATGGTTCGACGAAAACCCATTTTGTTTTCTTCCTTTTGTCTTTGTAATTTTGGGGTGTTTTTTGTTTCTTTTATTTCTTTAGATTGTTGGGTATGTTTTGATTTCCGTTGATTTGATTTTTTGGGCTTTGTTGATTTAGCAAATCAAATATCAATCTGTTGAAGAAGCGGCTGGAGGTGATAAGGAAGAAGAAAGGCGTGGTGCTGAAGTATTTGAAGAATGATATTGCTGATCTTCTTAGGAGTGGCCTTGACATCAATGCCTATGGCAGGGTAAGTTTCAGGTTCATTTGGGTTTCAGCTGTTTGATATTCCTGCTTTGTCCTAGTTTTTTGGATTGATGTGGTAAATAAGCTGAGATTCAGGATTAGTTTTTTTTTTTTGGTCGTTTTGGATGATCTTGTGGCCTCAATTTGTTGAAAAAGTCTTTGCATATTTTAGTTTAATTCGGGTTCATGGATTTCGCTTTTGCATGATCTTTTTTAGCATTTCTGGTGTGTGATCATGGAAATCAGTAGCTGTTACATAACTTGATGCTGTTCATTACTGATTTTCAATTGTTATTTTCTTTCTTAGTGTTTCATATTTCTCTTAGGTATGGAATCTTGCAGTTGTTTGCATCCAAACAAAGCTTTATATTTCTCTATTTGTTTAATACCCTCCGCCGATCTTGAAAGTCCTCATGATTTCCTGTGTCCAGTTCCGAGTCGGTTCGTATTAAAATGTGTGACATTGACTTTTTGCAGAAATTTGTTTCATGGGTTTTGTTCTTTTATTAGTTATAGAAAAAGGGAATAATAATAATTTTTTAGTGGGACCCAATTTTTGTCATTGCCACAAAATGGCATCACATGCATCTCCCAACTCCCATGAAATGCGGCTTCAAATGTTCATGCATGTGTTCCTCTCCGTTATGGTTGCCAATTGTTTTTTTGTTTTTTTACTCGAACTCAACACATATCATTGAAAACTTTAATCGGTTTAATTAAATAGGTCAGATTATGATCGATTTATATAATCTTATACCTATTTTTCGATACGATGTGAACCGACACACAACATTTATAGCAAACAATTTTGGAAAATGTTAGGCTTACAAACACATTTTACAAAAAACCTTTTACAAATTAACGTGGCACAACATGATTGGGTTTCTCAAAATTTAAATTTATTTTATATCCAATCATGTTATGCCACATTAGTTTGTAAAAGTTTTTTTTTGTAAAATGTGGTTGTAAGCCTAGCATTCCTCAACAATTTTTTAACACGACCGGCAAACCTGACACAAACTCAATATAAAATTAGCAGATTATAATTAAGAAGTTTGATATGTTTAATAAAATAAGTCGAGTTATAATTGACTTATATAGTATTGTACTCGTGGCTTAACACTATCCTAAATCATTTTTTAACCATGAAATTATTCTTTATATGGTCGCATGAACTGTGTCGCTTGATATAGTATTGTCCCGGGGCATGTGAGAGAATTGTGGCAAAGTGAAAGATTTTAACAAAAGATGAAGAATAATGCTACACTTAGAAGATAAAATGACGAAGGAGAAGAAATAGGAGAGGGAAATTGCTCCAGAGAGAGGTTTTTTAAAGGTGAAAGATTTTGGCTTCTCATGGTTTTTGGAGAGCTCTGAGCCATTTTAGTGGGAACAGTTGCAGGCTTCGTAAAATAGTGTTTTTAGATTTTGGTTGGATATTTTCTTTCAGAAGGTGGCATTGGAACAAACCCTTACGGGGTGTAGCGCTTCCTTTGCATTCCACAGAGAAATGCATGTATATATATATACTGTGTACGAGGATTTGATAATACTTGCTACAATTTTGTCCCCTGGATTGAGTTATATAGAATGTAGAGAAGGACAATAACAATACAAGCATAAACATAAAGGCATCAAAAGTCTCATGTTGAAAGAATATGACCAGAGTCAGGACAGATAGGAACTTGCAAAGAGAAGATGGGGCTTGTGATAAGATGCATGGGGATATGGGTCCATAATAATATTTCTCACTAAACTGAGTAATTTGGTCCTATAAATTATTGTTTCCTTTTGCTAGATATGAATTTTTGCGTATCCATTTCATAGGACTGCTGGATTAATGTAGTAAATATGACTGATGAATGATTATATATATGTCTGTGTATGAATAATTGAAAGAGATTATGCTTTCTTGAACACTAAACTAGAGCAGTGAAACACAGCTTACATCCTTATTTTGCTTATATTGATTCAGAAATTACCACACACAGACTCTATATTATTTTTAGCTAAAGCTTTTAACACTATGTAAATGGTGAACAGGCAGAAGGGCTTCTGGTCGAGCAAAACATGTCATCCTGTTACGAATTCATTGAAAAGTTCTGTGGGTGTATCTCCACTCATCTCTCTGCCATGCATAAACAGAGGTACATGTGACTGCCTAACCAATAGTGATTTTGCATGTTCTATCAAATAGCATTCTTGGCCCAAGTATTCATGTCATCTCTCTTTTGCTCTCTTGTTCTCTGTCTCACTGATATGGGATTTGGACTTGAAACAAAAATGCATTTTTCCGGGGAATTTCCGTTGATCTTACTGAAAGAAACTTTTCCCTATTGCCAAAAGAAGAAGAAGAAACTAGATGAGTAGATTCGAGGCCACATGAAGTAATATATCTGCGTATCTAGACATATGAGAAGTATTGTTTTGAAATTACCATCTAAGTATGCCGATACCATGTTATCATGCATACAGGCACTTTTTCAGTTTAAATTTTTATTTTTTCTCAAATGCATTCAATCTTTTTACCTTATTATGTTTTAACTGGAGATGGAAGCAAATACTTGTATGCTGCTTCTTGTTTTCTCTCTCTTTCAATTTTCACTATGATTAGGAGTTAAGAGAGAAGGGAAAGGATAGGTATGGAGAAGAAAGGATATTTTCTCTTGTTTGGATGTGTACAAGAGAACAGAGTTATATACTTTTGCAGTTTACCATTAGATCCTTTGTCGGACCAATTTAATTGCATATTCAGTTGGGGGTATCTCGTATTACGAAGATAAATCATTAAGATGTTTTGTTCTCCTTCCAAACTCGGCCAGATTGAAAAGTGAGCCAAAAATGAGGGGGGGTTTTCCCCTCAAATCCTCTCCTCTCCCTTTATTCTCCCAGTCAAAGGATTATTCCTATCCCTTCTTCTTCCTTTCCTCATCCCAAAAATCCTCCATCCGATCTGGGTGTTAACATTTTATTAAGTTTCTTGTGCAGTTGAAGCTTGCCGTACTGAGTGGTCATGAACAAAAATCTTAGACTGAGCTGCTACTTTTCAATTGAATTGAATTGATTCAGTACATTTGCTTAATCATTAAGGTTCACAAATTAAGCACTTTCATTTGGAGTTTGAGCATGCGACTCATACATCTTACCTTATTTCTATTGAGGCCTACTGAAGAGTCCTAACTTTTATCAGATTACTAACTGAGTAGAGAGGATAACGCTTAACATACAGTTAGCCATTTGGATATAGTCATAGGAACTTCTTTGAGAGCTAGATGTTGAGGACTTGGAGCTAATTTTTCGGCTTTAATCTTCAAAATATTGATTTTAATCTACATATCAGTTTATACTTAAATGAGGCCTGAAAAAAAGGCTATACTTTCTTATTAAAATTTAACTGTTCTGATCCTGAGATTCATATCTTTCCCTACACCTTCTGTTTTATCCTTTATATAGCGGTTGCCCTGAGGAGTGCAAGGAAGCTGTTCCATCTTTGATGTATGCAGCCGCAAGATTCTCTGATTTGCCTGAGCTCCGAGACCTGAGATCTATGTTTACCGAGAGATATGGAAATTCCCTTGAATCTTATATAAATAAAGAGGTAGATTCATATATAGGTTCCTTAATAACTCGTCTCTACTATTCCCAGCTCCAGTCCATTAATAATATATATATTGCTTCTTTTGTGAATATCTTTGTTTGCGGTACTGACCAAGCTAATGGCTTTGATTAATCAGTTTGTTGAGAGGTTGAGGTCAAATCCTCCTACAAAGGAGGTGAAGATTCAGTTACTGCAAGACATAGCACAAGAATCCAATATAGGATGGAATAGCAAGGGTTTAGAACAGAAATTGTATACTACTGCACCAAAACAAGTAAGCTTCACTTTCTATTACTATAGTTACCTCCAAAATTGTTAGACAAAGATATCAGAAGGGAAATGGAAAACAACTCGGAGATGGGGGGTTATAAAAAGATATCTTTTACCTTTAGAAGGAAGGATGGGGACGTCTTTAAGACAATGGAAGCCATATCTACAAAAGGCCTGCTTTTAGCTCACAATTTTTATATATACCAATATAACCTTATTGCTCACAAGTTCGAGGCCGGCCCTCCACTTTAATTTAGTTCTACTTGTCATAATTGATCTCCCTTTCTACTTCTGATTACTTTTTGCAACATGTATGACTTCTTCCAGGACCATCCTGAATGTGTTTCTTTAAGCAATATTGAGGATGAGAAATGGCAGAAAAACAAGGATGATGCAGTCCCAGAAAGAGACAACCAGAATGCTGGGAACAGACCGAGCAATGGGAAGGGTTCTATTACAAAAAGAAAGGAAAATGACCGTAATTTTCATGGAAGAAAGGATGACGTCATTCATGATAGGCACAGGATGCCTAGCAGTAGTGAAGAAGAGAGGACTAAAGATATATCCCAAGATGGCCTAAAAACTTCTTCAAGAACGGTTGGAAGTGTTTCTGCAGATGAAGTAGAAAAGGAGACACCATTTCACTATAAACTTACCCCTCCACCTTACCTCAAAAAGAAGGCTGACAAAAACAAAAGCAGTCCAGAGGAACCCCCCACAAAATTAGAAGTTAATGTTGATATGGAAGCAGCTCATCAACATATTGGTGGTCCTGTTGTTGAAGATAAGCCAAAGCCAAGGTCGGTTAGGAGGAGAAACTTGAAACCACAGCCGGATGCGGTTGATAATGATCCAAGGGATGCCGAGGAAAGGAAGCTAGATGGCCATCTGATGCAATACAATAAGAAGCAGTCACCCTTAGAAGCCGGCAAAACAAAAACATATCTGAAACCTCCTCCTTCACAACAAAGAAGAGATCACGAGTATGATGAATATAGTAGGAATAGAATGAAATCTGATTCGGATGTTCCACCTGTTAGAACAGCATCTTTTCCACTGGAACCAACTCTACCGGAGGCAACGAAAAAGCATGTTCGAACCACTTCCTTACAACCAGAGATGCTGAGCATGGCAGGGCATGTGCATCCTAAGCTACCAGAGTATGATGATTTGGCAGCTCGGATTGCAGCTCTTAAGGGAAGATGAAAGTATTAGATACTTAGAAACCAATTCTTTCTATTCTTTTTTTACAAAAAAAAAAAAAAAAAATCTTAAATTCTATACATTCTAAATGTGTGATACGGATTTCTGTAGTTACTTTGAGTACATTAGTTTGTGTAGGGCATGCTCTACCAGTTTCTTCACAAGCTGACATGCTGAACATGTTGGTGCATGCCCATATACTAAGCTACTAGATTTGTAATGAATGTTCATGAGCTTGGACTGCAACAGAAACTTTGGAGGCAGATTCATTCTTTTTTTTTTTTTTTTTGGTTTTTCCTCCAACACAAAATCTTTACATGTTACACACCCATTGTGGGGTTTGTCTATTTTCTATTACATTACATGCAGGCATATGTATAAAATTACATCAGCTTTTTCCATAGAGATTTACAAGGAATACTAAAAAAAAAAAAAAAAATCAGTGGAAGCGAATAAGAGAAAAAAACACAAAATTTGAGTGGTTTAGTGTTAACACCTACATATAAGACTATAATCGAGCAAATTTCTACGAGCGGATTCGCATAGTATCGAACTCGAGTTCAGGTCGAGCTAAATCGAGCAAGTTGTCAAACAGACTAGTTTATTTATAGTCCTAACTACATCTACCACATCTAATCACCCAAGGGCTACATTTTACTGCAACTGACGTAATTTCTCTTTACAATACGAAGGCTATATAGCACAGCACCTGACCAATTCTATGGACTATCCAAGATGTAAAGCCGTAAAGGTAGTTCATAAAGTAGCAAAAAATTTTGAGGTGAACATCTGAACGACTTGTCGCGCATGTCGAGAACGTAGTGTCGTTCATAAGATGGCAAAACGTGGCTCTGCCGTTTTGCTCCTCTTCTTGATTTCGTGCAATTTCAAAAACAGGACAAGAATGGAAAGCAGAGTGAAATTGGGGATTTAGGGTTTGCTTTTAGAATCGAATACTCCAACCACCACCACCACCATCATCTGAAGAAGAAGAAAAAGAAGAAGAAGGAACGGCGCAGATATCGATGCAAATGAACAGCAGAGATCCACCACCGGCAGAGGAGGAGGAGCAAGATCAGGTGATGAGCGAGGTCCACCTGGGATGCCCACCTGGCATCTCTGGGCCCCACATTTCCCACTTCGCCATTTCTCTTCCACCTACCACATACACTGATGCTTCTGAATATGACGACGAAGAGGCTTCTACAGATCAAACGATCAGCGTGGACCAAGACGGTGATTTGGTTCTTAGTAGACGCAACAGTCAGTTTATTTCACTTGCTCTGTGCATTTGCGAGGTTCAATGTCTTTTCGTTTGATGTGAATGAATATTTCTTACTATCAATTTGCAGAACCATGTTTGGACAGTTATAGCTTGAGCATTCAGCACAATATCACATCATCGATTCCGAGCGTGGGTTTGCAGGTGGTGGTTATTGGGTTTCTTATTTGATGTTTCTCTCGGATTTTATGTGCTTTGTTTTTTATGTCCCTCCTCAACCCTCCCCATTTCAGGTGTGGAGAGCGGAGCTTGTGTTATCTGATTTTGTGTTGCATAAGATGTTTACTTCATCTGAGTTTGATGGAATTGTTGCATTAGAGCTTGGTGCTGGAACAGGTATTGCTTTGATTTTCATGCTGCTTTTTACCATGTTTGAAACCCACAACCAAAAATGAATATGATATGAACGTGTTGAATCTCATCAGGAACTATAATAAATCTACATGTTATGGATTATTTAAGGGATATCATTTTTATGCTTTCCATTGACACTTTCTAGCCATTTATTAATATTTTTGAAGATTATAAAATTATATCGTCTATCTCAAACATTAAGGCATCTTGGATGACAAGATTTATCCTACGGTTTTCACCAGGATTGGCGGGTATATTACTTGCACGTGTTGCGGAAACAGTGTTTCTGACCGGTATGGTACCTTGCCTATACTAGAATATCATTCTTTATTCATATCTGAAATGATTCGTTATTTCAACAGTTTAGGAATTATATCCTCAATAAGTTGCCTGAAATATTGCCCAAAATATTTTATTCTGATGGATGGATGGATGCCTAATCAGTTATGTCTCATATATGGTTTACTGATATATGACTATTTGCAGCTGTGGATATATCAAATTAAATGCTTGGTTTCTACTTCCTCTGATTTTTTCCCCGGCCTGTTTTCCCTTATTTTCCCTTATGGTTTTTATGTTGCTGGAACGGAGGGCTGTTGAAAAGCACAAGTTTTGCAGATATTTTACAAGAACGATATCCATTTTTGAAGTGATATTGTGAAATAGATGGAAGGAGCTTATACTTAATGGAGCCAATAAGCATGACTCTTTCTCTCTCTCTCACACACACACACATACATGTCCATGCTTGCAGACTTTCATGTAGACTATTGTTAACTAGAGAAGTAGATACTATAGAAGGCAATGTCAAATAGAGCGCATGAAATTAGGTTATCTTATTAGAACACTATATTAGAAGGGAAAATCAGTACACCTGATTATTATGAACCAATAATGCTTTTTAACTGAAAAAACTTATACTGATTGTATTTATAACCCCTTTCTGTCACAATATTCTTAATAAAAGATTGAAATCCTTCACTTACATCCTCCACTGTCAGATTGCTCATAACTTATGGAGTTCTATCTTTGGCCTTTATGGATTAAAGTGGGTCATGTTACTTCACTTTGTTATGCAGAATCTGAATTAATTATGCTTTTCTCAATAGGCCTCTTTATTTGTTGACAGACCATGGTGAAGAAATTCTCAACAACTGTGCTAAGAATGTTGACCTTAATTCTGAACTGTTAAACTATCGAGCTGCAGTTCACATACGTGAACTTGATTGGATGAGTCCCTGGCCTCCTAGAGTAAGCGCAGGAGAGACTTCTCTGCATAAAAGGTGAGATTTATTACTTTTGTTGATAATGCAAAGAAAGCTAAAGAATCTAAAGATAACTTTAAAGATGGTTGGTCCAACAAGAATTTGACTTTTGATATGGTTCCAGCATCATATACCCTTTAAATAATTTTTTTTTTCTTTTTCTTTTTTGCAATTTTTAAAAACCCATTTTCTTGCTTTTTCCAACAATTCTGTCATACCTTAATGTCTATAACTTGGGAACATATATCATTTTGTGTAGTAGTGTCATCCAGGTATACATGGACCTTTTCAGAAGTTGAAGAAGTCCAGGGAGCTTCTGTGATTGTAGCTGCTGATGTAATTTACAGCGATGACTTGACTGATGCATTTTTTGGTGTTCTAGAGAGATTGATGTCACTGGGTTCTGAGAAGGTATACAAATCAAACATGGTAGTATGGCCAGCAATATGGAATAGCAAATATCACATCACGAGAGAATTGTGAGAATCTGTCCTCATTTTGGACTGAAAGATAAAAGATGCTTAAGATTCTGGACTAGGGCTTGATGGACCTTCCAGATGTAGTTAAAATGAATAGTTTTTCCCATGTGGGTGAAAGATACCCTCTCATTCAATTGTTGACATCTCTTGTCTGTTTAAATAGAAATTTTCTAATTTTCTCATATGGTGATCAAATAAATGACAACAACCTTCTTATCTTTCTCAGGTGCTATACTTAGCATTGGAAAAGCGCTACAACTTCAGTCTCATTGATCTTGATGTTGCTGCAAATGGTTATTCACATTTCTGTAGCTATCTGAGGGATGAAGAGGGTAAGCATCTTACCATTTAGGATGTGCTTATTACTATGAGATCTCCGTTTACAGCCTTGTTATGTGTTATAATCTGGTTTTGTAATGGTGATGCAGATTGTGAGGAAGTCAAAAATGGATGTCTCCCTTGTTTTGTTGGGAAGGTCATAGATCTCACACAAATTCCAAAATATGTGAAGGAGTACGAGAGAGGAAATGATGTTGAGATTTGGCAGATTAGGTACGAGAAAAGATCCCAATTCAGGGACTCCTGTGACAATGAGACTTAAGTTATGTAAACCTTGTGTTTGTAAAAATCCATTTAGTTTGTTATAAATGTCTCAACCAATCCTGTCCTCAATTCTATTTTTATAGTGGAAAATCCTTGAAAAGGTCATCTTATGCTCATCTAATTCAGAGTTTTACTTATTAGAAAGCCAGATTTCTTTTATCTTTTCTAGAATTGGCATTGCCTCTCCATTTTAAGTTTCTTTTTCTTTCGGGTGCCCCAAAAGTCCATGAGTTTTGCTTATGCAACAATGGCATCACAAATGTTGTCAACTAATAGTAAATCTAAAAAAAAAAAAAATCCTAATTAAAAAATCAGGAGGGAACAATCAGAGTAGCTACTCTACCTAAGTGTGATTATAGTAGTATCTACTTGCTTAGAAACTGCACTGAATGGGCCTAGACGATGAGAACTGTAGGTTTTTCCTCAATTCTGATTGAATTATAACTTGACATAATCCCACCAGGACATCATTAGAACCCAATACAACTAATCCTAAACAAGTTTAAATAAAATAAAATAATAATAATAATAATAATAAAAAGAAACTCTAAAATGATATTCCAGCACTAGCAGAAGAGTTGACATTCTTAAAAATTGGCCCTTTCCCAATATCAAAGTTCCATTAACCGATCATTAAGTTAACATGTATTAATCTTTTGGAAACAAACTCCTTTCATAGTAGCTTATATTATATATGAAGCAAAAGAGATATATTAGTTAGTTTAGGGATAAAATGTTTTATAGCATAGCATAAATTTGGCCAAATGCACAGCAAATCATAACTAATTCTATCTACATAATTACACGTGGTTCGTTCTTCAAAATATTGATGAAAAAAAGATTAAAAAATAAAAAAAAGGAGTTGATACTATGCGTACGGTACTTGAAAAATGAAGAAGACGGGAATTGTAACAGATTTGATTGATGTGAGAAAAAGTAAGAATGTTTTGTATGAAAAAGTGAAAGAAATTTGTTTTGTTGTGATTTTTTTATTTGAATAGTAATAAAAAGTGATTGATGTGATATAAAAAGTAAAAATGTTGTGGTTGATTTTGAGAGGAATAGTAGGGGTTTTTTTTTTTTGAGTCCATTGCCAAAAGACTAGAAAGATAAAGTGGACGGGAACTGTAACAGATTTAATTGATGTGATAAAAAAAGTAATGTTTTGTATGAAAAAGTGAAAGAAATTTGTTTTGTAGTAATTTATTTTTATTTGAATAGTAATAAAAAGTGATTGATGTGATATAACAAGTAAGAATGTTGAGGTTGATTTTGAGAGGAATAGTATGGGCTCTTTTTTTAGTTCATTTCCAAAAAACTTGAAAAATGAAGTGGATGGGAACTGTGGTAGATTTGATTGATGTGAGAAAAAAAAGTAAGAATGCTTTGTATGAAAAGTGAAAGAATTTTATTTTGTTGTGATTTTTTTTTTATTTGAATAGTAATAAAAAGTAATTGATGTGATTTAAAAAGTAAGAATGTTGGGGTTCATTTTGAAAGAAATAGTAGAGGCTTTATTTTTAGTCCTTTGCCAAAAAAATTTGGACTGTGTTTGCCAAAAGACTTGAAAAATGAAGTTGATAGGAACTGTAAAATATTTGATTTATATGAGAAAAAAAGTAAGAATGTTTTGTATGAAAAAGTGAATTAGAAAATTTTTTTTGTAGTGATTTTTTTATTTGAATAGTAATAAAAAATAATTGATGCATGTAAAAAGTATGAATATTGAGATTGATTTTGAGAGAAATAGTAGGGGCTTTTTTTTTAGTCCTTTGCCAAAAAAATTTAGGCTGTGTTTGCCAAAAGACTTGAAAAATGAAGTGGACGGGAATTATAACAGATTTGATTGATGTGAGAAAAAAAGTAAGAATGTTTTGTATGAAAAAGTGAAAGAAATTTGTTTTGTTGTGATTTTTTTATTTGAATAGTAATAAAAAGTGATTGATGTGATATAAAAAGTAAAATGTTGTGGTTGATTTTGAGAGGAATAGTAGGGGCTTTTTTTTTTTTGAGTCCATTGCCAAAAGACTAGAAAGATAAAGTGGACGGGAACTGTAACAGATTTAATTGATGTGATAAAAAAAGTAATGTTTTGTATGAAAAAGTGAAAGAAATTTGTTTTGTAGTAATTTATTTTTATTTGAATAGTAATAAAAAGTGATTGATGTGATATAACAAGTAAGAATGTTGAGGTTGATTTTGAGAGGAATAGTATGGGCTTTTTTTTGAGTTCATTTCCAAAAAACTTGAAAAATGAAGTGGATGGGAACTGTGGTAGATTTGATTGATGTGAGAAAAAAAAGTAAGAATGCTTTGTGTGAAAAGTGAAAGAATTTTATTTTGTTGTGATTTTTTTTTATTTGAATAGTAATAAAAAGTGATTGATGTGATTTAAAAAGAAAGAATGTTGGGGTTCATTTTGAAAGAAATAGTAGAGGCTTTATTTTTAGTCCTTTGCCAAAAAAATTTGGACTGTGTTTGCCAAAAGACTTGAAAAATGAAGTTGATAGGAACTGTAAAATATTTGATTTATGTGAGAAAAAAAGTAAGAATGTTTTGTATGAAAAAGTGAATTTGAAAATTTTTGTTGTAGTGATTTTTTTATTTGAATAGTAATAAAAAATAATTGATGCATGTAAAAAGTACGAATATTGAGATTGATTTTGAGAGAAATAGTAGGGGCTTTTTTTTTAGTCCTTTGCCAAAAAAATTTAGGTTGTGTTTGCCAAAAGACTTGAAAAATGAAGTGGACGGGAATTATAACAGATTTGATTGATGTGAGAAAAAAAGTAAGAATGTTTTGTATGAAAAAGTGAAGATATTTGTTTTGTATTGATTTTTTTTATTTGAATAGAAATAAAAAGTGATTGATGTTATGTAAAAAGTAAGAATGTTGGGGTTGATTTTGAAAGGAATAGTAAGGGCTTTTTTTTTAGTCCTTTGCCAAAAAAATTTGGGCTTTGTTTGCTAAAAGACTTGAAAAATGAATTGGACGGGAACTGTAACTGATCTTATTGATGTTGAAGTAATTTTTTTATTTGAATAGAAATAAAAAGTGATTGATGTGATGCAAAAAGTAAGAATGTTGAGATTGATTTTGAGAGAAATAGTCGGGGTTTTTTTTTGAGTCATTTGCCAAAAAAACATTTGAGCTATGTTTGCCAAAAGACTTGAAAACTGAAGTGGACGGGAACTGTAGCACATTTGATTGATACGAAGAAAGAAAAAAAAAAAAAAAAAAAAGAGAATGTTTTGTATGAAAAAGTGAAAGAAATTTGTTTTGTAGTGATTTTTTTATTTGAATAGCATTAAAAAATGATTGTTGTGATATAAAAAGTAGAAATGTTGGGGCTGATTTTGAGAGGAATAGTAGGGGCTTTTTTTTGAGTCTTTGCCAAAAGACTTGAAAAATGAAGTGGACAAGACCTGTAACAGATTTGATTGATGTGAGAAAAAAAAGTAAAAATGTTTTAAATGAGAAAATGAAAGAAATTTGTTTTGTATTGATTTTTTTTATTTGAATAGTAATAAAAAATGATTGTTGTGATGTAAAAAGTTGAAATGTTATGGTTGATTTTGAGAAGAATAGTAAGGACTTTTTTTTAGTCCTTTATCAGCAAAATTTAGGCTGTGTTTGCCAGAAGACTTTAAAAATGAAGTGGACGGGAACTGTTCCAAATTTGATTGATGTAAGAAAAAAAGTAAGAATGTTTTGTATGAAAAAAGTGAAAGAAATTTGATTTGTAATAATTTTTTTATTTGAATAGTAATAAAAAGTGATTGCTGTGATGTAAAAAGTAAGAATGTTGGGATTGATTTTGAGAGGAATAGTATGAGCTTTTTTTTTAGTCCTTTGCCAAAAAAATTTGGGCTGTGTTTCCCAGAAGACTTGAAAACTGAAGTGGACGGAAATTGTAGCAGATTTGATTGATGTGAGAAAATAAATAAGAATGTTTTGTATGAAAAAAGTGAAAGAAATTTGTTTTGTTGTGATTTTTTTATTTGAATAGTAATTAAAATAAATTGATGTGATGTAAAAAGTAAGAATGTCGGGGTTGATTTTGAGAGGAATAGTAGGGGCAGTTTTTTTTTTAGTCCTTTGCCAAAAGACTTTAAAAATGAAGTGGTTGGGACTGTAGTAGATTTGATTGATGTGAGAAAATAAGTAAGAATGTTATGTATGAAAAAGTGAAATAAATTTGTTTTGTAGTAATTTTTTTTATTTGAATAATAATAAAAAGTTATTGATGTGATGTAAAATATAAGAATGTTGAAGTTGATTTTGAGATGAATAGTATGGGTTTTTTTTTTTTGAGGCCATTGCCAAAAGACTTGAAAAATGAAATGGACGTGAACTGTAGCAGATTTGATTGATGTAAGAAAAAAATTAAAAACGTGGAGGAAATTTGTTTTGTAGTGGTTTTTTTATTTGAATAGTAATAAAAAATGATTGATATGATGTAAAATGTAGAAATGTTGGAGTTGATTTTGAGAGGAATAATATGGGCTTTTTTTTTAGTCATTTGCCTAAAAAATTTGGACTGTGTTTGCCAAAAGATTTGAAAAATGAAATAGACGAAAACTGTAGTAGATTTGATTGATGTTGTAGTAATTTTTTTTTTGAATAATAATAAAAAGTGATTGATGTGATGTAAAAAGTAAAAATGTTGAGGTTTATTTTTAGATAAATAGTAGGGGCTTTTTTTTTTTTTTGAATATCTGTCAAAAAAAAAATCACTAAGGTTCAAAAAAAGATTACGAAAAACGAAGTGGATCTGGAACCGTAGAATTGTGATTTTGATTGATGTGTGAAAAAAAGTAAGAATGTTTTGTATGAAAATGTGAATTAGAAAATTTTTTTGTAATAATTTTTTTATTTGAACAGTAATAAAAAATGATTGATGTGATGTAAAAAGTAGGAATATTGTGATTGATTTTAAGAAGGGGCTCTTTTTTTTAGTCCTTTGCCAAAAGACTTGAAAAAATGAAGTGGATGGGAACTGCAGCTGATTTGATTGATGTGCGAAAAAAGTGAAAGAAATTTGTTTTGTAGTGATTTTTTTTATTTGAATAGTAATAAAAGTGGTTGATGTAATGTAAAAAGTAAGAATGTTGAGGTTGATTTTGAGAGGAATTGTGGGAGCTTTTTTTTTTTAGTCCTTTGCCAAAAGACTTGGAAATTGAAGTGGACGGGAACTGTAGCAAATTTGATTGATGTGAAAAAAAAACAAATGTTTTGTATGAAAAAATGAAAGAAATTTGTTTTGTAGTGATTTTTGTAGTTGAATAGTAATAAAAAGTGATTGGTGTG
>NC_081547.1:18462772-18480472 GCF_901000735.1 Corylus avellana
TTACCATGTTTGAAACCCACAACCAAAAATGAATATGATATGAACGTGTTGAATCTCATCAGGAACTATAATAAATCTACATGTTATGGATTATTTAAGGGATATCATTTTTATGCTTTCCATTGACACTTTCTAGCCATTTATTAATATTTTTGAAGATTATAAAATTATATCGTCTATCTCAAACATTAAGGCATCTTGGATGACAAGATTTATCCTACGGTTTTCACCAGGATTGGCGGGTATATTACTTGCACGTGTTGCGGAAACAGTGTTTCTGACCGGTATGGTACCTTGCCTATACTAGAATATCATTCTTTATTCATATCTGAAATGATTCGTTATTTCAACAGTTTAGGAATTATATCCTCAATAAGTTGCCTGAAATATTGCCCAAAATATTTTATTCTGATGGATGGATGGATGCCTAATCAGTTATGTCTCATATATGGTTTACTGATATATGACTATTTGCAGCTGTGGATATATCAAATTAAATGCTTGGTTTCTACTTCCTCTGATTTTTTCCCCTGGCCTGTTTTCCCTTATTTTACTTATGGTTTTTATGTTGCTGGAACGGAGGGCTGTTGAAAAGCACAAGTTTTGCAGATATTTTACAAGAACGATATCCATTTTTGAAGTGATATTGTGAAATAGATGGAAGGAGCTTATACTTAATGGAGCCAATAAGCATGACTCTTTCTCTCTCTCACACACACACAAACATACATGTCCATGCTTGCAGACTCTCATGTAGACTATTGTTAACTAGAGAAGTAGATACTATAGAAGGCAATGTCAAATAGAGCGCATGAAATTAGGTTATCGTATTAGAACACTATATTAGAAGGGAAAATCAGTACACCTGATTATTATGAACCAATAATGTTTTTTAACTGAAAAAACTTATACTGATTGTATTTAGAACCCCTTTCTGTCACAATATTCTTAAAAAAAGATTGAAATCCTTCACTTACATCCTCCACTGTCAGATTGCTCGTGCCTTATGTAGTTCTATCTTCGGCCTTTATGGATTAAAGTGGGTCATGTTACTTCACTTTGTTATGCAGAATCTGAATTAATTATTCTTTTCTCAATAAGCCTCTTTATTTGTTGACAGACCATGGTGAAGAAATTCTCAACAACTGTGCTAAGAATGTTGACCTTAATTCTGAACTGTTAAACTATCGAGCTGCAGTTCACATACGTGAACTTGATTGGATGAGTCCCTGGCCTCCTAGAGTAAGCCCAGGAGAGACTCCTCTGCATCAAAGGTGAGATATATTACTTTTGTTGATAATGCAAAGAATGCTAAAGAATCTAAAGATAACTTTAAAGATGGTTGGTCCAACAAGAATTTTACTTTTGATATGGTTCCAGCATCATATTATTCATATACCCTTTAAATAATTGTTTTTCTTCTTTTTCTTTTTTGCAATTTTTAAAAACCCATTTTCTTGCTTTTTCCAACAATTCTGTCATACCTTAATGTCAATAACTTGGGAACATATATCATTTTGTGTAGTAGTGTCATCCAGGTATACATGGACCTTTTCAGAAGTTGAAGAAGTCCAGGGAGCTTCTGTGATTGTAGCTGCTGACGTAATTTACAGCGATGACTTGACTGATGCATTTTTTGGTGTTCTAGAGAGATTGATGTCACTGGGTTCTGAGAAGGTATACAAATCAAACATGGTAGTATGGCCAGCAATCTGGAATAGCAAATATCACATCACGAGAGAATTGTTAGAATCTGTCCTCATTTTGGACTGAAAGATAAAAGATGCTTAAGATTCTGGACTAGGGCTTGATGGACCTTCCAGATGTAGTTAAAATGAATAGTTTTTCCCATGTGGGTGAAAGATACCCTCTCATTCAATTGTTGACATCTCTTGTCTGTTTAAATAGAAATTTTCTAATTTTCTCATATGGTGATCAAATAAATGACAACAACCTTCCTATCTTTCTCAGGTGCTATACTTAGCATTGGAAAAGCGCTACAACTTCAGTCTCAGTGATCTTGATGTTGCTGCAAATGGTTATTCACATTTCTGTAGCTATCTGAGGGATGAAAAGGGTAAGAATCTTACCATTTAGGATGTGCTTATTACTATGAGATCTCCTTTTACAGCCTTGTTATGTTTATAATCTGGTTTTGTAATGGTGATGCAGATTGTGAGGAAGTCAAAAATGGATGTCTCCCTTGTTTTGTTGGGAAGGTCATAGATCTCACACAAATTCCAAAATATGTGAAGGAGTACGAGAGAGGAAATGATGTTGAGATTTGGCAGATTAGGTACGAGAAAAGATCCCAATTCAGGGACTCCTGTGACAATGAGACTTAAGTTATGTAAACCTTGTGTTTGTAAAAATCCATTTAGTTTGTTATAAATGTCTCAACTAATCCTGTCCTGAATTCTATTTTTATAGTGGAAAATCCTTGAAAAAGTTATCTAATGCTCATCTAATTCAGAGTTTTACTTATTAGAAAGCCAGATTTCTTTTATCTTTTCTAGAATTGGCATTGCCTCTCCATTTTAAGTTTCTTTTTCTTTCGGGTGCCCCAAAAGTCCATGAGTTTTGCTTATGCAACAATGGCATCACAAATGTTGTCAACTAATAGTAAATCTAAAAAAAAAAATTCCTAGTTAAAAAAGCAGGAGGGGACATTCAGAGTAGCTACTCTACCTAGGTGTGATTATAGTAGTACCTACTTGCTTGAAAACTGTACCGAATG
The DNA here is from genome assembly GCF_901000735.1 of Corylus avellana. Taxonomy (NCBI): domain Eukaryota; kingdom Viridiplantae; phylum Streptophyta; class Magnoliopsida; order Fagales; family Betulaceae; genus Corylus; species Corylus avellana. The sequence goes on from NC_081547.1 coordinate 18,465,510, forward strand.
AGCCTAGACAATGAGAACTATAGATTCTTCCTCAATTCTGATTGAATTATAACTTGACCTAATCCTACCATGACATCATTAGAACCCAATACAACTAATACTAAACAAGTTTAAATAAAATAAAATAATAATAAAAAGCGACTCTAAAATGATACTCCAGCACTAGCAGAAGAGTTGACATTCTTAAAAATTGGCCCTTTCCCAATATCAAAGTTCCATTAACCGATCATTAAGTTAACATGTATTAATCTTTTGGAAACAAACTCCTTTCATAGTAGCTTATATTATATATGAAGCAAAAGAGATATATTAGTTAGTTTAGGGATAAAATGTTTTATAGCATAGCATAAATTTGGTCAAATGCACAGCAAATCACAACTAATTCTATCTATATAATTACACGTTGTTCGTTCTTCAAAATATTGATGAAAAAAAGATTAAAAAATAAAAAAAGGAGTTGATCCGTACGGTACTTGAAAAATGAAGTGAACAGGAATTGTAGCAGATTTGATTGATGTGATAAAAAAAGTAAGATGTTTTGTATGAAAAAGTGAAAGAAATTTGTTTTGTAGTAATTTATTTTTATTTGAATAGTAATAAAAAGTGATTGATGTGATGTAAAAAGTAAGAATGTTGTAGTTGATTTTGAGAGGAATAGTAAGGGTTTTTTTTTTTAGTCCATTGCCAAAAGACTAGAAAGATAAAGTGGATGGGAACTGTAGCAGATTTAATTGATGTGATAAAAAAAGTAAGATGTTTTGTATGAAAAAGTGAAAGAAATTTGTTTTGTAGTAATTTATTTTTATTTGAATAGTAATAAAAAATGATTGATGTGATGTAACAAGTAAGAATGTTGAGGTTGATTTTAAGAGGAATAGTATGGGCTTTTTTTTGAGTTCATTGCCAAAAGACTTGAAAAATGAAGTGGTGGGGCTTATGTGGGTGATTGATGTGGAAAGGTAAAAGTCTTTGTATGAAATAAAAGAATTATTTTTTGTGATTTATTTTATTTTATTTTTTTTTGGAATAAACGATAAAGTGATTGATGTGATTCTAAAAGTAAGAATGTTGGGGTTGATTTTGAAAGAAATAATAAAGGCTTTAGTCCTGCTTTGCCAAAAAGAATTTAGTGTGTTTGCCAAAGACTTGAAAAAATGGGGTTAATGAGCATAACAAATTTGATTTATGTGAGAAAAATTAAAAAATGTTTTGTACAAAAAGTGAATTAATTTTTTTTTTTAGTACATTTTTTAACATTTGAATATAAATAAAAAAGAGTGAATTAATGTGATGTAAAAAAGTAGAATGTTAGGGTTGATTAGAAATGAATATTAGGGGCTTTTTTTTTGAGTCCCTTTGCCAAAAATTTGAACTTTGTTGCTAAGACTTGAAAGATGAATTGGGCCAGAATATTAGATTTGATTGATGTGGAAAAAAAAAAAAAAAAAAAAAAAAGGTAAGAATGCTTTGTATGAAAAAGTAAAAGAAATTTATTTTTTTGTGATTTATTTTTATTTATTATTATTTTTTTTTTTGGAATAGCAATAAAAAGTGATTGATGTGATTTAAAAAGTAAGAATGTTGGGGTTCATTTTGAAAGAAATAATAAAGGCTTTTTTTTTTAGTCATTTGCCAAAAAGAATTTGGGCTGTGTTTGCCAAAAGACTTGAAAAATGAAGTTGACAAGAACTGTAACAAATTTGATTTATGTGAGAAAAAAAGTAAAAATGTTTTGTATGAAAAAGTGAATTAATTTTTTTTTTTTTTAGTGATTTTTTTATTTGAATATAAATAAAGAGTGATTAATGTGATGTAAAAAGTAAGAATGTTGGGGTTGATTCCGAAAGGAATATTAGGGGCTTTTTTTTTGAGTCCTTTGCCAAAAAAATTTGAGCTTTGTTTGCTAAAAGACTTGAAAGATGAATTGGACGGGAACTGTGACAGATTTTATTGATGTTGTAGTAATTTTTTTTATTTGAATAGAAATAAAAAGTGATTGATGTGATGCAAAAAGTAAGAATGTTGGGATTGATTTTGAGAGAAATAGTCGGGGCTTTTTTTTTATTCATTTGCCAAAAAATTGGGTTGTGTTTGCCAAAAGACTTGAAAATGAAGTGGACGGGAAATATAGCACATTTGATTGATGTGAGAAAAAAAAAAAAATGTTTTGTATGAAAAAGTGAAAGAGATTTGTTTTGTAGTGATTTTTTTATTTTAATAGCATTAAAAAATGGTTGTTGTGATGTAAAAAGTAGAAATATTGGGGTTGATTTTGAGAGGAATAGTAGGGGCTTTTTTTTTTAGTCTATTGCCAAAGACTTGAAAAATGAAGTGGACGGGACCTGTAACAGATTTGATTGACGTGAGAAAAAAAGTAAAAATGTTTTGAATGAAAAAGTGAAAGAAATTTGTTTTGTAGTAATTTTTTTATTTGAATAGTAATAAAAAATGAATGTTGTGATGTAAAAAGTTGAAATGTTGTGGTTGATTTTGAGAAGAATAGTAGGGATTTTTTTTTAGTCCTTTACAACAAAATTTAGGCTGTGTTTGCCAGAAGACTTTAAAAATAAAGTGGATGGGAATTGTACCAAATTTGATTGATGTGAGAAAAAAAGTAAGAATGTTTTGTATGAAAAAGTGAAAGAAATTTGATTTGTAATAATTTTTTTATTTGAATAGTAATAAAAAGTGATTGATGTGATGTAAAAAGTAAAAATGTTGGAGTTGATTTTGAGATGAATAGTATGAGCTTTTTTTTGAGTCCTTTGCCAAAAAAATTTGGGCTGTGTTTCCCAGAAGACTTAAAAACTGAAGTGGACGGGAATTGTAGCAGATTTGATTGATGTGAAAAAAAAAGTAAGAATGTTTTGTATGAAAAGGTGAAAGAAATTTGTTTTGTTGTGATTTTTTTTTATTTGAATAGTAATAAAAAGTAATTAATGTGATGTGTAAAGTAAGAATGTTGGGGTTGATTTTGAGAGGAATAGTAAGGGCCTTTTTTTTTTTAGTCCTTTGCCAAAAGACTTTAAAAATGAAGTGGCTGGGAACTGTAGCAGATTTGATTGGTGTGAGAAAATAAGTAAAAATGTTAAGTATGAAAAAGTAAAAGAAATTTGTTTTGTAGTAATTTTTTTTATTTGAATAGTAATAAAAAGTTATTAATGTGATGTAAAATGTAAGAATGTTGAGGTTGATTTTGAGAGGAATAGTATGGGCTTTTTTTTTTTAGGCCATTGCCAAAAGACTTGAAAATTGAAATGGACGGGAATTGTAGCAGATTTAATTGATGTAAGAAAAAAATTAAGAACATGGAAGAAATTTGTTTTATAGTGATTTTTTTATTTGAATAGTAATAACAAAATGATTGATATGATGTAAAATGTAGAAATGTTGGGGTTGATTTTGAGAGGAATACTATGGGCTTTTTTTTTTTTTTTTTTTCAGTCATTTGCCTAAAAAATTTGGGCTGTGTTTGCCAAAAAATTCGAAAAATAATGTGAACGGTAACTGTAGTAGATTTGATTGATGTTGTAGTAATTTTTTTTATTTAAATAGTAATAAAAAGTGATTAATGTGATGTAAAAAGTAAGAATGTTGAGGTTGATTTTTAGATAAATAGTAGGGGCTTTTTTTTTTTTTTTTGAGTCATTTGCCAAAAAAATTTGGGCTGTGTTTTCCAAAAGACTTTAAAAATGAAGTGGATGAGAACTATAATAGATTTGATTGATGTGTGAAAAAAAGTAAGAATGTTTTGTATGAGAAAAGTGAAAGAAATTTGTTTTGTAGTGATTTTTTTTATTTGAATAGTAATAAAAAATGATTGATGTAATGTAAAAAGTATGAATGTTGGGATTGATCTTGAGAGAATTAGTAGGGGCTTTTTTTTTTTTGTCCTTTGAGAAAAGACTTGAAAAATGAAGTGGATGGGAACTGTAGCTAATTTGATTGATGTAAGAAAAAAAGTAAGAATGTTTTGTATTAAAAAAGTGAAAGAAATTTGTTTTGTAGTGATTTTTTTATTTGAATAGTCATAAAAACTGATTGATGTAATGTAAAAAATAAAAATGTTGGGGTTGATTTTGAGAGGAATTGTTGGAGCTTTTTTTTTTTTTTTTGAGTCCTTTGCCAAAAAACTTGGAAATTGAAGTGGACGGGAACTGTAGCAAGTTTGATTGATGTGAGGAAAAAAAAAAAAAAAAGTAAGAATGTTTTGTATGAAAAAAAATGAAAGAAATTTGTTTTGTAGTGATTTTTGTATTTGAATAGTAATAGAAAGTGATTGATGTGATGTAAAAAGTAAGAGTGTTGGAGTTGATTTTGAGAGAAATAGTAGGGGCTTTTTTTTGAATCCTTTGCCAAAAAAATTTAGGCTGTGTTTGCCAAAAGACTTAAAAAATGAAGTAGACATGAACTTTTGCAGATTTGATTGATGTGAGAGCATTCACATCCGTCTCAACAAAATAGCAAAAAATGCTTTTTGCTATTTTGTTGAGCCAAATAGCAAAAAACGCTTCCCATTTGGCTCAACAATGGGGTCATCAAATTGTTGAGGACCTACAGTACTCAGCAAGTTTATTGTGCGCTATTGCTCAACAATGCATATCATACATTAATAAAAAATTCTTACATTTATCTCTCCTCTAATAAAAAACTATTTTATCACATCTCTCTTCTTTCTCTTCATGCCTCCTTCTCCCTCTCTCTTCCCGCCTCTTTCTTTCTCCCTCTTTTTCTTCCCGCGTTCATGTCTTTGCCGCACAGTTGCTGTTCAACTCAGGCTCCTGTTGCAAGGTACCATTTTTATCTCTCTCTCAAACAAACCCATAATCTGGATGCTAGATTTTGTGTTATGTTTTTCACTTTGATTACATGGATTGAGCCAGGGTGCAGATCATAGGTATGTAATAAATTTGGGCTCTTTTACTTTTCTCCTTCATCTTCTTGCTCAGTTGCCAAACGAAATTGCATTTCATTTAGCACTTTCTAATTTTAGTTTTGTTTTGTTTTTGGGAAAAATGCTTCTAGGTAGTAGAAAAGAGGTAACTTGACAAATCACACTCACTCACAGTCTAGAATACTATAATACCCATCCCCTCCATGCACCGTTTCTTTTCTCTGCCCTTTTGTCGTCAAAACCAGTGGTCTCTGAGCTTAGAAACTGTTCCAGTAGGCAAAATCATCATCCCTTTAGCTTTTTTATCTTGATTCTCGGTTGGGTTTGGAATGGGTTTGTGTTTTTGGGTGTTCTTGACGATTTTTGGGTTGTTCGGTTAACTAACGGGTTGAGATTAGGAGTTTGTTTCTGGGTTATTTTGATGGCTGGTTGGTGTTCTGTTTTTAGGCGTCAATTTTCTGGGTTGATTCATGGCTGTAGCTAAGTTTAATTTTGGGTTTTTCTTCTCTTGTTGTTTTGGTTTGGGGTGTTCTTGGAGTTGGATTTTTGGGTGTAAATTCCAGGTAGTGGTAGCCAAATTTTTTTTGATGAATTTGGGGATTAGAAAACAGGAATATGCTCATAAACTACATGGACTGTGGAGGGTTTTGCAATTTGCAATATTGGTTCAATCTTTTGGTTTTTTGGTATAGGTTCCCTAAAGTCAAAAAGCTGTTCAAGTTCTGCAATTCTTCTTTGATGTGTATTAATTTTTTTCATAACCCAATATCCATGAACCGATTAGGACTGTTTTTTTAGAGTATTTTTTTTGTAAATTCTTTGTATATTTGTGTTGATTTTCTTTGTCAAATTTGCAATTTTATGGTTCTAATTGAATATGTTATAATCTTCAAAATGTGTTAATATACATATGTTGGAAGTTGCTGGAGGAGCATAACACAAATTTGCTTTTAGTTGATGAATTTGGGGATTAGAAAATAGGAATATGCTCAGAAACTACATGGATTGTGGATGGTTTGCAATTTGCAATTTTGGTAACATGTTTTATACAAATCTATTTTCTAGGTAATTTTGGTAACATGTTCTACGCAATTTGCAATTTTGTTAACATTTTGGTAACATGTTTTACATGTATTGTGGAGGATTTTTTTTGTAATGTCTATTTGTACTTTTAGGATGGATTCCCAAGATCAAGGGAACATATTCTACACAAATCTCTTGCAGGGAAATTCTGACATTGGGAATTCATTTTTGGGTGAATCTCAACATGTTGCAATATCCATTGAAGACTTTCAACCCCAAGTTGAAGTGATAAGTACTAAGAAATCACAACAAGGTAACAACTTTTGTGTAGAGGAGGACATTTGTCTTGCATCGTCTTGGATGCATGTTAGCCAAGATCCAGTGCAAGGGACGAACTAAAGACATACAACATTATGGGAAATAATTCACGCTAATTTCTAGGAACAAAAGTATTTCTTGTCTACACGTTCTCCTACCTCCCGAATGAATCAATGGTCAACAATTCAACAATCGATTAATAAGTTTTCTGGGTAGCTCACTCAAGTTGAAGGTCATAATCAAAGTGGTACTACCGTGCATGACAAGGTATAACTTATATTTAAAGTGGTGTCAATGCATCAAATTACCAATAGTTTCAAGATACTAATTTCTTTTCTATGTACTTCAATTTTTCAGTTTGTTAAGGCGAAGGCTATGTACCAAAAATTCAAGACTACCTCTTTTCCATTTGAACATTGCTGGAATTTGTTGAAAGGCCAACAGAAATGGTTGCTTCATGGCTCCAATGAAAAATCGAGAAGAAGATCATTGACAACATCTTCTAATAATCTCAACCCGAAGTTGATAAGTGAAGTTGTTGGGGAGGACGCATTGCATGATAACAATGGAGAGGTTGAGAGACCAATAGGCAAGAAAGCCGAAAAGGCAAAAAGAAAGAGAATTGAGTGTCCCTCTGAAGATGTTGTGGTATTCATGAAGAAGAAAACAGAAATCCTCGAGGAGAAGAGTTTTTTAACTTGGAAAGGGAAAGCTTTGCTTGGATTAGTTGGACCAAGAACGTAGACATAATATTGAGGAGGAGAAATTGAATATAGAAAGGAAAAAGTTTCAATTACAACAACTAGATCGGGATGACAAAATATTAAAACGGGAGGATGAGATAATGTTGATTGATACAAGTGGCATGTTTGTAGTACAACAAAAATATTAGAATCAACGCCAATTGGAAATCCTTGAGAAGCGAGAATCAAGTAGCTAGTCACCATTTTTTGGAAAAGCTTTGCTTGTAGCTTTATTTTGGTTGTAGCTTTTTTATGCCTTTACTCATGTTTTGGTAGTGGGAAGTTTAGTGCAAACTATAAAAGATTGATAGTCACCATGTTTTGGTAGTGACAAATTTAGTGCAAATTGTAAAGATTGGTAGTCACCATGTTTTAGCGGGGCAAATTTAGTGCAGATTGTGAAAAATTGGTAGTCACCATGTTCTTATGCTTCATTCCACAACATTCCTGTAGTTAACCATATATATTGCAGCCAAGGTAACAACCATCCCAACAAGTTGCACGAGTGAGAAGGTCTCACCTAGATATATAAACTTGAAAAACAAATCAATGGAGCACAAACAATTCTAACAAATATAATTCATAAAATACCAAAAAGAAAATGAAAATAAAAAATAAACATTTTTTTTTTTCTTGTAAGTAAAATAAACACTAATTAGTTGTGGGTGTGTTTCACTTTATTCGTAGTTTCTGAAATTTCTTTCTATAAAAAAGCTTGCTTTAGATAAACATTTGATAGCCTTACAATTTCCTCTTCTTTTAATGGTTAGATGGCCTTACCCAAAAATTGATGCAAACATTATTAAATAATGGAATTTCAAATTACAATGAAGAGTTCAAATCACCTGTAAAATGTGTAATTTTTGGAAAGTCACAATGAAGAGTACAATAATGGAATTTCAAATTACAACTTAATATAAATAATACATGTTACAAAGTTCCTATGATTGGCCATGTAGTTGCCATAAGTGTCCGACAAGGTCTGATTAGAGTTGAGAATGAGTTTCTCGGTCTCTAATGCGAATGTGGTTTTGAATGAACTCTCTAAAATTATTTGTTTGATCACGTGATAGTGGTTTGGGAGGATTTTCATCGCTTTGTTCATAATCGAAGTCTAACATGTCTTGCTCATCTCGCTCAACTTCAACAATCATGTTATGGAGAATTATGCATGTTGTCATAATTTCTTTGTGCTCGGGGAGTTTAAACATTTGTGCAGGTTGACGCACCATCGCAAATCATGCTTGCAACACTCCGAATGCACGCTCTACATCCTTCCTTGTCGACTCTTGTACTGCAGCAAAATATTTGTTTTTGACTCCTTGTGGAGCTGAGATTGTTTTCACAAATGTTAACCACTTTGGATATATACCATCAGAAAGGTAGCATCCCATTGTGTAATCATGACCATTAATAGAAAATTGACTCAAGGAGCACGCCCTTGAGTAAGCTTAGAAAATATAAATGACATTTCTAGCACATTTATATCATTATGAGATCAAGGTAACCCAAAAAAAACATGCCATATCCAAAGATCATTTAATGCAACTACTTCCAAAGTAATGGTTGGTTCATGGATATGATTAGAATACATACCTTTCCATCATACTGGGCAATTCTTCCATTTCTAGTGCATGCAGTCAATGCTCCCCAACATCCCTGGAAAGCCACGACTTTGCCCAACCGCTGGCAATCTCGCAATGTTGTGATTTGTTGTTGACCTCAAGTACTCATCAGAGAAAATAGAAACCATAGCTTTAACAAATAGTTTTAGACTTATCATTGTAGTGGTTTCTCCAATCTTCAGATATTCGTCCACAAAATCACCTGTTATTCCATATGCTAGCATCCAGAGGATAGTGGTAATCTTTCGAAGTGAAGTTAAACCAAGTCTTCCAGCATTATCTCTTCTTTGGACAAAATAAGGCTCATGAACTTCAACCGTAGATAAAATACGGTGAAAAAGAGGAAGCCTCATTCGAAACCTCCTGCAAAACATTTTTGGGGGATATATGAGTGATTTAGCAAAATAATCAAGAAAAAGTCCTTTGTGGGCTTGCAAATGATTACGCCTAATATATCTTCGACGTTGGGTCGTACGACGATGTAATGATGATTCTTCTTTCATAGCACCAATTATCTCTAAATCATCCTCAGAGTCATCAAGAAGCATTTTGCAAAGCGAAGAACGACCCTTAAAAAAATTAAGAGCCAAAAGTGAAAAAAATAGAGAATGAATATTGGAAATAAAATTGAGTTGAGATGAATGAAAGTATATGCTACAATGCTGTTGGGTTGATGACCATTTGAAGACAAAGTATATGACCTTTTGAAGACAAAGTATATAATTGGGTGGATGACCGTTTGAAGACAGTATATGCTACAATGCTGTTGATGATTCGTTGGATGCCTTTAAATGCTGTTGATATCCAATGTTATTATTGGATGCATTTAATTTTGGGAGCAAAAGTGGTTCAATGCTTGCTGTTGATGGCAGTTTGAAGAAAAAGTGAATGCTACTAGAATTTAAATGATTTGATGACCGTTTGAAGGAAAAAAAGAATAAAAAAAAGAATAAAGAAATAATAGATAAATAATATTTAAATGATAGAGAAAGAATATTTAAATGAGTGTAAAGTTAAAATGTTGAACCGGATGTGGGTGCTTTCAAAATGTGGGTAGCTAAAATAGATAAAAGTGGCCTTTTGGCTAAAATTTAGCCAAACATTTGCTCAGCCAGATGTGAATGCTCTAAGAAAAAAAGTAAAAATGTTTTGTATGAAAAAGTGAAAGAAATTTGTTTTGTAGTGATTTTTTTATTTGAATAGAACTAAAAAAAGTGATTGATGTAATGTAAAAAGTAAGAATGTTGGAGTTGATTTTGAGAGGAATAGTAGAGGCTTCGTTTGATAAACAATTTTGTTTTGGTTTTGGTTCGATATTGTAGCAGGAAGTGATTGATGTGAAAAAAAGTAAGAATGTTTTTTTTTAAAAAAAGTGAAAAAGTAAGAATGTTTGGTATGAAAAAATGAAAATTTTTTGTTTTGTAGTGATTTTTTTATTTGAATAATAATAAAAAATAATTTATACGATATAAAAAGTAAGAGAATATTAAAAAAAAAAAAGAAAGTGTGATGAATACTGTAGAGCTAAAAACAGGCAAAATCGTTTATCAAACGATGCCAGGGTCTTTTTTTTGAGTGATTTGCCAAAATAATTTGGATTGTGTTTGCCAAAAGACTTGAAAAATAAAGTAGACGGGAACTGTAATAGATTTGATTAATGTGAGAAAAAAAGTAAGAATGTGAAAGAAATTGTTTTGTAGTGATTTTTTTTATTTGAATAGTAATAAAAAATGATTGATGTGATGTAAAAAGTAAGAATGTTATGATTGATTTTGAGAGTAATAGTAGGGGTTTTTTTGTTGAGTCCTTTGCCAAAAGACAGGAAAAATGAAGTGGACGAGAACTGTAGCAGATTTGATTGATGTGAGAAAAAAAAGTATAAAAAAGTGAAAGAAATTTGTTTTGTAGGAATTTTTTTATTTGAATAATAACAAAAAGTGATTGATATGATGTAAAAAGTAAGAATATTGGGGTTGATTTTGAGAGGAATAGTAGAGGCTTTTTTTTTTTTTTTTTTCCGTCCTTTGACAAATGACTTGAAAAATGAAGTGGAAGGGAACTATAGCAGATTTGATTGATGTGAGAGAAAAAGTAAGAATTTTTTTTATGAAAAAGTAAAAAAAAAATTATTTTATAGTGAATTTTATATTTGAATAGTAATAAAAAGTTATTAATGTGATATAAAAAGTAAGAATGTTGGGGTTGACTTTGAGAAGAATAGTAGGGGCTTTTTTTTTTTTATTCATTTGCCAAAAGACTTGAAAAATGAAGTGAATATGAACTGTAGCAGATTTGATTGATGTGAGAAAAAAAGTAAGAATGTTTTGTATGAAAAAGTGAAATAAAATTTTTTTGTAGTGTTTTTTTATTTGAATAGTAATAAAAAGTAATTGATGTGACGTAAAAACTAAGAATATTGGGGTTGATTTTCAGAGGAATAGTAAGGGATTTTTTTAGTCCTTTGCCAAAAGACTTGAAAAATGAAGTGGACGGAAACTGTAGCAGATTTGATTGATGTGTGAATATAAAATAAGAATGTTTTGTATAACAAAGTAAAAGAAATTTGTTTTGTAGTGATTTTTTTTATTTGAATAGTAATAAAAAGTTATTGATATGATATAAAAAGTGAGGATCTTGGAATTGATTTGAAGAGGAATAGTTTTTTTTTTTTTTTTGGTCGTTTCCCAAGAATACCACATACAAATTTAGGCCTTATTTGGATGGCACTTTTTTTGTTTTTGTTTTGAAATTGAGATTTTTTGATTTTGTAAAAATTTTTGATTCAAAAATTTGAAAAGCCAAAAATTTGCATGTTGACTAGCAAGTACAATTTCCATTTTGAAAACCTAATTTTAGTGTATTCCAAAATTGTAGGTAGCCATAAATGCCCATTATTGGTCCTTGATTTCCACCAAATTGAATGATTGTGTTGTCCTAAAATACAAAGAAAAAAAAATGAAAGGGTGAAATCTACTTCGGTATTATGGTTTTGAGGCTCAAAACTGACACTAACAAGGATATATATATATATATATATATATATTGTTACACGTAAACTAGCAATTAGTAAAACTGGACAGGGGTACTGCTATTCATTACTAGCAAAAAAGAGCATACTACTTCGTACCATCATCCACCTCACCAACTTCATTCAAGTTTGCTTCTACTAACAGTAAATCATCTCACAACATAAACTACATGCTTTCATAAAATGTCTTGTTTGCAAAAGACAAGCCCCAAGCTTGTATAATGGAAACAAGTAAAAACCAAAAACAAATTCAGGCAAAGAAGATGACTAACAGTAGGACTACTCCCAGGCAACATAGTTCGTAAAGGACTGAATGAAAACAATATCGTATAGCCGTCTTTTGCCATTGTTTGTCCAATGCGCCACTATTACCATGGACTCCCACTTCTTAGACATTAGCCGATGGTGTTGACATATTTAGCAGCAACTCATCTTCCCAATAGAAACTGCCTCGATGATTCTGCATTAACACCAGTGAAAAAATGTATACAAGTAAGGTCCACCTCGACAAAAATACATATTAAAAATTGTATTTTCATGTAACAATGCATTTGATATCAATACCACGAATTCAAAATGTACGTACTATATGTGAACATCAACTAGCGCATAATTGTCAAGGCCAAAACATGCAATGTCAGCAGCAACAACTAAATTGCCACTTACACAACATTCACACTTGGTGAACATGATATAGTTCATCAATTAAGTTGATTGGTATACATGAATTGAACATGAGCATTTTCGGTTATACCTGAGAATGGGGACACTTGTAAAAGTGCCTCATGTAGTTCCTATCCGTCCTAGAAACGAGTAGTCTCATTGGTCCCGCATTACATGAGCACTCCATCTCCAGATCCATACCTAGACTTTTTCAAAACATTGATGAAGCCAAGCAAAATGACATGCATATAAAACTAATGTAGTCCAACCACCGACATAATTCAACATAGCAAGTTCGTTCATTAAACATAAATTAAACAAGAAAAGATAAATAAAACAAAAACAAAAAAAAATTAACAATAGGTTCAACATCTAATACAATTATACATTACACATAACACAATGTCGTGCATATGTTATAAAAGTTTGAGAATTGACATAATTATGCATAGTAGGTTCAAAATACAACAACCACATACACATGTCATCCACAGTGATAACGCATGAAAACGATCATAATAGTCAAGCACAATTCAAAGTGCTAATTGCAAGCCATACAAATAAAAAAGTGTCTAAAAACCCATCACATAGGATAGGATAGCATACGATACTGGCGGTATCGTAACAAAACTTGAACTATATGATTATAGTTCCATTGCAATGCCTAACCCCACTTTAGTTTGGTGGGTGGATATTGTCCCACATCATCTGTGCATTCTCATCCTTAGTGTTGGCTATGGCTAGAGCTACTTCCTCAGAAAAGTCATAATGGTTTGGCTGCGCCGCATCATTGCCAAGATCCCTAGGAGGGGCATGTTCAAAAAACATGTCACCACAGTCAGCTTGACGAATGAAGTTGTGTTATGTGCAGCATGCGTTAACTATGAGCGGCTGAAGACAAACTTTGTACTTAAGCATGCCGTTCAAAACATGAAGCGTGTTTTTAGCACTCCAAAGCATCGTTTAATCACCATACAGAGTGAGAAATGACAGTAGTTGAACAATTCCTTGAACTCCAGCGGGTCTCCACCATTATGGAAATCTTGTAAGTGATATATCTCCCCATGATAGGGCGGGAGATAATCCACAGAGCATGGAAACCCCGAATCAACTAAGTAGTAGTGACATGTATATTACTAAATAATAAGGTGTCATGATTGAGACCAAAGTTCACAAAATAAAAATAGTTAATAGAGTTGGTTCCTGAAGTGAGGAATATTCACCTTCAGGCGCTACAGGAAATTCATTTTCAAGTCATATTATAGCATCATAGAAGACCCTTGAGTCATTAGCGGTTCCCTTCCAGCCGGAATACACGAACGTGAACATCATGTCGAAGTCACATGCGCACACCACATTTTGAGACACGACCCCCTTCCTCCCCATGAAGGCGTTTTGTTTCTTCGTCAGGACCTAAGCTTTGATATGGGTGCCATCAATAGCTCAAACACAATTCTACTATAAAAGTAATTGTCAAACTGTGTAAATGATAAGGTATGACCCCAAATATGAACATATAATTGAAATTATATATAAATATTGTTTCATACCTCAAACTTTGGATAATATTTTGGATTTTCCTAGATGTATGGATGCACACCGTCAACATTCCTAGGCCTTATAAGGGTCTTACCTAGGTTGCATAAACCCTTCATGACATACTTGAAATGACGTGAAATAGTCTTGGTGGAGTGTTAGAACCTATCCGCCGCAACCCTCATCCCTTGGCGATGCCCAACTATCAAGCAAAATATGGCAAGCAATTCTTCCACACTAATGACGCTTGTATTTTGTAGATAGTTCGCCCTAAAGACATCTGCTAAGGAGATAAAGGTATCTCTTTTCATGCAAAATAGCTTGTAGCTAGTGCCCGGATGTCCATGTAACACCTCATGCATGAATGCAACACCTGTGAGGGTTGACGTGCATTGGGGTATCTTGTCCACTTCGTCCGCTTCATCAAACAAGGACTCAATGTGAAGCAGATACAAGAACATCTCCCCAAACCAGTCATCATCATCCATGACATGGTTAACAACACCATAGAAAACGAAGTTGGGGACATTTGGGTCCATTATGCTTGGAAAATATATAACATGGCAATGCCAAACACAAATGATCATAATTACATGGTCATTACCAAATAGTGGTATATACATGACATTGGTACTCACGTAATGACCAAACAATATTCATAATAACAAGATGCATGGAGAGAAGGAGATGCACAAAAATGGCCAAAAAAAATATGTAGGACTGAATTGGGTTCCTTTAAAGTATTTTGGCTTTTTAAAAAAATGGTTCTTATTTGGGCAATCTATAAAGAGTCTTCCATTTTATTTTTTCTGACAAATCTATGTAGTTTTTTTTCAAGTTTTGCTAACAAATTTATTTATTTATTTTTATATAGAATGGGTAGAATGGATATTATCTCCAAATATTTCATTTGACCGACATGTATGTCATGTACATATATTTTTCATATGCATATACATGTGAATAGAGTTGGGACCACTTGCTTTTACATTCAAATAATCTCATATTCTAAGACAATATAGTTAATAGAAAATACAAGCTGACATATATTACTAGTACCAAAAATTGCACTATCATACGTTTTAGAAATGGAACTCTAGTTAGCCTCAGGTAACGAAAATGAAAAGGTTTTG
>NC_081547.1:18480572-18483953 GCF_901000735.1 Corylus avellana
CAATTTTGTGATGGAGGAGGTTGGAGAACTCACGATGGTTCATCCTAAGTTTGGAAAATTTAGTCCGACACTGGGAGGTAGTGTAGGTCCGACCAATCATGCTAGAAAGTTGGGAAGCAATAGGTGACCACAAGTTTAAATGGACCACCCCATTGACTATTTTCCCTGTATTGATCGGTTCAACCAACATTTGCACAAATAAATGTTCAAACTCAGGAGACCAAAGTGATAGTTCCTCGCCTTTAGCGGGTTCCATCTATGCACAAATATACCAACGTAAATTTTTTTTTCATGTCTACATGTTATGTTTCACAGCCAAACAACCAACATGAATTGTTTAGAAGGTTTGAGGCATACCTTACGCCTTTTGCAGAAGATGGGTGACTCTGGATCCTGAGATCGCTTGCAACTCCTTGTCCAATATGCCTGCACAATTTTGGGTAATCAGCTAGAAAATGAGAAATAAACTAGACAAATTGAACATAATATATGAAATTGAGAGGCAGTGACGACAACACCTTCCAAGATCGTGTCTTCGAATGGGTGCCCATGTCCATAGATGTTGAAATGATATAGGGTTGTCATTGCTCACAATGTGATTGCGAAATAGTTGCAATGGAGGAGCTCTCGCAGGATTCCATAGACCCCCTTGAAGAAAGGTCTATGACGATAGGGTTCTTCATGTGTGTGTGGAGAGCGATTATAATAAAGGGTTGTTCTTATTCACATATCAGTTCAGCTTTATGGGACGTGTACCAAGCTATTGATGGAGAGTCCAGTAGCACATGGCTTAGGGTTGACGGAGTCGAGGGTATATGGACTGCAGTGGAGGATGGTGATCGTTATGGAGAAGACGGGTTAGACAGTGCATAGTGAGAAAATTTCATCATGCAACACGTGTTTGTGGAGATAAGCTAAGGCAATTACTCGCGTTTACAAGTGAGGAAGACAATAGAATTAAGATCAGATGGGGTAAGAGCATGATATGCCCATTTGATATCATCCCAAATCAACGGTGATGGAAGCGGCCACGTTGTGTGAGCATATCCATTGGACAGTCCACTTTTGTTCAAAAACGATTAAGGAAAAGTTCAAGTTGCCACCAGACATCAGCTACGAGGTTCACGATTCACCGAATTAGGAGTTTGATTAAGTGTGGTGAAGGTGCACGGCAACAATCTATGTGGATAGATTCCATATGTTAATTATAGTACCTTTACTTGATGGGTGAGATGGCGTCCATCCAGTGTCTTAATGGTAAACAACTTCATGACTTTAACATGAGTGTGATTTCATCTTGAAATTGTCTGATGCTGAAAATAGACGGTGTGTTGAGTTTTGGAAGAAATCAGACAGTGGTTAAAGCATGTTGGAATTCCCCCACTTCAATTTTGCATAAACCCAAGGACGTCAGCTTTTGCGGCAACCAACGCATGAAGAACGTGATGAAGTAGTCGTTGCAAATATGGCGTAGGATTTGATTCCCTTTTATTAACCCAAGGAAGCATAGCTGTATGATTCGGTGCATCTCTGCATGGAATGGATCACACGGAGCTACCACATGTCAGCTACAGGACTATGAAATAACAAGATTGAATGTTAAGATTGATTTACGCTTTTGTTTTGAATGCGCCACTTTTCCCAAGGCGAGTTGGGCGCGGCTCTGGATGCAGACGAGCTTATTCTCATTGCTGCAGTGTTATCAAGGCAGCCTGACTTCAGTTGACAATGGTGGTCTTCACGTCAATTAAGTAGCATTAAACAAATCCATTGCAGTGGGTTAGTGGGTGGGTATTAATTGCCCAAGGGATCTGAGCCCCAAAAAACGAATGTACTGGGCCTTAAAATCAGGGCCTATTGCTTATACATTGGGGTTCAGGTGTGCAAAAATGGTCAACGTGAATTTCGTCTTGGATCAGATTTCTGAAGGAAATTCCGGTTGGATTTTGGGACAAACGGGCCAAACAGAACATCAGCTTGGGTTTATTAAAAAATCCAAAACAAAAATAAAATCTGGCCCATCCAAATGAGGCATAAAAAATGTTTTGCATGAAAAAAGTGAAAAAAATTTGTTTATAGTAATTTTTTTATTTAAATAATAATAAAAAGTGATTGATATGGTGTAAAAAATAAAAATCATATAATTAATTTTGAGAAGAATACTAAATGTTTTTTTTTTTTTAAGTCCCAAGAATACCTCATACAAATTTAATTACTGTCTTTCGTTTTTTACCTTTACTTATGGGCATTCGTACCTTTATTATTATTATTATTATTTTATGAAAAGCACTGCCACCTCTAACGGTATAAAATAATAAAAAAGTAAAAGTAATCATTTTTAAAATGACTCAAAAAGCAACGAAAATCTGATATCCGACAGCCCATGACAAGTTGGCAGGCAGAAGCACCGTATAAAGAGGAGAAGGCAATCTAAGAAGAATCAGAAAGTGGTGGGTCCCAATCCAATGTTCCCTGCTGTTTCTGCATCAACTGGGACTCATGCTGTTTCTTCTTCAGTGAAACGAAAGAGAATGTTCCTTCTCCTTCATGCTCCTCCAAGCGCGTGCTTTTCTGTTTTTCTTTTTTATAGAGATTTTTATTATTTTGCATTTGGTAAAAAGTAAAAACTGAAACAAAAATAAAATTATTAAATAGACTTGTTAACCAAAACAATGTCTTTTTGTCCGTGGTATCCTTTTGATTTATGTCAATTTTGTAGGTTTAAATTTTACCAATCCCATAATACCCTGATCTAATAGGAGTGACATTTCTTACAATTTTCTTTAAATTTAAAATTTTTAAATTCATAAATTTTAACCGTTGATGTTTTTTAAGTGTCTAAAATAAGTCATGTTTTAGTATTTATACGAGTAATGCTACAAGTCCCTCTTGTATCACTCTTGAATCCATCCAAGAATAATGTGATTATTAAAATTAATATTGGGTTTGTGATTGATTATTATTAGATTTTAATCAAATTATGATTTTAATAGCCACATTATTCTTGGAGAAATTTAAGAGCGATTTTTAAAATTACTCGGAAGCTACTCTCAAGGAATTTAATAAGCCATGTTTACTCATTAAATGCTGAAACATGGTTTATTTTAGACACTTAGATGAAATGAACGGTTGAGATTTATGAATTTAAAAATCTCAAATTTAAAGAGAATTTTAAGAAATCTCAATCCGTTCTCATAATATTTTTTTTAAAAAAAAACAGATTAGTCAATTTGAACCGTAAAATAAAATAAATATTTAAATATTGAGCTAGATGTATATATCTATACAAAATTATTATTATCTCTAAGAGGTAGCTCAATCGGTTAGGACCACGCCTAATAAAATATATGTCACTAATTTAAATTTCTCTTTTTTTTTTTT
>NC_081547.1:18484053-18485496 GCF_901000735.1 Corylus avellana
TTGAACCTCAAAACCAAAATACCGAAGTAGATCTCACCCTTTCATTTTTTTCTTTGTATTTCAGGACAACACAATCATTCAATTTGGTGGAAATCAAAGACCAATAATAGGCATTTATGGCTACCTACAATTTTGGAATACACTAAAATTAGGTTTTCAAAATGGAAATTGTACTTGCTAATCAACATGCAAATTTTGGCTTTTCAAATTTTTGAACCAAAAATTTTTACAAAATCAAAAAATCCCAATTTCAAAACAAAAACAAAAAGTGCCATCCAAATAAGGCCTAAATTTGTATGTGGTATTCTTGGGAAATGACAAAAAAAAAAAAAAACTACTATTCCTCTCAAAATCAATTCCAAGATCTTCATCACATCAATCACTTTTTATTACTATTCAAATAAAAAAAATCACTACAAAACAAATTTCTTTCATTTTTTTTATACAAAACATTCTTATTTTATTTTCTCACATCAATCAAATCTACTACAGTTCTTGTCCACTTCATTTTTCAAGTCTTTTCGTAGAGGACTAAAAAAAATCCCCTACTATTCCTCTGAAAATCAAACCCAATATTCTTAGTTTTTACGTCACATCAATCATTTTTATTACTATTCAAATAAAAAAACACTACAAAAAAAATTTTATTTCACTTTATCATACAAAACATTCTTACTTTTTTTCTCACATCAATTAAATCTACTACAGTTCCTGTTCGCTTCATTTTTCAAATCTTTTGGCAAATGAATCAAAAAAAAAAAAAAAAAAGAGCCACTACTATTCATCTCAAAGTCAACTCCAACATTCTTACTTTTTATATCACATCAATCACCTTTTATTACTATTCAAATATAAAATTCACTATAAAACAAATTTTTTTGACTTTTTCATACAAAACATTCTTACTTTTCTTCTCACATCAATCAAATCTACTATAGCTTCATTCCACTTCATTTTTCAAGTCTTTTGTCAAAAGACTCAAAAAAAAGCTCCTACTGTTCCTCTCAAAATCAACCCCAACATTCTTACTTTATACATTACATCAATCACTTTTTATTACTATTCAAATAAAAAAAATTCCTACAAAACAAATTTATTTGACTTTTTCATACAAAGCATTCTTACTTTTTTTCTCACATCAATCAAATCTGCTACAGTTCCCGTCCACTTCATTTTCCCAGTCTTTTGGCAAAGGACTAAAAAAAAAAAAAAAACCCTACTATTACTCTCAAAATCAATCATAACATTCTTACTTTTTACATCACATCAATAATTTTTTATTACTATTCAAATAAAAAAATCACTACAAAACAATTTCTTTCACATTCTTACTTTTTTTCACACATCAATCAAATCTGTTACAGTTCCCGTCCACTTCATTTTTCATGTCTTTTGGAAAAAAACTGCCCAATTTTTTTTGGCAAATGACTCAAAAAAAAAAAA
>NC_081547.1:18485596-18551823 GCF_901000735.1 Corylus avellana
TGACACCAATATCATTAGGAACCAACACTATGGATGGTGCCCAAGATCCCTCTCCCGTGACAATTATATCTCTAAACAATATTTTCACCTTCATAGCATAAGCTAAACCTGACGTGCGAAACTTGGTTGCTTTTGGAACTTCTTGTAGTTATGTATATGTAAAAATCAATGATAAACATTTGGGAAAACTTCACAAAGGACCATTGAACTATCGAGCAATTTGAGAGGACCATTCCTAAATTTCAAAAACTCTCAATTTCACTCCTCGAATTTTCAATTTGATGCAATTTAGCCCCCTGTCAATTTTTGTTGTTAAAAACCCTAAAAAAGCAAAATTACTCTTCGATTTTCTTTAAAAAAAAAAAATGAAAAAATGAAAAAATTTAGGAGTATAATGTGACGACCTGCTTAATAAAACATGACTAAAAATTGTTCTTTTAAAAAGCATTACCCACAACAAAGCAGATTGTTACAGTGGCATGACGATACCGCAGTATGCCATGAACCCATGTATTAACCTGATTGACAGTATAATATGCCACACAGAGCTACATGCATCATCAATGATTTGTCAGAGTTCATATCTTTGCAGCAGAATATAAATAGCGTTAGACATACGTATCACATCAAAGCTGATTAATACATCTAAGTGATTAAAGCTTACATACAAAAGAATGCCTATACAAATGTGTCATATGCGACATGAGCCATATACAAAATAACAATGCCTAAGCATATACATGAATGCTCTACAAAAGAGGGTTATCAGCTAGTCCAAGAAAATAAACACCCAATGTATCCAGGCCTCAGACATCGTGGTAACCTAGATACATGGCCACAGGGTCATCGTCTATTGTCCCTGTACCTGCATCAACAACATCGTCTGCACCTTGGGAATCACTACTACCCATGATACAGGCGGAATTATGAGCCTGTCGTCTCCATAAAATATAGACGCTCAGCAGTATAAAACTTACTAGTTTTATCCAAAATAACAATTGAACTTTGTTCACACTTACAAGATACATAGTTCAACAATAAAACATAGGGAAGTCATCATGCAATGTCTAGCCATAACAATATACATATATGTTCCGTCCCATACCAATCACATATGCATATTGATACGTCTAGTATAAAAATCATACAAAACCAATCATCATCATCATACAATCATACACTATGCATGCTTATGCTCATACTCATCATATTGTGCTCGTTCCATTGTGAGGCCAGCTCTCAGTAGTGAGACAATACTCAATCACCACCAGAGTTATATGAGGCCCGCTCAATGGTAGTGAGACCATACTTGATCACCACCGGAGTCATACATGTGGCTAGCTCAACAATAGTGAGACCATACTCAATCACCATCGGAGTCATACATGAGGTCAGCTCTCGGTAGTGAGACCACACTCAATCACCACCGAAGTTGACACCCTGTTTTCCATTATGCATTGGGCAACTCCATGGTAGTGAGACCATACTCAATCACCACCAGAGTTGTCACCCTGATTTCCATTATGCATTGGGCCAACTACACAGTAGTGAGACCATACTCAATCACCATCGGAGTTGAACCCCGTTTCCGTTATGCATGGGCCAGCTCTATGGTAGTGAGACCATACTCAATCACCACCGGAGTTGAACCCCGTTTCCATTTCATTGCTTATGCCATGTTCATGCTTATGTCAATAAATCCTTGAACTCATATGCTATCATAACTCATATCATAAAATCATACAATCATGTCATAAACCATACGAACCATCGAAATACTCATGACAACATAATCATCACATTATCTTGCAAATCCATAAAAGCTCATAGAAACATTACATCAAACATTCTTCCAACACATCTCATGGAACATCATTAAATAGTCATATAATCACAAAACACCTTGTATCAATCATTCATCCAAAACATCTTTTATACTTTAAACCATAGTATCTTTTTGCCCAGTAAGTAAAATAGTTACCTTGTTCAGTTGAGTACCTTCCAGTGAACTCTTGACTTAACCGCGATACACCTAAGCATTTACATAATAAACACATAATTAAGTTATATTCTTAGCTCAACTCTCACTATTTAAAAAGTACTAGAGCACTACAAGTATCATGTTCTATAGGTTAGCCCAATAACTAATATTCTCTTCCTAAGCCATTTAATCTAGCAATTTACCCCAAATGTTTTAACACCCATACTATTCCCAATAATCATTATGATTCTAATATGACATATTAGAACCTAAACCCCACATGCATCAATTTCCATGGAACCCATGAAAGCCTATGATTAATTAACACTTAAATGTAACTAACCCATTTTAAATAGCATTCCTAGTGCTCCTATACCAAAAGCCCCAAATTTAATTCAAACTATAAAATTAGGGTTTACACCCATACTTCAATCATTGGCAAAGTTGAAGTTTCATTACATTAATTTAATAACCCAATGCTTAGATAATGTGTAGCAATTCACTACACACAAAAGCCTTAAGCCAATTTTAGGAATTTAGCCATACACCCAAAAATTGACCTAACTTAAAGGGGAAATTAGGAATTACAAAATTACCTCAATCCAATCGGTAAATTGGATGTTTGAATGCCAACAAACGTAACCCGGTACTTGGAAATGGTAGTAAAGTGGGTTTGAATCAAAGCTCAAACTCAAACCTAGTTCATACATGAAAGAGAGTGAAGTTGCTTGAGTGAGAACAATGGGTTTTAAGCCATAAAGAAAAATGTGTACAACCCTCTTATGGGTGATTTTTGAGTTCAAAACCCAACTCCAACAATCTCAAACCCATATGGAATAAGAAGAGAAAATGAGGAGGAGAGAGTGAGAGAAATGAACTTACTATTTAGTTAACTATTTACTATGGCTTCACTATTAGAAGCTCAAAATCCATGGCCAACCTTCATGCTTCACGTGGGAGAGGAAGAAATGAGAGAAGAGAGGAAATGGGGGAGACTTTCGGATGGGTTGGTTCTTCTCAAGTGAGGAGAAGCTAAAAAAATATGGAAGGAAGCAAGCTCAATGTGTAGTTCACGTGAGCCAAGGGAGCGGATAAAGGTGTGATGCAGAAATTACAGAAATGCCCCTCTAGCTTAAATGAATTTGAAGAAGAATGGGCCAAAACTTGACATTAATACTTGGGCTCAAAATGGGTAGTTTAGTTCTCTCATTAAATGGGCTTTTCATTATGACCCACAATATAAGAAATAGGCATCTTAATATCTTATATTATTTTACCACACAAATTTAACTTATTTTTATTTAATCATAATAAAGTCATTAAATAATTTATCGGTCATTACAAATTTTGTGAAGATTTTGGGAATTTTGGGCATTTGGTTTCTTGAACGTTATAGACCTTTCCTCTCCTTTTTTCTTCTTCTTATTTTTCTCTATTTCTCTTCTTATGCTCTGTTATGGAAAAATCAAAACAAAATAAAAATAAAATAGAGACTGCTATATATCTTATTTTGCTTATATACAATTGTCTCTTTGTCATCTACACGATTGATATATGCATTTGGTATGTTGCTTATATATTTGTAAGATTCTCAAGGTTGCAATGTTTCACATTTTGGAGTGCATATATTTGTATGTCGTTTATATGTTTGTAAGATTCTCACAGTTGTAATACCAACTCTAATTGTTGGTATGTTGTTTATATATCTGTAAGATTCTCACAGTTGCAATGTTTCTATGTTGCTTTTGACAGAAAATGGTGTGTCTATGTTACCTATGTTTGTAATTTGTGTATTTTTAGCTGGTCAAAATAGTGAGATAGTTGGGTTTGTCGCTGGCTGCAATTCACCAAAGAATTAGGGCTCGTATTTTTATGTTAAAAGCTAAGAAGATTGCTCATGGCAAAAAAAATTGTCAACGACTTTTGGATCTATACTCTTTGAATTACTGGATTGCATATAGTTTTCAATGTTTTATCATCATGGAATATGTTCAATAAAAATTAAAGAACATAGCGATCAATTTACCTTTTCAAAGAGATGCCAAGTGAATATTTGTACGCAAATTGTCATCACACAAGTCCATCTTCCTCTATATTAAAAAAACAAATTCAGTGCATTATAATAATAAACGATGGGGACAAGCAGTCTGAAAGGGGGCCATTATAGTGATACCTAACACAGGGAACCAAGCACGTGCATTGCACATGCCATCCCGACTACTTTTTTGAACAATGTTTTGACCATTTTTAGAAATGAAATTGAACCATTTGTAACAATTTTTTAAAACTAAACCATACGACGTCGTTTTACACTTAAAACCATTTTTTTTAAAAAAAATTAATTACCGTAAAAACAACATCGTTTTGCATTTCTATATATTCATCTCTTCTTCCTAACCCTAAACCTAAACGAAAATCACTCAGCCTCTCACCGTCTCACGCTCACGCTCATGCCGTCACTCTGCATCTCTCTCCCAGTCTCTCGTCTCCCGCCGTCTATTCTCTCGTCTCTCTTTCGCTGTTGTCCTTACCTCACTGTCACTCGGTTTCCCTGCTGTCCTCACCTTGCCATCTCTCATCGATTTGGTGGATCTCGGCAGTAAGGTCCACCAGCTCCCTTGCTCCTTCAAGTAGGACAACCCTTCCTCTATTTCCCACTATGTCAAACCCAAACCCACTGGTAATCTCCACCGTCTCTCCCTCTCTCTCTCTCTATGCCTTTGTAAAATTCTCTGAAATTTGTGCTCTTTAGTAAATGGGAAGGGATTGAGGTGTAGGGGTTAGAGCTGCAGGAAGCCCATTTCAGAGGAAGGAAGTTGCAGGGAACGGTCATTCCAATTCCATAGGGGTATTCTGGTTTGTGTTCTCGAGCCCAAGCTCGTGCCCTCGAGCTCGACCAAAATAGACGAGCTCGAGCTCGAACAGTGTTCCAATCCTCTCGAGTCGAGCTCGAGCTCAAGCCTAACCCTATAGTAAACAAGCCGAGCCCGAACAAAGGGAAGCTCGCTCAGGCTCTGCTCGTTTACACCCCTATATCTAATAATGCTTTGATTAAAAGGATGATGGCACAATAAATTATACAGTTATGAGTTATACCATATGATATAATGATTAATGATTATATCGAATATTTATTATTATTTACCATATATATTTTATATTTCTTATATGTGTTTATATAATATATACATATATATACACAAATGACACTTATATAAATAACAAAATAAAAATAAGTTATATAGTATATTAGTATATTTGTTATTATTGAGTAATATTGACTATATATTGTTATTTGTTACTTAATAAAAAACGTATGAGTCAAGCTTAATAAGCAAGTCGAGTCTTATATGAGCTTGCCCACGAGCCTAACCGAGTTGAGCCGTGCTTGCTTCGTTTATTATTTGAGCCTTTAATAATTGAGTCAAGCATGAGTCAAGCTTATACGAGCTGATCCCGAGTTCGCTTGCGAGCAGCTTCGCTCGCAAACACCCATAATTTGAAGACTCCTAAAAGTGCATTGTTCGAACAAGTTTTAACCTAGCCGTGTTTTTTCCTTTTCTTTTTTATCTTTCTATTTCACATTCAAATGACACGTGTAGTTTATAATATTTGTTCTGTTCTCTTATTTTTGTAGTACAATAGCAAACAAAAATCGACAGAGAAAAGGGTTTTGGCTAAAACCCTAATAGAGAAGGAAAAGTGACATCGTCTCTCTAGTTGTTCTCTCCGTCCAATACTAGGTAACCCTAAACCTAACCTCTGCAACATTGATAGGATTTACAATCTTCACTTTTTCTACAGAAGTTTTAACCAACTTAACCGCAATGTGATTTGTTGATTCTGAAATTTTGCTTTCTGGTTTTCCAAATTTTGGTGTTTTGTTTTTTTTTCTAGTGGGCAGTTAATTTGGTGTATGATGGCTGCTTTTGAAGGAAGCAAACGGTCTCAAGCTTCAACAACTCTACCTCCACGCAAAATCAATGTCAAGAAATTCACGGAGTCTCGAGGTCCCGGAGCTTGAGGCTCTTCACTCAATAGTTGCGGACCGGTTGAGCAAGAATTTCAGGTCTCGGAGGAACAAGAGATGGAGAACCATTGCATACAACAATCAGGTTGTGTGGAAGAGATGCAGGAAGAGGCGGAAGTTAGGAGGAGAAGTTGCTAAGGGCAATGCTTTGGACGAAGATAAGGAGAAGAAGGCTCCTCGGCGTGTTCGTCATAGCGTTGAGCTTCGAAAGAATCCAGAGAATGGTTTTGTTACTTCTGAAGATGGGACTAAGAGACTGAGAACGCATGTTTGGCATGCAAAGCGATTCACAATGACGAAGCTCTGGGGGTTTTTTATCTTCCTCTGGGTTTGCAGGGAAGGTAATGGATTATTATTATTATTGCTTTTTTCTTCCTCAAAATGTATGACTTACAGAGATATTTCAAAGTCCATGAATCTTGTTTTGAAATCATATAGGATTTTGATGTGCAAGTGCTTGTGCCATTAATTGCCTAATCGGAGTGTGCGTGTGTGTTAGATGCCATACTATAGTTTTATTTTATTTATGATGGGAAATATATGTGGCTAACTTATGAGTAAAGATTTTAACTTTATTATGTAGTGTAAGGGATTCTAGGGCGCTCTTGAAATGGTTCAAAAACGGGGTGCTCGTACATGATGCAAGCTATCATGTTGCTGTCCAATTGGAGTGTTGGTGTGCCAAATACTACATAAATTAATAGATAATATTTAGTACGTTTTAACTCGCAAGTGCACAAGATGAAAACAATAGTATAGTGCAGCAAGTACGAGATCGATCCCACAGATATTGTTGATTCTATTTAGAATTAATTAAAATATCAAAGTTGTCACGAAATTGATATTGATATGTTGAAAAGAAATAAAGATTAATAAAAGGTAGGACTTTGATATGCACCACTAATCATGCTCAAATAATATAACAATATGCCAATGCTTTAATCATATTATGAATACTTAATGTTTGCCAACCTAAGGGTATGGGTGTCTACTCCTTAAGCTATTGATCTTCCTAAGCAACGAATTAGGCACGGGTGTCTACTCTAATTCTTTTCTTTCTTAATGAATTAGGCATGGGTGTCTATTCTAATTCTTTTCTTTCTTAAAGGATTTAGCATGGGTGTTTACTAAGTTGTTCTTTAAGAAAGCATAAATCTATGGAAATCGACAAATACATGAGGCCTAGGGCATAGGTGTCTACTCTCGGTTCCCCATGTTGATAAACCCAAGAACTCGAGGTGAGATTCTTTTGTTACTCTATTAAACCCAGGACTCGATTATCCAAATTGATTTAATTAACTAGTCCGTGCCACATGCATATAATGGCCAATCACACACATATGAGGAATTCAATAAAACAAGTATTAATCAAGTTAAGTATCACAATATGATTATCATAAAGGCGTCAATATTGAAATATCTAATAAACATAATTAGGACTTCAATCTAGCGCTACTAAAGGTTTAGTTACACATAATTAAAATAAAACTAAAAAGAAAAGGGAAAGAAAGAACCAAAAACCGCTCCTAGAAGTAGTCTCCAAATTCCCTTCTCTAAAGTTGTCCCCTCAATTGTGTAAAGATGGTCTATTTATAGACTTAAGAATACTCTAGAAAACCTAGAAACCCTAGTAAAATCGTAGGGTTTAGTCCTAGTGCATCTAGGACTAGAAAAACCCTAATATGGAAAGCAATAAGTCTAGCCGCAGCTTCTGGAATTCTCCAGTGCATGAGTGCACTCGATCGCAGCCCATGTGCACTCAATCACACGGCTGCGATCGATCGTGTATCTTCTACGCTCGATCACAAATGCGATCGAGTCTTCTCTTGTGCGCATGAGTGCACGCCTTGCTCTTCACGGCTGGACCTCTCTGGAAGTGCGCTCGATCGCAGGTCCGCTGCGATCGATCGCACTACTAGAATGCTTTTTCTTGCTTCAAATCTTCTAGCTTTTTTCCAATTTTGTCTTTTAAGCCCGATACTTCCTAGAATGCTTTATTTTCTTCCAAAAAGCTATAAAACAATGAAAATACAAAAAGGAAATAAAACAGCATAAACTAACAAAACTAAGGAATTAACAAATATAAGTTAAGGGCTAAAATATGAATATTTTGGCACTTGTCATATTCCCAAACTTACATATTGCTAGTCCCTTAGCAATACAAAACTAAAAACAAAATGAAAAACAAAAAAACAAAAAGATAAATTCATCTTTCGTGGGATGTATGATTACATTTAGTGTATGCTACAAGTCTTTTAAACCTCTAGGCATTCCCTGGAGGACGAGTGAAGTTTCATGAGGGTTTTTCAGGAATGTTACCCACAAACATTATGCAAGAGTTCAGGTTATCCAAAAATTGAGTGTCACTCAAAACCGTGATTTTCATTCATTAGCAAACTTAAAAAGATTTTCTCTTTTTATATATATAAATATGTCAAAGTATCCATCTAATAAGTCATCCAGTTTTACTCAAGACATAGAAACATACACATCAGACTTTCATGTCATACCCCACAACTTATGTGCTAATGTGCTTCTATAAGATCAGATCAAACATGTGCATTCTCAACTGCCCTAAGCAAGTAACCAAACTGAAAAACTCTATCATTAGATCATGTGTTCAAAGTTTCAAGCTCACCAATGAGAATCAAATCACAATTTTTAAGATCAACCAAAATTTTAAGACAACATGAACATGCATATTTTTTTCTTTTTAAAAAATGGGACAAAGTGCGTGTAAAGTGTCTCCCATACCCCCAAACTTAAATTATACATTGTCCCCAATGTGTGTATAACATGGAAAGATCTTACCCGGGAGATGGGCGAAACTGTCTAGAATAGCATGGCTCATAGCATACCCCCAAACTTGAATTGAAGCACACTTGTCCCTGCAAAACAAAACACTATAGTAACAAAGGAAAACAAAAACAAAATAAAAATAAAATAAAGATAAAATAAAAATGAAATAAAAACAAAAAAAACAAAGAAATAAAAAGGATATGCTATAGGGTGCCTCCCATGAGCGCTAAGTTTAACGTCTTCAGCTAGACTGTGGTACTTTAAACTTGAAGCATCTGTCTTTCCTTCTCTTGTACCAAAGGGAACGAATTTTTTCTATTGCAAGGTGATTCCAAATGTTTATAGATCGGGGAGGACCACTTTGAGTTTTCTCCAACAGTTTCTCATTCGGGAGGGAATCATGAACTGGATAGTACTCAGGAAATTCATCTATCTTGATGTCCTCAATTTGCTCATCACATAACCCCAGCAGACTTCTCTCTTGGATTCTTGGTAATTTGGGAATCGGAGCTGATGTTGAAGAAGTCTCAATGCTCTCTTCCTTTTCCCATTGTAGCTCCTCTAGAACCTCAGTTTGCTCATCTTCTTCTTCCACCTTGTTGTTCTCAGGAGTGGAATCCAATAAGGCCTCAGCTTGCTCACGTATCATGGCAAGGTCCAGATCAAATTCATATTGAGCAAAGTGCTCTTTCAATGGATCCTCCAGACTTGACTCACTAAACATCTCAGCTTGCTTGAGGAACTTGTCAAGATCCAGGTCAAATTCAAATTGATCAAAACACTCATTCAATGGATCCTTAAGACTTGGCTGATTAGAAATATCAACATACTTAAGTAGCTTGTCCAGGTCTAGGTCACCTCCAAATTCATCAAAGCACTCTCCTAAAGGATCCTCAAGACTTGCTTGGCTCATTAGAAGTTTCAGCTTGCTCTAGTAGCTTGTCCAGGTCTAGGTCACCTCCAAATTGATCAAAACGCTCTCCCATCGGATCCTCAAGGCTTGGCTCACAAAAACTCTCCTCAACAGTTTCTTCATTCCCAAGTGTGTTGGTTGTTTGCTCATGATAGTAAGTGCACTCATCCTCCATGTAGTGCTTATTAGGATTGGCCACCAACTGACTTGGACACTCTTCTTCTTCTTCTTCTTCTTCTTCTTCTTCTTCTTTAAGTATATTTGATATTGCTTGAAGTGATCCTCTGTATTGGCCAAGGTGGATTGCAACTGTTGATAATAGGCCTTACTATGGCTAAGAAAAGCTGACATTGTTTCTTCTAAACTAGCATGCGCTTCTTCTAACGCAGAATTCTTCGAAGGAGGTATCTCTTCTTGGTATTGTTGAGGTAGAGAGGAATATGAATAGTCATATATGGGAGATGGTTCCTTTTCATGGAGTTATTGTGCTTGAATTCCAAGAGCTTGAGCTTGCCACGAGAAATTAGACTGTTGGCTCCATGACGAGTTTTAGGAATCAAAATAGCTGTCGTTCCCCAATGTGTTTATATGCCCAAAAAAATCGTTAGAATTTTGTCTTAGTGAGGGACAATTTCTAACATGGTGATAAGGGTCATGACAAAATGAACATGGTCCATGAGGTGTCGGAATGCCTCCCCACATGTGTGAATCAAAAATAAAATAACAAAAAGTTAAAATAAAAAAAATAAAAACAAAATTTAAAAATAGAACTTTCTAATATGCAGACTCGAATGACCCTGCATAAAAAGAAAAAAATTAGATCTGTAATTAAAACAATTTCTATGCTACTGTCCGGATGTGCGATCAATCGCACTTGCTCATGCGCTCGATTGCACTGGTACGCTTGATCGCCTAGGAATGGGCGCTCGAGTGCACCTCCGGAGGCAGAACAGTAACTGCGGAAAATTAGAAAAACATAAAGAAAACTAAAATAAAATAAGGAAAAAAAAAAGGTCCAAACAAAATTAAACAATCCCCGGAAACGGCGCCAAAAACTTAGTGTGCCAAATACTACCTAAATTAATAGATAATATTTAGTACGTTTTAACTTGCAAGTGCACAAAATCAAAACAATAGTATAGTGCAGCAAGTACGAGAACGATCCCACGGAGATTGTTGATTCTATTTAGAATTAATTAAAATATCAAAGTTGTCACGAAATTGATATTGATATGTTGAAAGGAAATAAAGATAAATAAAAGATAGGGCTTTGATATCCACCATTAATCATACTCAAATAATATAACAATATGTTAATGCTCTAATCATATTATGAATACCTAATATTTACCAACCTAAGAGTATGGGTGTCTACTCTTTAAGCTATTGATCTCCCTAAGCAACGAATTAAGCATGGGTGTCTACTCTAATTATTTTATTTCTTAAAGGATTTAGCATGAGTATCTATTAAGTTGTTCTTTAAGAAAGCATAAATTTATGAAAATCGACAAACACATGAGGCCTAGGGCATGGGTGTCTACTCCCGGTTCTCCATGTTGATTAACCCAAGAATTCGGAGTGAGATTCTTTTGTTACTCTATTAAACCCAGGACTCGATCATCCAGTTTGATTTAATTAACTAGTCCATACCACATGCATATAATGACTAATCACACACATATGATGAATTCAATAAAATAGGTATTAATCAAGTTAAGCATCACAATATGATTATCACAAAGGCGCTAATATTGAAATATTAAATAAATATAATTAGGGCTTCAATCTAGCCCTAGTAAAGGTTTAGTTACAGATAATTAAAATAAAACTAAAAAGAAAAGGGAAAGAAAGAACCAAAAACCCCTTCTAGAAGTAGCCTCCAAATTCCCCTCTCCAAAGTTGTCCCCTCAATTGTGTAAAGATGGTCTATTTATAGACTTATGAATACTCTAGAAAACCTAGAAACCCTAGTAAAATCGTAGGGTTTAGTCCTAGTGCAAGTAGGACTAGAAAAACCCTAAGTTTAAAAGCAATAAGTCTGGCCGCAGCTTCTGGAATTCTCCAGCGCACGAGTGCGCTCAATCGCAGCCCGTGTGCGCTCGATCGCACGGCTGCGATTGATCGTGTATCTTCTGCGCTCGATCGCAATTCTTCTCTTGTGTGCACAAGCGCATGCCTTGCTCTTCACAGCTGGACCTCTCTAAAAGTGCGCTCGATAGCAAGTCCCCTGCGATCGATCGCACTACAAGAATGCTTTTTCTTACTTCAAATCTTCTAGCTTTTTCCCAAATTTGTCTTTTAAGCCCAATACTTCCAAGAATACTTTATTTCTTCCAAAAACCTATAAAACAAAGAAAATACAAAAAAGAAATAAAATAGCATAAACTAACAAAACTAAGGAATTAACAAATATAAGTTAAGGGCTAAAATATGAATATTTTGACACTTATCAAGGGTCTGGAGGTAGGCATTCCCTCTTCTTTGTTACAAGATTTTATATTCTACGTCTTTTTCCCCTTTCTGTTCACATTCTTAGATAATAAGGCCTCTTAGGACTGAGGAACAATGCCTTTAATTGTTTGTTATAACAGCTACTTAAAGCTCCATGAGCCCGACAAAAACTATGGTGTAATATGTTTCTCGTCTGTTATGAGATTCTTAATCTAATCTCGTGTTGTGTGTTTCCAGGATTCGTTAAGGTCAGTTCTAAAAATGGTAATGGTGCCTTCCCCTTCGGCTCTTTCTGAAAATATTTCTCGCTCTGTTATTTCTGGTGTCTTATATGGAAGAGCTATGGTAGGTTATCTCATGATGGTGATGGATGTAACAAGCCAGAAAGTATTGAGTGTTCTTCCTTTCGCCAGATTTGGGTGTGGATACATGTTTCTGCTTTAAGTGAAGGATTTGGTGCTCTAAAACTTGCTTGCCAAAAAGAGGTACGAATTCTAAATTTGGTTCTCATAAGCGCATCATATGTTGCATTACTTTTTTAGAAGCCCAACCTATTGAAGCTTATTGGCTTAAACTCCCAACCTCCAATGAGGTGTCACTTGGGAAGTCCTCTATATTCGACCAAGCTCATAGCTAATGGTAAAACATGTTTATAATGTATGCCATTATATCCTTAGATAACAATTCCAGTAATAGATTTTGCATTTGTCTAGACTCATAAATGGTAAAATAGAGAACCAGCTGAGCTAGTGTTTAGATCACATGCTCTTGTAATGTTGATGTTATATTTGTTTCATGTCTTCTATCTTCAGATGGATGAGAGGGGATGTTTGGTCAATTGTTTTTCGCGTAAAGGTCAACTTGCAAAACTCGAAGTATTGGGATCAAAGGCATTCCAACATCTTCAAAAGATATTACATCCTGTTGCTTGGTAAGTTATTCGAAGGTAGAAATAGTTTGTATTAAGTTTTGAAGTTCAGGATGGTTCTAATGGTGCTGTCTGGCTGTACAGTTCTTCTGAGAATTCTTGGCAATTGAAGAGACATTTAACTGCGGTGTTGGACAATGACTCTCAGTTTAAGAGGTCTATTGTTCTTGAAAATGGAGAGGATTTTTGTACTCATGCAATTTTGTCTCTTAGAGTCGAGGATCCCCGCATAATGCCTGAGACAGGGATTACAGATCTTCCAGAATCACTTTCTGCTGGTTTGCTCAGTGTCCCAGAAGCTGAAATTAAAGAGCATGCTGCATTAACAGGAATATCAGACAGCAACAAGGAGTTGCTCTCATCAATTTGTTCAAAACCTGAAGGAACTATTTATTATGACAATCAGTTATGGAATAATAGCAACAGAGTAAGTTCCCCCGTGGAAGAGAGTGTTTTGTGCATGGAAAAACATAACCTGCATATGGATAACTTTTGTCTTGATGATCCAAATTCAGGAGTGTTGAACACTTCAACCAAGGTGCAGTGCTCAAGATCTTGCCCTATTCTGCTTTTAAAAAATAATAACCAAAAGGGCTCACTTATAGGGTAACTCCTTGCTTCCGGTAAAATTTTCAATTTGGTGTTACTAGAATAAAATTGTATTACATAATCTTGTGCTTGGTTTGTGGTTTTACATTTAACTTGTGTGCTACTGCTCATGTTCACTTAGTGTCAGTATTTGTTGATGTTTTTAGGCACCAGTGTGAGAGTAGTGTCGTAAGACAAATATGGAATAAGTGTCACTTTGCATCATAAGGGTAAAATTCGCAGTTCTTTATGAAATGTAGAAAAAAGCCTATATATATGAAATGTAACTCAAATTTTAGATCCTAAGTCTATGTGATTAGCCTTTTCATCAGCATGTGCTCAGCCCTCCATATTGGAGATTTAGTTTTAAAAATAAAAGATCTTGTATTGGACATTAATGTTTTAGAAGAAGAACATCATTTTGACTTCTGTGATTCATTCCATTTAATATTTAACTAATGCTCAAAATGAAGATAAGCATCTGGATTTTATTGAATGTTTATTGCAAAATTTTGAATTTGAAGTGGTCTGTAAGATAAGTGATGAATCTGTTACACATGTTTCTGGAGGGAGCAAATTGTGATTCCATTTTTTAAAACCGCCTTAAGCTACTCAGTGGATTAAACCAAAATTATTTTCTTGTTGTCTGTATCATTTGTTTTGTGCAAAGCTAACATGGTGAGGAAATATTGATTTTGTCAAGCATGAAATATCCAACTTTCAATATTTAGTGTCTCATTGGTGTTTGTTTTATTTTCTATCAGATGGTCCATTGTACTCCCCTTAAGTTGGGTCAGGGCCTTTTGGGCTCCTCTTGTCTCCAAGGGAGCTCATGCAATAGGTTTGTGAGAGAAGCACTGGGTTGCATGTGAAGTAAGTCTTTTTTCACCTTACAGCTATACCTTTCATTACTAGATTATCAAACATTTATAGTAATCTTCTCTCTTGTAGATAGGGTTGCCATTTTTTCCTTCAGATTTTCCTGATTGCAATGCGTACACAAACTTTATGGCAACTGAAGCTGCTGCCTTTAATCAAAAAGCAGAACGTTGTCCTCCTAATGTAAGACCTTGGAGAGTTCCCATTCCACCCCCATGGGACGCTGTCCGGCTTGCTTTTAACCAAGGACTCACTAGAGTTGGAAATAGGGAAATTCATGGTGAGGAAGATATGGTTGATGGGAATTTATTGTCCAACTCTGACACTGAATATTGTAGTATGTCATCGTTTGTACGTCGTGGTAATCAATTTGATGGAGTGGTAGCAAGGACATACTTGGTGCTGACTGATTTCATGAGAGACATCCAAGGTGATCGTTTGCTTCTATTTCCTCAATTACCAGACAGGAAGACAAGTATTTTTAAGTTTATGAAGGATGAAAGTATGTTTGGCCCCAGCCTGAATCGTATTGCCCGTTTTAGTCATGATGGTAAATTATGTTTTCTTCGAATTCTTCTCCATGCTTATAAGGAAGGCGTTTTCGAAGAGGGAGCAGTTGTGTGTGCACCTTAACTTACTGATATATCACTGTTGATTACAAGGTAGTTAATTCTTGAAACTTGTCTATCTTAGGTTAATATTAGACTTTTTTTTCCCTTCACTTGACAAAACTAGTCCATTTTATTTTCCCTTAGTATCTTGAAAGTGTTGTTACTATCGTTATCATTGCAGGTCAGGAAATGAGGAGGGACGACTTCAAATGCCTCAATCTGCTGTGAGATCATACTTCAAGGAGCGATCTTCTTCTTCTGCTAGGTGGGAACTCCACATACCAGAAGATGCTGTTGTGAGGGAATCTCATCGGTGGCCAATCGGCTTTGTCACAACTGGATTTGTTCGAGGGAGGTCGGTATCCGCCACCTAACAACTGCTTAATTCTATTTGCTTTTGGCCATAATAATATAAATAATATTGGGTCGGATTTGTGTGCAGCAAGAAGCCAGTGGCAGAGGCTTTACGTGAGGCAGTCTTGCTTGCTCGTCTTAGGGAGGAGCAGTGGAAGAGTATGCCCAGAAAGTGAAGAAAAGAGATCTACGTGCTGGTTAGAAATCTAAGATCTTCATCGTATAGGCTTGCTCTTGCGACCATCGTCCTGGAACAAGCGGAAGATGTGGAATTTATGTGAGCTGCTGGAAACTCATGGTTTTTGTAAATGTCCTGTTGAACTTGGGTAAGGTGCATAGTAAAAATTGAAACATTGGAGGTCGAATTGAAAATCGCCCAAAACTAGTGTAATTTTCCCTTTAGTTTACATTGAAAGTAGAATGAGACAAAAGAAAAGGCAATCAAATCTCAATTCCATTGCGAAAATCAATACCATTATACCATGCTTACTTTTATACGAGTTGGTTCTACAAGAGCCAGCATGAGTTTACAAATTATACAAGTCAAATGAATGCAGAAACACTAGCCATAACATCAAGAGGACATTTCAGAATAACATGAAAGAGAAATGTAGCGCTGCATTTTAGACATGAGTGTCTGTACAAAAGCCAAATAGACCATAACGTCTATCATAGAAAACAGTAAAGATTTTTTCCTAGTGTTAATTGTAAGAAAATAAAGACACCCATTTTCTC
The DNA here is from genome assembly GCF_901000735.1 of Corylus avellana. Classification (NCBI taxonomy): domain Eukaryota; kingdom Viridiplantae; phylum Streptophyta; class Magnoliopsida; order Fagales; family Betulaceae; genus Corylus; species Corylus avellana. The sequence goes on from NC_081547.1 coordinate 18,501,866, forward strand.
ATACCGTACCATTCTAGATTAATTGCACCCAAAGAAAAAGATGTAGCCATTTGGTACCTATAGGACTTATTTAGCGCATCTGTCTCAAATTTGGAATGGCTTTTGTAAAGAGAAAAAACTATTTTTTTTTTTTTTTAATTTTAAAAAGATGGATCGGAGATGGTCTCTTTTGTAAAATTTAGCTGGTTTTTAATTTTCACTTTGTAACCTGAATAGAAGCATAAAATGTTTCAATTAAAAACTTCTTACATGATTATCTTGTGGTTCAGATAAGGTTGAATTGATATGTTTTTTTAGGGTTGGTTTAGAACTGGACTGAAACGGCTTTGTCGTTTAAAGAGGGTCTATATATAGTATTTATTTTTTGATCAAATTCGAATTGAAAATTGAAAACAAAAAGATAGCTCATCATTGTGTAGTCCAACATTTGAACTATAATATTTCTATCAGGTTTTAGGGCAGGGCTGAAATATGATACACCACCTTGTATAAAACTCTTTCCCTTTTTTGGAAATTTGACACTTCCATTATATTATGAAAAAAGAAAAAGAAAAAGAAGAAGAAGCTAAGAGTAATGCCACTCGTTACACCTAGGGTTGGTTATCGGTCATATCAGTCAGGTTTTGGCCATTTTTGGTTACCAACCAATACCTATCGGTTAATCGGTTTCCTAACCCATTACTGACTAATAAGGATTTATACCGAAAATTATCGGTTAATTGCTTAAACCGGTTTTTGTGGGCTTTTTTTTTGGGTTATTACTGTTTGCTAATTGGGCAAAAAATTAGTTGTTTTGTGGCCCAAATACTTTTTGTTGGGCAAAAATAGCTTATTAAAAATTAGTTATTTTGAGGGTCCAAATACTTTTTGTTAGGCTAAAATAGCTTATTAAAAATTAGTTGTTTTGAGGGTCCAAATACTTTTTGTTGGACTAAAATAGCTTATTAAAAATTAGTTGTTTTGGGGGCCCAATTTTTTTTTTTTTTTTTTTTTTTTTTTTAATATTGATCCAACACATTTTTTTTTATATTATAAAATAAAAATCAATGGAATAAACTTGACTGAGTGTGCCAAATGACTACCATAAAAGCCACGATGCTTTAATCCAGTAAATATTTTACAAAGAACAAAACGCTGCATTAATAAAACAGAGAAGCCTACCTAATATAGTTACAAACTTATTTCCATTAGTTCTTTGCAATAATCAATCTGAGTAGTATTTCAATTTATATTTCCAGCAATCAATCAGAAAGCAAAACTCCACATCCAACCACTCATTAATGAAAAACTTTGAGAAGGTTTATCGAAAGTTGATAATTTTACAAGTACAATACAATTGTATATATATACTAGAACTTGACCTAATGCAGAACAGAATCAAAAATATTACAAGGGATTCTATACTAAACAAATCTACTAGCATCTTTCCTTGGTGTCCAAGTTATTGCCTAATTGTGCAACTTGCCCTCTAGAACATATTAGATCACGGGCTGTATCCTTGAGGAAATCTTCTCTACATGCTATCATAAGTGGATTCCAGACATCTTTCCATATTGGTTCAGATTTACTGCAGCTGCGGGATTGACTTGCGCTCGATCGCATTTGGTCTGCGCTCGATCGCAATCGGGCTTGATTCTCGACTTTTGCTTCTGTTAGTGCGATCGATGCTGCGCTCGATCTTGCGATCGATCGCACTTGGACTTGATTCTGGACTTCCGCTTCTGTTAGTGCGATTGATGTTGCGCTCGATCCTGCGATCGAGCGCACTCGATCTGCACTCAAGCTCTTGATAGCTTGATCCCCCCCCCGCGGAAGTTGATAGGGGGAGGAACCACCAACAACTTGGACTTTAGAGCTAGAAATTGGGCTGATGGTAATCCTTTGGTGAACAAGTCAGTTACCTGATCATAGGTGGAGATAAAATTAATTAAAATATCTCGGTTAAGCACCTTCTCCCTCACAAAATGATAGTCCAACTCTATGTGTTTTGTTCTAGCATGGAAAACAGGATTAGAGGCCAAGGCTAGGGCACCAATGTTATCACACCACAAGACTGGTGGCATAGCTAGATGAACCTTGATTTCTTTGAGCAACATTCGAATCCAGAATAATTCTGCTGTAGTGATAAAGAGTGACCGATACCCTGCTTCAGTGCTAGATCTTGAGACTACAACTTGTTTCTTGGCACTCCAGGCAGTTAGACAATCTCCTAAGAACACTGCAAACCCTGTGGTGGACCTACGGTCATCTGGACATCCGGCCGAATTTGAATCACAAAAGGCATTCAGTTAAAGATTGCTCTTGGTGAAATGCAAACCATGGTTAGTGGTGCAATTGAGGTACCTGAACACTCTCTTTGTTGCTATCCAATGAGTAGATGAGGGTGCATGCATGTGCTGACATAATTGGTTAACTGAGTAGGCAATTTCGGGCCGTGTGAGTGTACAGTACTGTAGAGCTCCCACAACCTGTCTATAAGTGGTGGGATCTGTCAAGGGTTCCCCATCAAACCGGGATAGTTTGGAGCCAGAGGTGCAAGGGGTCTTGGATGGTTTAGAGTCAGCCATATGTGTCTTGTGCAGCAATTCTGAGATGTATTTGGTTTGACAGACATGGATTCCAGAGGTATCTCGAGTGACCTGGATGCCGAGGAAGAAGCTCAATGGTCCTAGGTCTTTGAGAGGAAATTCTCTCTACAGCTGAGCAATGATACCTTGAATAACGGAAGAATGCGTGCATGTGATGATAATATCATCCACATACACCAGCATATAGATCTGAATGAATTCTTGAAGATAGATAAAGAGTGAGGTGTCAACTAGTGAACCCTTGAACCCCAACTCACAAAGAAAGGTAGATAACCTGTGGAACCATGCTCGGGGAGCCTGTTTTAAGCGATAGATAGCTTTATGGAGCCTACAGACCATGTTAAGATGAGCTTGGTAAATGAAACCAGGAGGCTGCTCCATATAAACTTCTTCAGTTAAGTGCCCCTGCAAAAATGCATTTGAAACATCAAGTTGTTTAATTATCCAATCAAAATGAACAGCTAGAGCAAGGATGACTCGAATAGTGGATGGTTTGATAACTAGACTGAATTACTCAGTATAGTCAACCCCACTTCTTTGATCGAACCCTTTAGCCAACATCCTTGCTTTATATCTCTCCACACTCCCATCAGCTTTTCTTTTGATTTTGAAAACCCACTTGTTTCGAATAACATTATGGTGAGAGGGTCTAGGGCATAGAGACCAAGTGTTACTGGACTGCAGGGCATCATATTCTTGTTGCATAGCCTCCATCCATCTAGAGTCAGTTGCAGCTTGGCGATAAGACACTGGTTCCAAATCACGCACATTGGTGTCATAAAGTTTGAAATCTGGAAAAGATTTGGGTTTTAAGGACCCAGTTTGGGACCTTGTGGTCATGGAGTGTGTTGGTTGGGGTGGCGAGGGTGCTGAGGGTGCTGAGATGATGGGTAAGGTAGAAGGGATAGCAAGAGTGGAATGGTCATGAATGGCGGGTGCAGGTGTGGGACTGGGAGGTAAATTATGGGTAATAGGATTGATGTTTGCTGCAGTGGTAGGTGATGAGGAATCTGAGGTTGTGGCTATTGAGGTTTGAGTTGTGTCAAGAGGAGTAGATGCTGCAGTAGGGTCAGAATCAGTAGGTGAAGAAAAAGTGAGAGGTAAAGAAACTGGAAGTAATAGAGAGGCATCACCTTGTGCATTGACCTTGGATGGAAATTGTGTAGTGGCTTGATCTTTGGCAGGGAAGGAATCTTCATTGAAAATGACATGCTTAGACAAATAAGCCTTGTTGGTCATTGGATCTAGGCACTTGTAGCCAGCATAATTGTAACCTAGAAAGATGCAAGGTTTGGACCTATAGTCTAACTTATGCAAGCCATAGGGTCTAAGAAGAGGATAGCAAAGACAGCCAAAGACCTTGAGCTTTTGATAATCTGGATTTCGATGGTAGAGTTTGAAATAAGGTGACTGATGGTCTAACACAGGAGTAGGCAATCTATTTATTATATAAACTGCAGTGAGGAAAGCATCAACCCAGTACCTATTTGAAAGTTGGGAGTGTGCTAAGAGAGTGAGACCTGTTTCAAGAATATGCTTAAGTTTCCTTTTAGCTAAACCATTTTGTTGTAAGGTGTATGGGCAAGACTTTCTGTACTGAATTCCATTATTGATGAGGAAGGATTGAAATTGGTTGGAGGTAAATTCTCCTCCACCATCAGATTGAAACTGTTTGATTTTAGAGGTGAATTGATTTTCAACAAGGAGTTTGAATTTGACAAAATTTTCAAAAACTTCAGACTTATGGTGAAGTGGATATATCCAGGTGAACCTAGACCAGTCATCAACAAATATAACATGATACTTATATCCACTGACGGATTGCACAGGAGAAGTCCAAATGTCACTATGTATTAAATCTAAGGGTTGATGAAAGATGCGATGAGAGGCATGAGAGGGCTGTCTTTTGCTTTTACCAAGTTGACAGGAAACACAAGATGCAGTTTTATTGAAATTGAAATTGGAAATAGGAAGGGAATTGTCTTTAACAATTTTATTGACAATATCCAAAGATGGATGTCCTAATCTAGAATGCCACATTATAGAGGTGGTCTTTATTCCTATGAAAGCTGTAGAAGTCTTGTGTCTCTTGAGAAGATTCCTTCCTAGCCGAAGTGGATACAAGCCATTTTCACTCCTCCCCTCCAAGAGTATTGCATGGGTTAGTAGGTCCTTGATGTAATAATGAGATGAAGTTAGAATGAAGTAGCAACAATTATCATGGCATAATTTTTGTATAGAAAGTAAATTGGTAGATGCTTGTGGACAATGCAAGATATTATTTAATTCAAAAGAGGAATGAGAGGTTTGTAAAAGAGCTGAACTAGTGTTCTCAATTTGAAGTCCAGTGCCATTGCCTACTGCAACCTCCTCAGTCTGCTGGAATGGCTGCTGAATCTGCAGATTTTCAAGTTGGTTGGTTATGTGTGCATTGACTCCACTATCTGCCAGCCATTGCTCCTCATAGGCAGAGTTGGAGTGAGCAGCCATGGTTGCTAGTTGTCTAGGTGGATTTTTGCCTTGGAATGCATAGTCCATCCTGTGGAAGCAGTCAATTGCCAAGTGACTTGTTCTACCACAGATTTGACAGGGTGCTCTGGAGCCATGAGAGAAAGAATTTCTTGGCTGCAAAGGGCCTGAATGCATCTGCCTGTTCCCCTGATTGTTATGAAATTCTGGTCATTGAGTGTACTACTGCTGCTCATGGGTACCTTGAGGAGGGCCTCCATTGAATTGTTGAGATCCACGGTTGGATTGTTGAAAGTATGGTCTAGAGGATGAAAAACCATTACTTGGTCTAGGTGTGAAACCTCTTGGTGAAAACCTGGATTGGAAAGGTGGTCTGCCTTTTGATAGTTGGGGATGTATAGGTCTTTTGAGTAGTGAGGGCAAAGGTGGAGCTATCTACTACTTGTTGTTACTGCTGCTGCTGTTGTTGTTTGAGGAGCATTTCATGGCTGAGGAGTTCATCTTGGAAGTCTTCAAAACTGATCTCATTTGCTCTGGTGTGAAATGAGTAGGTTGTGATGAAATGAGTGAAGGAAGGGTTCAATCCATTTAGGATTGAGGAGATGAGTTCTTCATCTGGTATAGGATTACCTACTGCATTTAGCTGATCTTCCAGGACTTTAGCAGATTGCATATAGTCTGCACACGCCTTTGGACCTTGGGAGAGACCCTGCAGTTGCTTTTTCAAGTGGGAGATTCTAGATTTGGACTTTGAGGCAAACTTGGTGGCCAAGGCAGTCCAAGCCTGGTGTGAGGTGTTCAGCCCATACACTGTGGCTAGAACCTTTTCTGAGAGAGATGCTGTAATTATGCTAAGAAGGTATTGATCCTTCTTGTTCCAGGTAGGGAATTCTGGATTGGGAATTTCTTTCCCTGCTTCATCAGTGATTGTCTTTGGAGGGCATGATTCTGACTCATCCACAAATCCCATTAGATCATGGGTTCGAAGTATAGGATTGATTTGTGTCAACCAGCTTGTATAGTTTCCAGACTCAAGTTTTATGAGTAAATTCTGGGTGGTGTTTGGTGGGATAAACGAAGGAATACTTGAGCTTGCCATTGATAAAAGAGAGAACTGTTTGGAAGGAATATGGCATTGGCCTGTTATGGCTTTGATACTATGAAAAACTTTGAGAAGGTTTATTCAAAGTTGATAATTTTACAAGTACAATACAATTGTATATATATACTAGAACTTGACCTAATGCAGAACATAATCAAAAATATTACAAGGATTCTATACTAAACAAATCTACTAGCATCTTTTCTTGGTGTCCAAGTTATTGCCTAATTGTGCAACTTGCCCTCTAGAACATATTAGATCACAGGCTGTATCCTTGAGGAAATCTTCTCTGCGTGCTATCATAAGTGGATTCCAGACATCTTTCCATATTGGTTCAGATTTACTGCAGCTACGGGATTGACTTGCGCTCGATCGCAATCGGGCTTGATTCTCGACTTTTGCTTCTATTAATGCGATCGATGCTGCACTCGATCTTGCGATCGATCGCACTTGGACTTGATTCTGGACTTCCGCTTCTGTTAGTGCAATCGATGCTGCACTCGATCCTGCGATCGAGCGCACTTGATCTGCACTCAAGCTCTTGATAGCTTGATGTACTTTAACAAATAAGATGAAAACATGCATTCTACTAATACTATAAAATGTAAAACTTAACAAAAGAATATCAGAATCTAATCAAATCAAGTTAATCTCAAGTCGATATATATATATATATATTACTTATCAACAAGACAAGGCCTCAGCTTTAGCTTTCATGTCAACTTAAACAACCCTAAAATAACAGTCACAAAATATTAATGTGCGTTTAGAAATTCTAGTGTATATATATATATATATATATATATTACTTATCAACAAGACAAGGCCTCAGCTTTAGCTTCCATGTCAACTTAAACAATCCTAAAATAACAGTCACAAAATATTAATGTGCCTTTAGAAATTCTAATTACACTAAGCAAAGCTCAACCAAATAAAACCAATTAATGAAAAATGCTTTCACCAAAGGCAAAGAAATCCCATCTAATGTATTCATTAAAGCAGCAAACACCAGCACTAATCTGGCAATCTCAATGCATCAAATCTACAAAACTAAAAAAAAATCAAACCTACCCAAACCCAAATTAAAATCAATCCAAAAATAATAAACAAAGTATCAACTAAGTAAAGTCACTTAGTAAAATGAAAATAAGTTAAATAACCCACATAAAGGGCAACACCGATTATACAAATATAATAGAGAGAAAACATAAAGATAGTGATCAATATGGATAAACATAAACACGGTTACACAATAATTTCTATGATCTACTTCAAACATGGATTATCTTCAATTCCTTAAATTTGCTTCCTTCAATAATCCAACAAATCAAAACATAAATATGGTGAATCGCTATTAGTGATTAATATTAAAGAGTAAGAAATAAAAATAAAGTAAGAAAACAATACGATGCAAAAAACTTACCAAATCCTTTCAACAAAACATCACTCCGCAAAGTTCATCTATCAAGCCTTAATTGGCGTCAAATGTGAGGGAATTAGACAGAATTTTTACCACAATAAAATTTTTAAAGAATTAGTAAAAATAATTTAATCAAATGTGAACAAATTTGAAATTAACAAAATTTAATAATAAACACAGCCAACCAAATTTGATTTACGGACAGCCACAATAAAATTGGAGCGACTTAGTAGTGATTCATACTGATTTTTCTACAAGGTCTCACGTATTAACTAATAGGACAAAAAGGATACAACCCCAAAAACAAAATTTAATTAGACCATCCATGAAGTTAAAATGCATCAGCCATCATACCCATCACACCCAGATCTAAGCTACACAAACTAAACTCCTTTTCACAATAAAAAAAATCAACTATTACTCCATCAAAATCAAAATCCAAGCAACAACAAAAATCAAACTGAAGTTTGATTGAAACCCAAATCATTGTCAATGGATCTATCCAACCCAAATGTTATAACTTTATTAATGAGCCACAGATCCATTATAACAAGAGCAACAATCATATCTGAAGACTTGAAAAGCAAAAAACAAAGCAGGGAGACAATGAATGAAATAGATCTGAGAAACCCAGTAACAAAAGATAGGGATCTGAAGGAAAATAACCAAAAAATTATAGTCAATGTCAAGAAAATTGGAGTGACTTGGTTGGGAGCACCACCACATGCATAGATGGTAGACCCAAACTTGCCCTCTCCTTGAATATTCCCAAAAGGAAAATAACCAACCAACGAAATACTATAGTCTAAAGATTACTTGTGAGGCTGCGACTCTGCGAGAGAGAGAGAGGGGCGTCAGTGTGCGACGGTGCAAGAGAGTGAGAGAGGAGACTTGAGAAAGCAGATAGGCGTGCGATGGTGCAAAGGGACTTGAGGGAGTTAGGTTAGGGGAAAAGAGAGCTTAGAGTTAGAGAGGTTTATATATTGAAACCAAAATGATGTCGTTTTGGTTTCAATAAAAAGACCCTTATTAGTCATTTCGGTTTTCCGATAATAAAATATTAACCGACCAATAAGCTAATCGGTATAAAATTTTTAATTGATTACCGACCGATAACTATCGGTTGCAGTTAATATCAGTTCGGTTAAATTCGGTAAGCAGTCGGTAATCGATAACCGGTTAATTTGCCCACCCCTAGTTACACCCATTTGACATTGATTCGCGTGATGTTTTAAGTGGTTTTTTTTTTTATGTTAACCACTTAAAAACAAAAAATAATAATTTAAAAAAAAAAAGAAAAAAAAAAGAAGAACTTAGAATTGTAAAACAAGTGGGAAGAGTGCATTTGTCAAGCTACTCATCCGCACAATGAATCCATAGGATTGTCACCAACAAGATGGCAGATATTCTTCAAAGAACATAACATTAGCTTCTTGAAAACAAAATAACAACATCAAGGCTGTTACATATAGACTCCAAATGAAAATTTTGCTACATTTCTTGTATATAAGAAGACTCGAGGCCATCGGGTTCAAAAACAGCACACAGCCTATTATACCTTAATTGTATATTTAAATACAATCTCCTTAGAATTAAAGAGAAATAATGGAGGAAATTTTTTCCAATTATGAATTGTCATCCATATGTCAAAGGATTTTCAGTTTCCCCTTGGCCACAGAATCCTTGGCATGCTCCAATCGACACAATGCTTTTTGAGCCCCAGACAACCCGGAACATGACCCGCTACCCTCTAAAGTGACAGCAAAGTAGAGATAAATAGTGCATAGGAATCCCAGGAGAACTAGAGCTGTTAAAAGGAATCGGTGCCTTTGGAGGAGTGTTGACCAGCTTAATGAATCATCCCGTGAGAATTGCTTCCTGAATGACGGTGACCGACGATGAGGAGAAGCTAGAATGCTGTCAAGAACCATGGCTTATACACTACGCAGCCAACCTGAAAGTTGTGTTCAAGATGACAGGTAAAAACGCAACGCTAACACTTACGAAGTAAAATATGAAAAGGGTTTATTTCTAGCTTTTTGAGAATTATTTATAATTGAAAGGGTGTAAATACATATATACATGAACATATGTAATGATATATATAAGTACAGAACTGTTAAATATTACACGATGATTATGAGACTGACTGTAAAATAGTCACTATAAGCAGAAGCATTAAACTTTTTTATGACAAGAAACAAGGCAACAAGCAATTTAAAAGAAAAAATGTTACACGCTAATAAACTGTACTGTTACCATGAGAACAACAATGACAAAGGGTGATCACTTGTTTAAAATAGAAAATGAAAGGGTTAATATCAGCATCATAATAGATGCACGAAAAGGCGCCGAAGTGAGTGTTAATAGCCAAGTAACAAATGACGCTCAGAAAGGGAGTACGAAAAAATTCCAAGAGGTATTGGTAGGGTCATTATAGAGACATTGCTGTATGCAGCAGAAATGGAACTGTTGGAAAAACGTGTAGTGGCTATTGAAGTCTAAAAGAGAAATGTTATACAAGTATCATTGTAGCAGTATAAATAGGACACTTGGCAAAACAGTTAATTAATAACTCCGGAAATCAAGGCCACAGGATCCTTTGAACTGGAGAATATCCAATTAGTTATAGTAAAGGGGTATTTTTGTCTTTTCACTTTTTGAGTGGACAAAAATACCTCTCCACTATAATTAACTTGATATTTTCCAGTTTAAATGAAATGGAGTGGATCCTAATTCACACAAGTGGCCACACCCACCTAACTGTGAACGAGATCAGGGCTAAGTATCGTAGCTACATGTCATTTTCTCTCAGCACCTCACAAGCGCCTAGAATTTTAAAGAAGCAAGGATGAAAACTATAAATCAATCATGGAACCCCGTATGGAAAGATAAAAGTCATACACCATATGGAGGCATTATTTTCGCATACATCTAAATGGGACACCCCCCCCAAAAAAAAAAAAAAAAAAAAACAAAAGATAATGCATAACAGAGAGAAATATCGTGTATGAATCTTGAGTAAAGTGCAAGTGTACAAAAAAGATCCACCATAAGATTTCAGACATTACAGATAATACCAAAGGAGTCTTCATTATTTATCTTCTTTTGTTATTTGTAAAAACTCCCTAGAAGCAATATTTCACATGTTCAAGCCTTAGATGCACAATAAACTAACTCAGCATTATTCTGTGACCTATCACAAACAAATGAAGACCAGTGAAATCGTATCTTATTCAAATACCCAGTAAAGTTAGAAGAGAAAGATATCTGGGGTTATTATCAATGGTCCAGTACAACTTGGGCACTAGTGACCCAAAACAGCGACCAGAAAACAATACGATTCCTGGGGATAGAAACAGTTCTTTTTTTTTTTTTTTTTTTCGGTATGCCAATTCCATTAGACAGTACACCCCGATGCTAAGCAATCATTCACAATAAAGTTGCTCATACAGAGTTCAACAGTCACTCTAAGGAAGACAAGAGTTATCTTTCATTAATATGCAACTTTCACTGGGATGGAGAAATGTTTCTTCAAGTGAATAAGCAGGAAAATGCTAAAAATAATTGCACAAGATCTAAGAGATTGGAGTTGTCAAACACAAGTTCTTAATTTGAAGAACTACTATTAAAAACTGTTTAATCTGTATTATTATGAATAAATTTGAACTTTTTAAATATTTATATAAGAAAATAATTGCACACAGCCCTACGGAAACACAATCTAACATCTCTGCCTAGTTCATACATACCTTGAATAACTGTAAAACTATTCCTTACCAGTAAAAGGCCAACTTTCCAGAAAATGTCAAACAAAGTGAAGATTACATCCCTCAATTTATAATGCAGCATGCAGTGAAAAACCCTGACAAGCACTTTTACTCAACTCAACTAAAGAAAAGAGTAGTAAAAATATTTTAAAAGGATATAAGCCAGGTGGGATTTCTCAGGACTTGCTTGGAACATATCAATGTCTTCTAATTCACCATACTTTTCATAACAATAAATTGGTCCTTTAAATATAGTACATTTACTAGCTATATATTGCCAATTAGTGAGAAAATAGCAAACCATGTAACCTAGATTTGAAGCAAAAGCAAGGGTGCTGCAGCATAATTGCCTACTGACACTCTAAGGTGGTTAATAAATCCAAATTACAAAAGCGAATCCGATAGGTAATCAACCACTTACAATAAATTTGATATTAAGGTCGAACCTTCAATAAAGATATCACACAACTAATCCATTGGGAAACCAACAACGGATAGCATGACCTTTCATCTCTATATGGATAGCTTACCTCCTTGTCTATAACAAGTTTACCATGTATAAGTTTATCATTATTTCATCATCTTCTAGTTCATAACATGATGGATTGTATGTTACCTTCCCAGATTCTGTACCAACTACAGTCACCCCGCATTTGCATTCTCTGGATGTCAGGTAAGAACATCATAGCATCCTCCATGACTATTTGTACACATTTTGGGTGAAAAAATAAATAAAAGCTAATGGTGATGTAATTGGAAATTCCATCAAAGAATGATCCATTCTCCAACGAGAAAAGGTTACGTCTAAGAAATCCTCCACATCAGTATCGACCTATTCAGATAGGATGAAATATACACGCATAATTATTTTGCACAGCGATTAAAACTGCATATTGTGCAAACCATGACATTCATTCATCAATATTGATTCCGATAACATAAGCCAATCAGGCATAATTTGAGGGACCTTAATCTAGGCAAATCATCCTATCCCTTGCTTTAATATTAAGCGAAAAGGTCACCATCAATTATCTTTTCGCATTTAGTTTTATTTATTAGTTTTACATCTGATTCACAAGTATTAGTAATAAGCAAAGCAAGAACATTGACCTTGTACCTAAGAAGTTTCCCAAATCCGGATTCTAGATCTGTCTCCTCGCCTAAATCACAGTCCTAAAGTTATGCCAAAACTCACGTGAAAATACATCATACCCATATTAACACACCTACAATAAGACATCTTATCTCTGTATCTCACACTCACGCACACGCACACACCTGTCATTTTCCATATCAACAGCATATATTATAAAACCCACCTCCAACATTCATCAACAATCAAAACCCAGCATCAAAAACCAAGAAGTATGCTCAAAACATGAACAGAAATGCACATATATCAACCCAGCAGCTCAGATCTGAAACCCATAAAAGAAAAAGAAATTAATAAAGAAAAAAGAGAGAGAGAGACCTACCCTCGAAGAAAAATGGAAAATGAGATCGTTGCGGTCCTTGCGGAGCTAACGCTTTTTGTTAGCTTTACACTACGCTTCTTTCTTCTTTTTCTTTATTTGTTTTTGGGGTTCTTCCTTCTGGGTTGGCTACGCGATCTCCTTATGTCTCGGCTTCAAGGTGAAAAGATGCCGGGGCGAACCATCCACGCGGTTACCGCAAATAGCCTACCTGACATAGAGAGGGATAAGTGATGTGGATTCGCGTGTGATCCGGGGAAGACTTGTAAACTATGCTTTCTCAATTAATAAATACACTCTCTTCTTGCTTCATAGGTTGTCGTATTTATTTTATATTTATATTTATTTATTTATTTTTTGCACTTAATTTTGTTTAAAATTTTAATAAACGACCCTTGAACAATTTCAAAGCCTGGAATGGTTGTTGACTTCTTTCTGCGTCTAACAAAAGATTGATTTATTAGGTAGGGTGTAAAAGGACCCTATTACGTTTGAGAGTTTGGGTAGGCTCTACTTGTTATAGTAAGTCTCTAAGCAAATAGTCGAGTTTGAATCATATCTACTCGGACCGACTCTCACACGAAGTTGCCTTATTGCAATAGGGCAGTCTCATTGCATGGATCTTCTTATAATTATTTTTGAAGTTATCCTCTTTGAACTTGCTTTTAAATTGCAATTGACCTAACAGATTATTAGTTTCTTTCACTTAGCCTCATGTTGTTAGCGCTTTGTGATAACTTGGACACATCAAGTGACCCACATGTGACATGAAATATCCCATATTTGAAGATCACTTGATTGGAAGGCTCAGTCGGATCTCAACTGAATGAGTATCATATTTAAAGATCAAATGAAGCTAGGGCTATAAACAAGCCGAGCTCGGGCGAGTTGGAGGTGTCCAGGATCGGCTCGCATGTACTATGCAAAAGCTTGAGCTCGGCTCAAGCTCGTGACGAGCCCTAAAGGGTGGGCTCGGCTTGGCTCGCTAACATTAAAATCTTGTGCGAAATTGAGCTCGAGCTTGTCCACAATCCGAGCCGCGTGTCTTATCAAGCACTCGGCTCGTTTAAATTAAAAAAAAAAAAAAAAAAAAAAGTTGAAAATGGAGGAAAAAAATTCATGAAATTAAGTTCTTAAAAATCCAATTCCAAATTTTAAAACTGAGTTTCACAGTTGGAATTTAGAAATAAAAACAATCAAAAACTAAATACAATTAACCAAATGCCATTAGCCCCATCCATTACAAAAAGTAAAACCAAACAAATTTACAATTACACTTTCTTTTATCATTCACTTAACCCTTCTAAACAATTATAATTTACAAATACAATCTTATAAATTAAAAATCAATTTGCTGTAAAAGTGCAAGTTAACATATTCACTTCATATTGAGTCACTAAACAATTACAACTTACAAATATAATTTTATAAATTCAAGGCTTCAAGCCTTCAATTTATGGACCGAAAAATCCAAGGCATTTCCAATGATGGTATTGGTACATCACAACCACTGTAGTCTACACCAGTTACAATTACAAATTACAAATTAAAATTGAAAAATTACAAATTACAAATCACAAATCAAATATAAAATATGCCAATACAACATGAGATTGAAACCTGTAAGCTACAAAAATCAAACAACTAATGGAGAAAATCGTGAATGTGTAGAGGAAACTCCATATAAAAATATAAAGTAGCAGCCATTTCCAACATTTTGTAACTTAGGTGTCACCTCACACAAATAATGGCATCCATGTCAAAAGCACCGCATCCAGAAATAAATCTCAAATTTTCTACATAGTGAAACATAATCCCAAATTTTCAATTGCAAAAGGAAAGTTATGTGAATATCTTAGATACTCTTGTAGAGAAAAGAGAAGCAAAAGAAGGGCTATCTCCTGAAATTCCGAAGATAGCGGATGAGTAAACTTGCCTTGAATTTGTCCTTTTCTTCTTGCAGCCTTCAAATCATTCATCAAATAATTTTTATACTCTTTCAATCCGTCAACTACATTAACCAAAACCAAAATGAGGTGAATGTTAGAACTTAGAAATAAAAAAAAAAAAAAAAAAAAATTAAAGGAGGGTACAGCTTGGACCTCTACTGACATTGCAAAGGTTTCCTTGTCTGTTTTGAGGTAGTTTTTTGTTCTGCGTTTCTAATCTACATGCCCTACTATTCTCGCACGTGAAGGTGCGTGACTTCTTCGACGACTGTGTTTTCGGTGAAGGCTTGCTGGTGATTTCTGATTCTTATAATCCCTACTTGGTGGAGTGCTCAATTGGCATTTTATGGTTAAGCGAGCAAATAGGGGTTGTGGCGGGAAGAAGAATTTCAAGTTGCTTGTTAGTGAGGCTTCGGTTGATATAGGAGATACTTCACATGCTTTGGCTTGCGAAGCTGAATTGAGTGAAGCAGAGGAGAATTGTGAATCACAGGACTGCGAGGTTGTGATTTCGCAATTGGATGCACAGAGATTTGCTGGAAGTGTCTCTGTTGATGAATTGATTGTTAATGGTGAGGAGGTTGTTTCTGTTATTCCTGAGCTGGAGGTTCTGCGCAATTTTGGTTTCTCTGAGGCTAAAAAGGAGCTAGAAGTTGTTGCTCCTGTTGAGAAGTTGGATCAGAAGATTTTAGCACATGACTGGAGAAAATTGTTCTGCTCGGAGAAATCTCTACGTGCTTTGCATTACTTTGCTCCTTCTCATGAGGATGGAAAAGTTGTGGTGGCACCTCCTAAGGAAGGAATTTCGAAGTGGTCTCCATCTCTGGTAGGCCAATTTCTCGACAAACCTCTTCCATATTATATTGTTAAACGTAATGTGGAGACCTTGTGGGCTCAATATGGGAAGGCGGAGGTGTTTTTATTGGAAAATGGTTTGTACTTGTTTCGATTTGTTGATGCAAAGGTTCGAGATGAGATCATGGAGACAAAACTATGGCATATAGCAAATAAACCTCTGATTTTGAGGAAATGGACTCCAGGTATGCAATTATTACTTAAGATTTCATTAACTACTTTGCCTGTTTGGATCAAGCTACATAATCTTCCATTTGAGTATTGGAACTCTACTTGTCTGAGTTATGTGGCTAGTGGTGTTGGAAAGCCTCTCTGTGCTGATTATGTTACTAAAGAACAGCTTCACATTGGTTTTGCTAGGGTTCTGGTTGAGGTGAATGTAGATTCCGAGTTTCCTAAGGAGGTTGAAGTGGTGGGTGCTGATGGGAAGAGGATTGTGGTTGGTATTGAATACCCTTGGATTCCTGTTAAATATAAGAAGTGTAAGTCCTTTGGTAATTTAACCTATACTTGCACAAAAATTGAGAAACAGGTTTGGGTTCCTGGAAGGTCTGAGCCTATTCAGCAGGAATTGTCTAAACCAAATGGTTCTGTGCCTAATAAAGCTAAGGAGGTTAAGATTGACCCTTGGTGCTGTAGTTAAAGATCAGTGGAATGAAGTCAGAAATTCTGCTAGGGGATCTCCTATTTCTAAACCTTTTGTTCGAGATAGTCAGAGGAATTGGACTAATTCTTTTCATATGTTGGCTAGAGCTAATGGCAAGTATGAATCAGGGGAGGTGAGAGGATCAAGAACTGTTTCTAACTCTCTTCAAAAATTAATTAAGCATGCTTTGAATGAGGAGAGTGCTAATCTCTTGCTAGCTAAAGGGAAAGGAATAATGGAGGAAGAGGAGGAGGTCTTGATGAGAGGTTTCTCTCCTACTACATGAACTTCCTGATTTGGAATGTGAGGCGTTTGAATCATCCCTCCAAACAATAAGAGGTGACGAGTATGATTAAGACTCCTAAGATTAGGTTAATTTGCCTTATTGAAACTAGGGTTAAGGTGCATAAAGCTGATAAAGTCAGATCCTGCATTGTTCCTAATTAGGGCTATGAATACAACTATGATCAGTATTTTTTGGGGAGGATTTGGATTTGTTGGAAGAAGTTAGATTTTGCTGTGACAATGCTTGATAAGAGTGCTCAGAGTATTAATTGTGTCATTAAATCCCTCAAGGACAATTTATGATGGTATCATTCTTTTATCTATGGGGATAACAAGGGTGTGGAAAGGAAGATGTTGTGGATTAATCTATCTTCTATGAAGAGTAGAGTAGAGTAGATAGTAATCCATGGATGTTATGTGGAGATTTTAATGTTGTTAGATCTTTAGGAGAGAAGTGGGGGTCTGATAAGTTGAATTCATATGAAGTTGAGTTTGGGAATGTTTAAATGATTTTGAGGTATTGGACCTCAATTTCAGTGGCTACTTTTATACTTGGACCAATAAGAGTGAGGAGCCTAGATTTGTAGCAAGAAAGCTTGATAGCGTATTGGCTAATGAGGTCTGGATGAGCTATTTTGGTAAGACTATTGTGGAATTCCTTCTAGGGGGCATCTCTGATCACTCTCCTGCTGTTATCTCAGTAGGTAGGTTGCAGAGTTTTGGTCCTAAGCCTTTTAAGTTTTTTAACTACTGGATGGAGCATAAGGACTTTCTGAGTTGGGTTAAGGAGGGATGGGATATCCAGGTGGATGGGTTTCCTATGTACTAGCTGTATGCTAAGCTTAAATCAGTGAAAGTTGTTTTAAAAAGACAGAACCAGTCTTGCTTTGGGAATTTGCAGAAGAGAGTTATGGAGGCTAGAGATAATCTTGATCTAGCTTAGAAGGATGTTATTGCTTCTTTGGTATGGCTGACTGTTTGCTTAAGGAGAGGGAGTGTCTTCATGCTTTTGTGTCTATCACAACAGCTGAGGAAGCTTTCTTAAAACAAAAATCAAGGAATCAATGGTTGCAGATAGGTGATCAAAATACTAGTTTCTTTCATCAATCCCTAAGGGTTCAAACTGCTAAGAACACTATCACCCATATGTGGAATGGACATGGAACTAGAGTGGAGGATGTTGAACAGATCAAGCAGGTGGCTGTGAAGCTTTATGAAAAGCTGTTAGGGTCCAACCAGATACAGTTTACTAAAGAGAAAGCATATAGGATTAGGTATCTCATTCCCGCTGCTATGTCTTCCAATAAAGTAGCTATGTTGGTGAGGGAGATTACTACTGAGGAGATAAGAGATACTTTGTTCCATATGCCTGCCACTAAAGCCCCTGGTCCTGATGGTTATACAATTGAGTTTTTTAAGGTTTCTTGGCCTGTAGTTGGAGAAGGGGTGGTGGCTGCTATAAAGGGTTTTTTTTTTTGCCTCTAGTATGCTGCTAAAAGAAGTTAATGCTACTATCCTTACTCTGGTGCCTAAGAAGGTGAATCCTTCTGCTATGGGGGATTTTTGACCTATAGCTTGTTGCAATGTGTGTATAAATGTTTTACTAAGATCATCTCAAATAAGATGCTTCCTTTTTTGAGTGACTTGGTTAGCTGGAATCAATAAGCTTTTATCCATTCAGGAAGTATTTCAGAAAATGTCCTGTTGGCTCAGGAAATTGTTTGAGATTATCACAAAGATAAAGGGGACCCTAGGTGTATACTGAAGATTGACCTTATGAAGGCCTATGATTCTGTTAATTAGGATTTCATGTTACATACTCTCCATTGTTTTGGTTTTCCTGAGAAGTTCCTAAGGTGGATAAAGGAGTGTATTACATCTCCTAGGTTTTCTATTTGTTTGAATGGAACTCTGGTTGGTTATTTTGAGGGGAAGAAGGGGTTGAGGCAAAGGGATCCCTTATCTCTTTATCTTTTTGTGCTAGCTATGGAGGTGCTTACTAGAATTATGGCTAATCATACTAAAGATGGTTAAGGTTTTCAGTTTCACCCCAAGTGTTTGAAGTTAAAACTTACTCACTTGTGCTTTGCAGATGATCTCTTAATCTTTTCTACAGCTAGTTTGCATTCCATAAATCTCATTGAATCTGCTTTACTTGAGTTTGAAGAACTTTTTGGTTTGAAAGCTAATCCTTCCAAGAGTTCTTGCTTTTGTTCTGGTTGCTCGGATAGATTAAAGAATCTTCTGCTGGGTGAATTGCAGATGAATGTAGGGCAGCTTCCAGTAAGGTACCTGTGGGTTCCTCTCATCTCTACTAGACTGTCTTCAACAAATTGTGCGGCTTTGTTGGATAGAATTATAGGGCGCATTGAATCTTGGCTATCAAGGAATCTTTCCTATGCAGGTAGACTCCAATTACTATCCTCTGTTCTTTATAGTTTGCAAGTATATTGGACTGGAATTGTTATTCTCCCTAAGGCAATCATTAAGGCTATTGAGCGGAAATTCAATAGACTTCTTTGGAATGGGAAAGTTGAAGGGTCTGCTAAGGCTAAGGTTTCTTGGAAGGATTTGTGTTTTCCTAAAAGGGAAGGAGGTTTGGAGTTGAAAAGCTTGGAAGTTTGGAACCAGACTTCTATGCTTAGGCATGTCTGGAGTCTTTTTGCTAGGTCTGGTTCTATTTGGGTGACTTGGGTGAAGGTAAATTTGCTTAAAAGAAAGAGTTTCTGGAGTGTTGGCATTCCCCAAACTTGCTCTTGGAGTTGGAGGAAGATCTTAAAGTTAAGGGATATTACTAAGAGTTTTTTAAAGTTTGAAGTTGGTGATGGGAAGAATATTCATATGTGGCTGGATTCATGGCACCCTTTTGGTATTCTTTTGGATGTTTTTGGATAGAGGGTGGTTTATGATGCTCAGAGTAGTGTGAAGGCTAAACTTTCTTCGGTTATCCTTAATGGAGACTAGTTTTGGAGACCAGCCAGATCTGAGGCTTTGGTTGAAATCCAGTCTAGACTTCTTGAAGTAATGTTAGGCCTCCATAAGAAGCCTATATGGGCTGCTTCTAGGAAGGGTTGCTACATTAGTCAGAAACTTGGCAGATTCTTAGAAAGAAGAAAGTGGAGACTGCATGGTGGAAATTGGTATGATTTCCTCTAGCCATTCCTAAGTAAGCTTTTATCTTATGGCTTGCTATGCAGGATAGGATCCTTATAGGGGCTCGTTTGCTTAAATAGGGATATCAAGGAGATGTCAAATGCTTTTTCTATCATAATCAAGCTAAAAGTAGAGAGTATTTACTCTTTGAATGCAGTTTTAGCTATCGAATTTGGAAGTTCTTTATGTTTCGATACAATATGGATAACCCTCCTGTAATCTGGGATGAGGTTGTGCAGTTAGGGATCAGGAATTGGGGGAATAAAACTCTCAAAGGTACTCTGTGTTGCTTGGTGTTGGGTTTTGTTATATATAATCTTTGGTGCACAAGGAATAGGATCAATCACTGTGGTCAGGCTAACACTGAAGAGAAGCTTTTTAAAAAAATTATGTGGGAAGTGAGGGCTAGAATAGGGGGGAAGGGAAAATTTCCTAAGTCTCGTGAGAATATTGTTTTAATGTCTTTCTGGAATCTGCCTGAAGATTTGTTGCTGTAGGGTTGGTTTGTTTCTGTGATGCTCTCTGTGAGAGTTGTCTTTGGTTTTGGAGAGTCTGTTTTTGTTGGTTTTGGTTTTTTTGCAGTTGATGTTCTGTAGGTTGTGTTCTAGTCTTTAGGTTGGTTAGCTAAGCAGTTTAAGGATATGCTAGCTACTTGCTTCTAATTGGTGATTTGGTGTTTTTTGGTTTTGAGCTTTTAATGAAGTTGCTTATTCATCAAAAAAAAAAAAGAAAAAGAAAAATTAAAAACTACTCATTCAAGGAAAGGTATCCATGAAAGTATTCTACTCTAGAATACTACCGTCTTCCCTTTGAGCATCTGAGTGCCAGCAAATGGCTTTGAGAGTCTGAGACAGTAGCAAGATTCTACTTCTCATTCTGATTTTTTTTTTTTTTTTTTTCAAAATGCAAATGATTATATGAAGGAACATTGCAGGAAACCATCTTGATAAGCAGTGTGGGTGTGTGCAAGAGAGAGAGAGAATGATGGAACCCCACAACTAATAATAGAAATATATTGATAATAATGACTCATTTTGAGTAGGAGAGATCACAATAACTCCTTTCGAGTAAGAGAGACCACAATTGAATCCAATTAGGGTTGGAAACAAACCACAAACAAGTTATTGCTTAATAATTCTTTTATTTAAGTAAACTACAGCTATTATCCCTTATTTATAATTTCAAAAATGCAAGATAAAGATGAACTAGAAAAACTAATTAATATTGGACTCAAAGACTAAATAACGTAGACTAGGACTCAGACTCATACTTGGAAGATAAACACTAAATAGACTCCTTATTGGACTCATGGAAGATAAGCAAGAGGGAAAAATATAATTTAGGCCCCTAAACTACCAGTCATTTTTAATTTAGTCCCTCAATGTTCAAAATGTAATAAAGTAACCTTCAAACTACCAAGCATTTGCAATTTGGCCACTTCGTTAGTCATTACCGTCAAACAGGATGAAAAATTCAATACGACGTCGTTTTGGGAAGGTTAAGTTATTAAAATGCTATTTTGGGAAGAAAAAAATCAATTAAAAAAAGGCCCCCCAAAACAACATTGTTTGGCAAACCCTAAAAACAATTGGAAAAAATAAATTAAAAAATTAAAAATTAATTAATTAAAAAAAGGAGCTATGGGGTGGCTGGCGAGCCCCCCCGAAGCCATGGAGGTGGCTAGGCGGCAACCCCACTCTCTCAAACGTGAGCCACCCAAAGAGTTCTTCACCGTAATCAGCCAATCGCCTCCGTGTAGCTCCTCATAAAACCGCTTCCAGCTCCGTTGCTCGCTCCGCTGCCGACCTCGGACCTCCCGCCATCGGTTTCACAGATCACTTGCTTTGGTACCCCTTTCTCTCTCTGCATATATAGAATCCAAGGATTCAATTTATTTTGGCAAATATTTTAATTTTTTTCAACTGGCATTGTTTTGTCTCTATATTTTTATTGTTTTTTTTTTTTTTTTTGTTCATTTGAGTTGGAAACAATCTGAGTTGATTTAAGATCTCATCACTTTGAGTGGGTTCTTGCTATGTAGTTGATTTTGCGACAGATTTTTGTGATTTGATCCATGAATGCCTCTGTTTAGGAAATCTCTATTTAGTTGTCTGGCTCTCTTTGAGTTTCGGTGGCCATGGATTTGGTCATTAGACAATCACTTGCTGGGTTGTCTTTGAGTTTCGGTGGTCGTGGATTTTTAGTGGATGTTTGTTTGTCGATGAAGTTTTGTGTTTGTTGGGTTGAGAAATATTTAATTAAAGTTGAGAGCATGATGTTTTGTGTTTGTAAAAGGTAATTAGTTAAAATAACAAAAAAAAAAAAATTGTTTTTTAATTAATTTTTTAATTTTTTTTCTAGGGTTTGCCAAACGACGTTTTGGGGGCCTTTTTTAAATTGTTTTTTTTTTTTTTCTTCAAAAGAGCATTTTAGTAACTTAACCTTAAACACCAGTTGAGTGACACAGATAAACCCTATTTTGAGCACCTATGATCTCATGGGCATTGTGAATGGATCAGAACCATGTCCTCCACAATTGATCACTGATGCTGAAGGCAAGGCATTTCCTAATCCAGAATACCCTAACTGGAACAAAAAGGAACAATATCTCCTCAGCATCATCACAGCATCTCACTCAGAAAAAGTTTAAGCCACTATATATGGACTAAACACTTCACATCAGGCTTGGACAGCATTGGCTACAAAATTTGCCTCCAAGTCTAAGTCTCGAATCTCTCACCTCAAGAAGCAACTTCAGAACCTATCACAAGGAACCAAATCATGCTCAGACTACATCCAATCTGCCAAAACACTTGCAAACCAACTGGGAGCAACATGCAATCCAATCCTTGATGAAGAGATCATCTCTTCAATTCTCAATGTCTTAAACTCTTCCTTCACCCACTTCATTACCACATACTCCTTCCACCATAGAGCAAACGACATCAGCTTGATGATTTCCAGGATGAACTTTTTAGCCATGAAATGCTACTCAATCAGCATCAAATTCAAGTCCCAGATCAATCCACCTTTGCCCTGACAACACATAGACCTATGAATTCTCAACTATCCAAAGCCAAGCCTCCGATGCATCCCAGGTTTCCTTCTAGAAACTATCCACCAAGACAAGGTCCTGGTTTTTTACCTAGGCCTTACTTTCATCAGTACAACTGTGCCCCTCAACAGCAGCACAAAGGTCCTTCTTAGTACCACAGAAGCAACTTTCAAGGCAATTCCCCATTCTCCAATCAGCAGTACCCTCGAGGGTCTCCTCTGCCAAGTCAGGGTAACAATTACCCCAACAGACAATGCACTCAAGGCCCTTTATTTTCATATAGTACAAATATAAGTACCAAAAAGAGTTCAACGTTTTCATTTTTGTTTATTTTATTTTAGTTTATTTTATTTAAGGAAACGTCAATGAATTTCTTATACTGACTCGTGTCTCTATGTGATTAGCGGGTGCTATGCACAATGTATAAATGGGTAGAAGGCTCAGTGGGTGTCCAAGTTCCAACAGAGTGTACATGTTCAAACATGTTTGGGTACCGGATTCCTCCAGCTTTTGTAAATGGTAGGTGCTTTTTAACCAAATGTATTGTGATTGCGTGCAAATATATGAGAGAAAGTATATATATCCTTTTTAAAAAAAATAAAAAACAAAATTAAAAAGACAAAAATATCCTTATAAAATTTTCAATTAAACAAAAATACCCTTATAAATTTAGCTAAAGGAGTGATGGCCGAACAACCCCCACGGCTGTGTGGTGGTTACCCTTTTTTTTTTTTTTTCTTTTTTCTAATTTATAATGGTATTTTAGTCTTATTGAAAAACATTTAATTTAAGGTTATTTTTGTCTTTTTGCTATCGTTGACATTGACAATTTTTTGTATTTTAAGGAGACATTGACAATGAGATAATAGTTACAGGCTATATAGCCTATTATCATCTATTTAGCAAGAGTAATGTTAGAAACCATCTTTTTATACTTTCAAAATTGATATGGCTTTTAAAATTATCATTGAATTTTAAATCACTTTTAGATATTGATCCAATAGTGATTATAAAAGCCAAATCAACTTTAGAAAGAAAACAAAATAAAAAAAGGGTCCCTAGTATTATTAGTCTAGTAAATAATTTTCTTACTTATAAGAAGTTTAATTGTCTTCATGAAAGTGCTTTTGGGAATTAATTCAAAGTTTTGTTCTGATTTCTCCATCCCTTCATTCATTCATCACGGTTAAACGAACCTACTTTAAAAGAAAACTCTATCATTTTTTCTCCTTATAGACCAAGCTTTTTAACTTAACGAGCATGCTTCCAAACAGAACCCACAACTTATTTGGAACCTGAAAGCCTCTACAGATAAGTTTCATAACTTTTTAGGACCATCCACTAAAAAAAAAAAAAAAAAGAAGGCCAACAAAAAAGCAGACCTTTTTGTGAGAATAAATCCAAACTTTTCTCTTAAATATATTATACCTCACCACCACCTTTCCTTAACCTCTTCACCTTCCTTGCATTCCTTCATCTATAAGAATGGAATCTCCTAATTCAATCAAACACATATAAGTTGTACTCATCCAAGAATAAGAAGAAGAAACGTTGATGTGTCAGCCAGATTGTTTTTGGGTTGATGTCCACAATGACTACCGGAGGAACAGAAGAAGGCAATATTTTGCAAGGCCTGTGACAGCCATGGCGGCAGCGGTGGTGGTTAACCATATTCGGGCGCCAATTCAGCCACCGAGAGAAGTTAATGAGCGCGGTGCAACAAAGAAGTACTGTTTGTGTTCACCCACGCATCACCCGGGTTCATTCAAGTGTAGATATCATCGGTCCGAGTATATATGGGTAGGACGACAACGACTCAAGTCAGGGACGAAATCATAAATTTTTATTGATGGGTCAAAGCATAAATGAGAAATGTATTAAGATAGAATTTCAAAGCAATGAAGTATAGATGAAAAATATACTAAGAATTACTTCTAAGAGATCTATTTCAGGTCATGATTTTCAAATTTCTATTCCTCCAAAAATCGACAACTCTGTCTAGTTGTTTTTCAAGATTTTCAAGTTACTGGTAAGAACAACTATCAGAGTATTAAACTGAAACATTACTTGCATTTATTCATAAATTATAGACAATATTTTGTTCAATCTATTCACTGCAAAAAATAAGGTCATTAGCGGCGACTCAAAGTCGCCGCTAATGAGCATTTTTTGGCCACTATTTACTAATAGCGGCGACAAGTGGCCACTACTAATCCGCCGAAACAAAATACCATTATTTATTTCATTCAACAGTAGTCAATGGTGGCACTCAAATGATAATAAGAGTTTGCTAGCATTGTATTCACAGTACATTAATTTTGAGCTTCATATACACACAATTCTAAGCATCACATGACAAGAGGTCATAACCGAACAAATCAACAATCCAAAACCAGTAAAAAGAAGCAGAGCCCTTGTGGTTAATGTAATACAAACAAATTAAACCCATAAAATTTTCAGATTAAGATGGCCACCAGAGGCAGAAACTTAACAGAAAAACACACCCAAAACAACAATTTCCAACTAAAAAGAAAACTCTACCTCTACCAATGACAAGAAGCTTCATTAATCCCCCATTGTAGTAATCTGTGTACAATTTCAATATTTGTTCCCGCAAATTGATCCCTTTTTCCATGGCATCAACCAGGCTCTTCTTATTGCCTGCAACCAAGCACAGAAAAAAAAATACTTGCAAAAGATAAAGGGTGTTATCTCACAGAAACTGACAAAATCTTAGATGCACAGAGGAAAACATAACAGATTCAAGTTTACCCCAAAAGAATCTGTTAAAAGGGTGACCAGATGCAGATGTATGACCAGATGAAATGGATTTATACTCAGATAAGAGTGGGACGCACCTGAATCTACAGCAAGTACCTCTCTCTCCATGGCTTCAATCTGATAAAACCAACATAATCATTAATACACTCACTGGTTTTGAAATGCAGTATATTGGAAAATATATATTAACAAACAATTATATAAATAACTTGGCCAACACAACTAGAATTTCAGGCAGCATACGACAAGACACTGCGTCATTGGCAATCCATATTGCAATGACAACAAATAGCTTGGCAATCATCAAGATGAACAAGATCTACTACCAAAGTGAAAAGAATGAAAGAGACCACAACCTTGCTTGATCAACCAAAAAAAGAAAATGACTACACTTATGAATACCAAAATCAGCATAACTGTATGCATTTGAAGAGCCTCCATGCTTGGACAAGAAACTATCATACTGGCAAAAAACAAAGAGTCAAATTGGTTGACCAAACTACCATTACTATATCACACACAACCAATCTCTGTCTGTAAATTTTTTTTCTAAGCGATCTCTGTTTTAAATTGAAAATAATCAACAATAGCTCAAACTTGCATAAGAATTATGACCAAGTAAACAAATCTACTGTAAGGATGACCTAGAAACAACTAATGCACTGGGATCTAAGTGTAAACTCTCAAACAAAAAATCAAATAAATCGAACATTTGATCTTATCACGATCAATCGAACTAGTTCACTAGGATTGATTGGATGTTCAATTGAACATTTGATCCTATCACTATCAATTGAACTAATTCACTAGAATCGATCTGATTTTCTTATCATAATTAATCGGCTAATGCACAAGAATCCATCAGATTTTCTTACCATGATTGATCAAACATTTAAATAAGAATAAGAAATAGAAAACTTCAATAATAATATAAAAAAATTAATTTTTCTAAGCGTTTTAATTTAATAGGAAAATTTGTTTTTAATAGGAACCCAATGAACTATTATTTAAAAGAAATAAATAAATATTTACTTTTTATATAAAATAAGAATAGAAAGTAGAAAAATAAAAATAAAAAAATTCACCAATAATTAATATAAAAGAAATAATTTCATATTATTGGAGGTAAATTTCTAGGAAATAACTTTTTTCTATTATATATGTAGGGTCAATAGCATCCCCCAAAATTTATTTATTATTTTTAATTTTTAATTTTTTTTTTAAAAAATTTTCTCTTCTCAATAGCGGCGACCCCATAGTCGCTGCTATTGACCCCTCATCAGTGGCGACTCTGAGGTCGCCGCTAATGACCTTTTAAGTTTTTTTTGTAATTTTTTCTCTTCTCGATGCGCTGGCGACTATAGAGGGCAGCGTATTGACCCTAAATCAGAGCTCTGGGGGGTTTGCAGCTATTGAAGAGTGAATAAAGCGGAGCATTAAGTGTATTGTATTCTGCGTAAAAATTTTTTTATTTTTTTTATTTTCCCTTCTCAATGAGATTAAGCCATTCTTTGAGGGGTCAATAGCCCGTGACTTCTGAAGTGCCAGCTATTGAGGACTAAATAGCGACATTAGGTGCCAGCTAATGACACCAAGTAATTTTTTTTTTTTTTTAATTTTTCTCTTCTCAATAGCGGCTACCCCATAGTCGCAGCTATTGATCCCTCTTTAGCGATGACTCACATTGAGGACTTAATAGTGGCGACCTAATTTTTTTTTTTTTTTTTTTGAATTTATATCATGTTATTAGCGGTGACCCTAAGAGTCGCCGCTATTTACTCATCATTAGTGGCCACGATTAGCAGCAACATAATTTGTAGCCGCTAATGGTCATTCATTAGCGGTGACCTTTAAAAGTCGCTGCTAATGACCCCTTATTAGCGCCGACTTTTGGGTCGCCGCTATTCGTTTAGTTTCTAATGACCATATTGCTTGTAGTGATCACTATTGTTCATAACTACGATCACATTGTCAATGCCCTCTCCCCCAAGTTATTGATTGAGTTAAGTCAATATCCTTTTCGAATTACCAAAATTTGGCAGTGTCTCTCTTCAAGGCTAGTAAAAAGACAAAAATGACTTAAAATTTTTTGTCAATGAGACAAATATATCCTTAAGAATTTGAAAAAAAGCAACTAGGAAAATGAGGGTGACTCAGCCAATTTTTCAATAAGACAGAAATGGGAGTTGGCTGAACCATCCTAAACCCACATGGGAGTAGCCGAACTATCACCTTATTTTATTTAAAAATAAATAAATTTTTGGAATGACCAAACCACCCTCAAAGCAAAAAGAAAAAGAAAAGAAAAAAAGAACAAGGTCATTTGAGGTCTTCAGAACAAATTTTGGTGTCCTCCATCTCCAACTTCAAATGGATCATGACTCATGTGATATGATAATGAGACTAACAGAGGCTACAACATTCATGCGGACGTCCTTCACCAAAATGGATTGAGATTTTCTTATATTTTCTAAAATATGAGTCATCCATTTCATCTAAGAGTAAACAAATGCAAAAGTTTGTCATTGAAGTAATTAATTTTAGTTTTTAATATGTCAAATCCACTTGCTTCGATAACACAAACTATTTTTAAAACATGAGGGGCCTGATTTCTTCCAAAAAGGTCGATTCAAAATCAGCCTTCTTTCTAAAATGATTCTATCTATGTCTTGCCATTTATGCGGTCTCTTGTACTTGGTGATATATAGTGTAATTTGTATGCTCAACTTCATCTTCTTGTGATATTTCTTTTTTCTCTGTATAAATGCTGAAAGGTACTCAAATTAGGTTTATGTGCTTCTTTTTTTTTCTTCTTTTTTTTTTTTTTAATAACACTGGCTACAAGAAAAAGAGAAAAAGAAATAAGACTAGAGGGGTGGGTCTTTCCCACTACATATTGGAATAGAAGAACTAGGGGAAATAGAGGCTTAGAGCTGGGAATCCAGCCAGAGATAAGTCTGATTGCGGTCCAATTTACAGCATAGTGGACACAAAAGTTTGCACTTCGGTTGATATTCTGAGCTTCTCAAGAAGAAAAGGCAAGAATGATGGAGATGATGGATGAAATAGTCGAAGAAATGCGCCAGTCTTGGGTGAGATCCGGATCCTGAATAGCAAGAGCAACAAGTGGAGCCCAAAATGCTAAACACATTCGTGGAGCCCAAATAATGCCCAAGGCAGAGAGATTTTCTGGCGTGGTTTCAAGTGCAAACTAGAAACTAGCTTCATCACTTACTACCATTGTGCCCTTTTTTTCTTTTTTCTTTTTTTTTTTTTTCAATTGTTACAAAAATAGTTTGAAAAGAAAGATTTGGAAATTGGGTAGTGGTCTTAAGCATATTCATGTGTACTCGCAAGCTTCCAATACAAGGGTGGAACTAGAGCTTGCCTTTTGTTTGTAGGAAGTTATAACATTAGTTTTGATATATCATCATCAAAGAAATCGTCCCGTTATATAAATTCTTAGATTTTGTTAGAAAAGTACAGATAAAACAGAAAACGAAATGCTTTTAAGGTGCGTTATTGCATCGCTTTTCTTAAGAAATTATTTGTCACCTCTAGAATCCCGATGAGTTGGGTATATGTAAAAGATTACAATAAATATTTTTTCAAGATACAATGGAGCCGAGAAAAGCCTTTGTTGTTTGATTGTGTTTTGCACAAACGAAACTATGTTGGAAATAATGTGGATGGTGCACAAAATTCTTATTGAAATAAAATAATAACAATCTGAATATTAACAATAAAATAAATAAAATATAAGAGATAAAAAGTATAATATAGAAATATCTCACAATATGCTATAGAATCACGTAAAAACGTTGTCCTTAAAGGTTAATTCGTGCCTTCTGGAGTATATAACTCGGTGCGATCGGATTTTGTGACATGCAACATCTCATGATTAAACTATAGCGTCTATCTTCATTAAGGACGCACTTCCAATAATGAAGAGTAATAGAACAATAACTCAATGAAGTCAAGGACAAGACGATCATTAAAAATTCGACAATTGAAGTGTTTGAATTGGCTCTTCCCATACGGCCAAATATGTCGTGGGCCAGCATCAAAGAGGAAGTCACCCAAAAATAAAACAATACCACATGATTGAGTTTTAAGAAAAATAGAGCTCTCTTCGCAAGCCAAGGAAGTGTTATTTAAAACTCTTTTGTGAACTCAATATATAAACCCATGAGTGCTTGTGAGTTTTCTTATATCATAAAGAAAATATGATGACCCAAACGGTTGATAACCGTAAAACTTTTGTTAATGAGCAAAAGCCATAAACCATATTTAAAGACTAACGGTCAAAACAATTAAAGAATTAAAACCCATGAAATTCTTAATGACCAACGGATACAAACGGAAAGGGAATGCTAAAGATGATATTTCTTTTCCATTAAAACTCATGAAGATGCTTTAATTTCAAGTCATAAAATAAAACGGTATAAAATATAAAGCTCATGAATGTCTCTAACAAATTGTAATAAAGGTTTGAAGATTAGAAACCATAAAAATTGTATGACCATTAGTTAAAAAATAAAAGTATGTTTGTAACATCACAACAAACTAAACTTAAACACCCTCATATTTTCTATTCTAGCAAGAGGGAGAGACTCAAATTTTTAAAGTGTATAAGGTTTTTGAGAGAGACAGAAGAAGAAGAGAGATTTTTTTTTTTTGTGTGTTTAAAACTGGATTGCAGTGGACTATTCATAGTTGTTAAAATAGCAGTTAATTCACTAATAGACACTCAAGTTCGAAATCAACAGTAACAAACAGCTATTTTAACAGTAACAAATTGGGGTATTCTAACGGTCATTAAATGTGGCCATCAAATCTTAACATACACTTAATTTTGATCGTTAAATTAAATTATTATCAACGATTATTTAATTATAACTATTAGTAACAATCGCTTAATCTCAATTGTAAGATCAAAGTTAGTTCGATCTTACAGTTAACTTTACTAACGGTCCAGTAAATCTAACTATTAGATCTATCTTAGAAGCATCTTATTGTTCAGATCAAACCATCAGATCGTATAATCTTGACCATCTAAAAATAAACAGCTATGATCCGATCGCTCTGAACTAAGTACCAAGTGTGCCATCAAGGCACCACTAGTGCCGTATAGCCCACAACCACCCACACGCGCGCCTGATGCTTCATATCATACTAGAATATGCACACAAGAAACTTTTCTTTTGGGACTCTTTAATACATTTCATTTAAAAATTCACAAACCACAAATTCTATTTATATATACACACAAGAACTTATTTTACATTTATTTCATTTTTTTAAAACTTTAAGGGCATTTTGAGAAGAAAAATACAAAAGTGTCTAATTTGACACCGTGGTAGTATGAGGGTCCCCAATGTCACTTTTTAAAGTCTAAAAGTGTAAATAAAAATGTAATATAGTTCATGGGGTTAAATATTTTCTCCTAATATATATTATATTTGTTGATTCTTTTTTTCGTTTCTTTGTTAATTTGAATGGCAGGTTTGTGCTGAGTTGTACCGGACTTGCAAATATGGCTATGGCCCTTGTGAAGCTTCCTGTGAGAATTCTTGTATGGTTCATTGATATTTGATCATATCCCTTGTTAGCTTGTAACTTCAATTGTAACTTCTTTTTCAGATTTGGGTAATACATTACTTGTGATTGAATGTATTTTGCTGGTTGAGTGGTGAAACATTGATTAACAATAAACATGATTTATCTAGGGTTAAATATATTTTTAGTAATATTATAATTAAGAATTGTAACCTATAAAAGATAGAAAGCTCCTACTATTAGGATGGACCGTAATACCTCATTTTTACAACCTCTAATGAGACGTTGACACATTATCTAGAACCACCAAATATAAAAAACATGAAAGCACTAAATTTATTTATTTATTTTTTTAAAAAAAAAGTCTACAATTTTTTTTTTTTAACCACCAAATATAATAAACATGAAAGCATTAAATTTTTTTTTAAAAAAAAAAAAAAAAAAATCTACAAATTTTTTTTAGTTTTCTGGTTTTTTCCTTTCAAGAGATCCACCAATCTAACCCTAAAACACCCACCACCTGCTCAGCCCAGTGCTGCCGCTGGAATCCTCTCTCGGCGCACTTGGTTTGTTGGATTTTTTGTTCAACCCGTCAATCGTGGAGGAGAGAGAGGGGTTTATTTTCATTATCGTTGGTCGAATAAAATTTTTTTAAAGAGTTTTTTTTTTTTTTAATTATATTCTAATAAAAAAGAAAAAAGAAATTGGTAGTGCTGTTGAAGTAGAAAAAGAAAAAAGGAGAAAGAAAAAGCTGGAAGCAGGAGTCCTTTCATACAACCGAATTTGTGTCAACTTTGTTTGAGATTCAAGTAACGATGGGTCTTGTCTTGTACGAGGACCCACCTGGCTGTAATGCTATTGCCTGTGTCTTGGTGCAACCATTTCTTGTTACACTTGGACCCCACTTGTTTTATTACCTCAACACATACAACATCTCTAACGACCCAATTCATTCTGCTATCAAATCTTTTCAAGCTCAAGCCTTTCCGATGATGTAATCTTGATCATTCAGTTATGCTAAAAGTTTAAATAAAAATAAGACAAGATTCGAAGTCCCAAAAAATAATTTTAATTAGGTTGTAGTATAAATGGGGTATTTTGCACTCTCAAATAGGAAACAAATACTTAAGTTTAAAATATCAAAAAATAATATAACTATTTACACCAAATAATTTCATTCTTTTTAACAAAATACCTCATAGACAAAATACCAACTAGTAAAACTACTGGAACTACCGTCTTGGTTGGTTTGGAAGCTCTAGTATCGAGGGCTTGGAGGTGGTTAGGAGGTGGTGGGCGTTGGGTTAGAATGAATAAAAAAATATATGATATTTATTTGAATAAAGATACGGTATTTTCATCTTTATTATATTTGATGTTTTTATCTGATGTATCGAATTTCTATTAAATGCTGTAAAATGATATTTTACACCACATCTTGATGGAAGGAGCTCTTGAATTCAAAACATGATATCACACTAAATCATTACTTATCACAGAGCTTAAGCTTATAAAAAAGAATTAAATTCAATATATTTGTCCGGTAAAGAATTAAATTCAATATATTTGTCTGGTCTAAGTAGTGGCCGGTTATAATAGGGAAAGAAGAGTGGTCGTTATAAAGGGGAAAGAAGAGTGTGGACCAAAAGCCCTAATTTGCAATGTGCCTCGTTGCTAGTAAATAGATGGTCCAAAAGCCCTAAATTAGTCTCCCAATTCATTCAATGCATTCCCAGTACCTTACCAACCACTGCCCCTTACCAATTACAAAATATTAAGACTGTATGGGCATCTACCCAAAGCAACTAAAATCCTCAACAATTCTCACCAACTGTACTTGCATCCTGCATGTGCAACAAAATAGGTATGCCCATAGCCAGCACAAAGTCCAACAAATTGCAATATAGTCTATTATTAGTAAGCACTTGAAAGCATCGGTAAAATTTCTCTTTGATTTCTAAATAGTCGATCCCTAAACGATTGTAGAGTACACAATTAATATGTACCGCCCTTCATATAATTAACACTAGCTAGGACGTATGTATAGAGTAATTCTATTTGATAAATGTTTATTTACATTATAACGTTCATCTTACGTACATTTTTACCAAGTTGACATACTTTATCTACTATTAGTTTTTTTTTTTTTTTTTTCCTTATTATTAATTAAATGGTGGGTATATAGAGTAGGCCAACGCAACAGAGATGTACACGAGATGGATGCGATAATATAAAGAAGTATTTGTCAATTTTATTTAGTTGACTTATGCATAACTACTATACAATTGAATGAAGTGGAGTTAAATAAAGATCAACCTTTAGATCATCACTTGATTTTTTTTTTTTTTAACAAGTACTGATTCAAAAGCTGATTGGTGAAATATGTGAATCTTCAAACCAATTTGGAAAAAATTTCCTTCAACCTACTCTAATAAATGACAAGTGTCATCTTTCATGTATTTTCTTTAATATATTAATAATTATTTATTGTCATTCCACTAATTTAGGAATCAAAACATTAATTTTTAAAAAATTAAAAAATATTGAAAGACATTTGTCACTTATTAAAAGAGGTCGAAGGAATTGGAACCGGGTCATGTGCATTCAATGCTAAAAGCATAAGCAATCTAACTCATTAATTGTGCCCAATTCTATGACCAGTCAACTGCCCCTTAATCGTTTATCTAGCTTGTCTTCCACCACAAAAGGCTTAATTAAGAGGATGAATAAAACTTAATTGATGTGAGTAATAAGCAACCATAAAATGTTGCTTAATTCCAGGATTAGTTTCTCATAATACCCTCTTAATAATTACCCTTTATAATCACGTTCCTCATATAAATAGGGCACTGCATGCATTTACACTCTTTCCTACCAAAAAATCCCACTTCAAGTTGTACAATATTATTTCTTGTTCGATCTTCTTCTTCTTCTTCCATGGACTTGAACAGTTGGTGGAATTCAGGTACTACAAGCTTCAAGCCTGGCCTAAATCATGAGAAAAATGGGTACAAAAGGATTATGTCATTGGATTTAATGGTGGCTCGATCCAAGATATCAAGGTTGAGATTGTTATGGAGGAGATTTAAGAAGGACAAGAAGAAGTATTTCGATTGTACTTCCAAAATAGATCATATCCCTTCATATAATCCTCATACGTATTCCCAGAATTTTGATCATGGGTCCATGTGGGCCGACCCCGACAACCATTCTCGGTCGTTCTCAGCTCGGTTTGCTGTTCCGGGCAGGATTTTTCAGAACAGTCAATTGGTTGGTTGATTGGAGATCATATGAGAAAGACAATGGTGGGTTTGAGTTTTTTTTTTTTTTTTTTTAATATTTATGTTTGATTTTGTTCATTGAAACCCTTTAGTTAAGTTTAATTTGATGATATGTACTTCTCCCTTTGTGTTTTTGTATTGGTAAAAAAAACTTAGATGCCATATTTTGTGATGATATCATTATCTTCTAGCTTCTTCTTGTGCCATTGCCATTTCTTTTCCTTCTCTTCCTCTCTCTCTCTCTCTCTCTCTCTCTCTCTCACACACACACACACACACGAGAGAGAGAGAGAGAGAGAGAAATACACATCATAAATGACCAAAAATGTTTAGTGTTTGGCCTATCATCTTGACTTTATTAAAGTTGCAGCTACCCATTACAAGCAAGAGTGTGCAGCAGGGCCAATGGAGTTTTGTTTTTTAATTTTTTAATTTATTTTTATTTTTATGCCCTTTGGATTTAGATGACATTATTACAATTGTGATGATGAAAAGAAAAGTTTTAGCTTGAAGGAATGCTCATAAGTGTTAAATAAGTTTAGCAGTTGAAAATAGAAGGCTGTTAAGGTGTTGCTTCTCTAATAAACTTATTACAATTGATAGGTTTTATATTCTTGGCAAATTAAGTGTCAAAATATTGGGTTTTTGAGTTGAGCAAGTTCAAGAATTCTAGTTTAGGAATAGAGTCTAGCAAGACCAGTTAGAGTAAACTTTTCTTATCTTTTTATTCCAACGTCCGATGAAGGAAAGTTTGGTGGAATTAGAATGCTGATTCAAAGGGCTTCACAAAAAAATAAAATAAAAAAATAATAAAAAAATCAATTCCAATGTTTACTAAGTCAAAATCGGTCTCAACAGCCTGCAAATATGGTACTAAAGGTACAATCAAACTTGGATTAATATTGGATCCATTGAAGTTGCGACATACAATTCTTCTTTAGAATTATTTTTCCCTACATATAAAAGTCTTACTATGCACAATTTCTAGAGGGAGAAAGGCTACTTTTAAGAAAAGTTGGAAAGTGAAACTAAAAAAGAAGTTTCAGATCGTAGCAAGCGAGTTCGTTCGTAGCATAGATTCCATATAAGAAAGTTAGAAGTTTTGGAGCCACTGTGGTAAGAGGCAAACATGATCATTTCTTTGGTTACATGACTTGTCTAGAGTACAAAGGTTTGTGAGTATAACCAAATATTTTTTTCTACCGGAATTCCTTTTTAATTGGTTGAACCTTGGAATGGCTTTTCTTTTAAAGAGTTTTTCAATAGTTTTCACGTCATTGCCAAAATTTATGTGTTTATTTATTTTATGTTTGCCTCAACTTTGGTACTGATACCTTTATTGTATGAACGTTAAAAATAAAAAAATAAAAATAAAAAATTGAGATATTTTTTGAATTATTGTTAAAAAAAATTAGGATAAATCTTTATTTTTCAACATATAGATAGATATGAGATATGATAGTGTAGTAACATAATCATATAAAAGAATTT
Source organism: Corylus avellana (assembly GCF_901000735.1). NCBI lineage: Eukaryota > Viridiplantae > Streptophyta > Magnoliopsida > Fagales > Betulaceae > Corylus > Corylus avellana. Next base: position 18,537,742 of record NC_081547.1, read on the forward strand.
TGTTACATGAGTGCTCCACAGTAACCATGTAATTGAAATGATTTTGATATTTGCACAAAATTCCGTACACATATCCGCTGTCGTTTTGCAGTGGTCGTCTACTATGCAACAAAATTATTGGAATCATGGTTAGTGATGGGAGAGATTAGAAAAATCAACTTTCTTCATTAAATCCTTCAGTATATATGTTATCCATTTTTTCCCCTTTGTGGTAAATTTTTTAATAATATTCCATATCATCATATAAATGTTCTTTTTTTAAAAAAAAAAAAAAAATTAAAAAAAGAATCCATTATTTTCTTGGGATAGTACTATTAGAAAAGTAGTAGTTATATAACATTAGGGGAAGGTGTGATAAAAAGCAAAATTCAAATTTCCTTTTTTTTTTTTTTTTTGGTGGACACAAATAATGGTATCATGTTCATGGCTGTGTGGGTTACAGCATTATAAAATGGCATGTCATGGTAGTTGAGTGGTCTAGAGCTTTCGATAGGGGGGCCAAAATAGAGTGTATAGTTGCTTTTAATTGTCCAGAAAGTACAAACAAGCATGTGCTACAAACAGTTTACAATGCAAATCAAATTCCAAACCAGCACATGTTGATGCAATTATATTAGAGAAACTCTAGTAGCCAAATGATTTATAAGACTAAAATTGAACTATTGATAGTTATTTTTTGTCTCCAGAAAATTAGTTTTTTTTTTTTTTTTTTAAGTGTATAGTATAGACAGTAGAAGGAATTGTTTATTGTTTTTTTCTCTCACTCTCTCTCTCTCTCATCTTCTTCCACCAGAAAATCATATGTTATCTTCATCGTCTTCCTTCACTAGAAAGTCATTTTCCTTCATCCAAATCAAAACATCGAGAAAAAGAACTCCAAACAACATTAAGTCTCTAATTTTGAACTATGGAAACTCATTGTAGTGATTGCAACGGAAACCAAAGAAAAGCCACAACCAAAAGAGCCGCCCAGAATCCATCGATTGGATGAACCCATGGTCAACCGCATCACGCCCGAGGAGGTGATCCAACGGCTAGTATATGCCGTCAAGGAGTTGGTTGAGAACAGTATCGACACCTACTCCACCTCCATAAGCATCGTCGGCAACGACGACAGTGTCGCCCATTACCACTGCCAGCAAACCCCAAAATTGTTAGAAATACGATTGCAAATTCAAACTTTATGAAGAACATGTAAAGATCTATGTTATTGAAATTAAATATCCAAACAAAAAATATTTACTTGAGTAAAACGACTATTCTTTGGCTTTTGGGCAAAAACTTTACTCCTCAAGGGATTATGAGACATTCAAATTTTTTACTAATATTTGACAATAACTAAGGGATTGTGGGCTCATTTTTTGCTCTTCAAAACTTAAACTTATTCTTGAGAGTTATTCTCAAGAATAATTGTTCGAAGTAAAAATTACTAAACAACAATTGTAATTGTGTCTTTGCAAGAGCTATAGAACTCTCAATTTATAGGTATGAAACACTAGGAGAGGTGGGAGCACCAATCACGTGGGACAAGTGGTAGAAAAACTAGTCAATAAGGACTTCTTTGGTAGTTATATCTACTTATTCTTAAACTTTCTCTTAATATTGCCCATGTACACCTTTTTACCCCATGAATTGGGGTTGCACAATCCTTGTGACCATTTGTAGTAGCCCAAATAATTAACTAAGCTTAGGTAGCTTAGTTAGGGAGTTAATTTGAGCTTTGGGTCACTAAGGACACTAGAAGGGTAATTTGGACTTTTGGACCGGACGTACGCTACGGTTAGCGGATGTACGCTTCTGTTTGTAATAAGACGTACATGGGGGGCCCCCCGTACGTACGCTTTGCAAATAGTACACAGACATACGTGGGACCACACAGACATACGCTACTTTTTAGAATACCCTTTGGATAATACCTAGACATACGAGGTAGCCTTTGGACCGCTATGTAAATAGTACCGGATGTCCGTTGCTTTTCTGGAGAGTTGGTAGAGCCTCTCAGCTATAAATACCCCCTACCCCTCATCTCACATTCTCTCAAGCCCCCAGGTTGCGAAAATCCATCCTTGTGTGTGTGTTGTGAGGTTTTGTGAGTTTCGGTGCTAATAGTGAGGAGATTCTTGAAGTTTCGCTTCAAGGAGGTAACGTCGCTTTACCTAGTATGTTCTTATGTCGTGATGCTGCCCTAATGTTGTCTTGTGTTGTTAATTGTAGCCTTAGCTGTAGTTATGCTTTAAATCTTGTTTAGAATAGCGTTATTTTGACTTAGCATGATCGCGTTTGCATAGAGGTTTCATTTTGAGTTAGGAGACCTTAGGAAGCCTTTTGATAGACTTAGAACTTGGTTTTGGAGAATAGGAGGACGAGTGGACAAAATGAGGTTCTCCCTGAAAACCTCGAAGTAGACGTACGGTCTCGCAACCGAACGTATGGTCCAAAGTATCACAGTGGCTGTACGGTTTCGAGCTCGGACGTACAAACTGGAGTGTGACAAGGGACTTTATTTTAACCAACCGTCCGATAGCTCCTATTTGCTTGTTTTAGAGTTGCTTTGATAGAAATAGGACTAATAAAAGGTTTTTCATAGATTTAGGGAACCCGGATCATTTGGAATACTCAAAGACGTTATACGACCTAGGTGAGTTTTAACTCACATAATGCTCGTTGTTATTTTCCATGCACTGCACTACTATTTTGTGTATCAAAAACATGCATGTTTGCAACTCTCGCAATTTATACTTGCTGCACATGAACTCTATCATTTTTTATAAACAAGTTGTGTTGAATATGTTAAGAAAGTGAGACTTGTAAAAGCATTCATGTAAAATACAGATAAGATAATTTTGCATCATATGACATGGTACACCGGTACGTGCGGGATAACGGCCATGGGCTTACTATATATGTTAACTTTATGGTCAAATGTCTGTGTTATATGGGCCTCGGGTCCAATGATTGTTTTATGGCTGGCGCAGCCTTAATGGGCGGTCATTACAGGACGGACATCATTAGCGGTGCGGGCCACTCGAGATCAAACTCGATCGTGCCGCTAGTGTTATGTATGGTAGCATACAATATCCAGGGCACTGGTGTTGTATTACATGTCCCTTGGGATAGCGCCAACCCTATTGGAAATGGGTAATATCTCGGGTAGACTAAACTGTTGAACTATGAATGTCACTCTATATCATATGCATGTATTATATATCTATATCACACATATGTAAAACTGTCATGATGGAACTATTGCTTTACTAAAAATTAGAGTTCATCACTAAACTGGCATGGACATTATTTGCGTTAATATTCACTAAGTCTTAAACTTACCCCCTTTTTTATTTATACCTTCCCTTATCATTACGAATATTTGCACGGTTTAGTTATCCTAGAAGAGGATGCCGTCGAAGCAGACTTGGGTGATTGCACAGGATCTGATTCGGGTCATTTTTAAGGAAATGGACCCAGTATTGTTGAAGTCTATGTGGGATGATGGAGGAACTACCCGTGCTGATATGATAGAGATCTTAATTTCTTTAGCTCTTCTTAAGCTTAGTGTTTGATCTGTATGATCTTTTGTTAGAACAATGTTATGATGTTATGTTGGGTTGTAATTCCTATTTTGATGACGGTCTGATGACCGGTACATTTGATGATTATCTATATATTATGAGGTTTTATATTTACTCTGGTGCATGTTGTGTAGATGTTAAATTTACTACTTTCCATTTCCTATAATTTTCGAAAGTCTTCTGCTGAGATTTTCTCATTTCGACAAAAAAAGCTGAAATCCCTGAGTCTTGTCCTGGGAAAGATAGGGCTGGGAGACGAACCAAGGGGTCAATTACTAGTTAATTGATTTGCCCATCGGGGTCGTTACACCATTGCAGCGTCTGTGGCCTCAGGCATGCTAATCTGCCAATTAACCAAGTTGCACTTAACGTGAAAAACATAATGACGAATTCCCATCTTCATGAAACATCCTCTAGAGTATGTGCTTCCATCCCATCAGGTACCTTGTTATCTCTTCCCATAATTCCCATCTTTTCCTAAAATAACTTTCTCACGGCTTCTCGACCGACCGACCGACCAATACAAGCGACCTTCTCCCTGTCACCTTCATGCCTCCTTGGACAAGAATCCTGTGCCCATCTCCTACATCCTCATGGATGTTTTCGTTTGTTTGGGTACAATGAACTTTGCCCTTATGCCAAGAAGTTGTTTGACCGAGCGTCAACCCATTTCCAATTTTCTTGTTTTTCACTGAGGACTCGTTTAGTTTATGGAATAGATCTTTGGAATGGAATAGTTATTTTTATGGAATTACTACTCTAATGTTTGGTTGCATTGTAGTGGGATTCAGATCCCTGACAATGTTTAAAAATTGCTAGGGTAATTGTTGTGTAAAATTTTAAAACCCGCAAGTGCACGAATCGTTTGCAATAAAATGATTGCAAGTACGAGATTGATCCCACAGGGAATTGTGTTTTAGAAAACAATTTTTATCTAAACTAATTAAAATCTTAACCTAGTCACAAAAATTGAGTATTTTTTAATTAAAATAAACAAACATAAATTGAAACAAGATGAAATTAATCAATGGACAGACACTAAGGTATTGGAATCAACCTTCACAAACTCATAGCAATAAATTTTATGTTCATCAATATTATCCAAAGTTTTCAACGACACATTTTATGTATGTTCTATTTTTGCTTAAAAGATGAATTAAATCATCCAAAGTAGTCATTTTTTGCACAAATCACAAAGGATACCCGATTTAAATTAAATCATCCAATGTATATGTGCTTTGCACAAATCACAAGGGATATCCAACTTAAACTGAATAATCCAATGTATCCGTTAAACGAATCACAAGGGATATCCAATAGTTAAACAAATAAACCAAGCAATCAATTAAAAGTGATCAACAATTAATTGAATATAAATAGAACAATAAAAAATACAATTCATATCATTGGAAAAAATATCAATTTACATGAAGAGTTCAGTTGCTAATCATCTATGAGGCTTCATCCTCAACCTTAGTTGAGAGTTTAGCCTCTCATGAAATTCAAAGAAAATGCAACAATATGGAAATCCATAGAAGTTGAAAAGCTTACAAAGAGAAAATTCAAATTGAAAGCCACCAAAAACTAGGAAACCCTAGCCTTTTTGCTCCTATTCTCTCAAAAATCGTCCTTCAGCAGCCGTCCTCCATTTTCTCTATCTTTCTCTTCTTTTTATATTGCATTCTGGGGGTTTTACCCTAAAATCGATGCTTAAGTGAATTTCTGCCAGATCAGTGCGCTTGATTGCACACTAGGTGCACTCGATCGCACTCAAGCATGCACTTTCCTCTTTTGGCGCAGGTGTGCGTGCGCAAATGGCTTGGTATTGGGCGCGGGTGCGCTCGATCCTATGACAAGTGCGCTCGAGTGCACTCATGCATGCGGTATTCGTCTCTGTGGTGCAATTGCGCTCGTGCGCTGCTGCACCTTTGCTCGAGCGCAGTTGTGCTCTAACGCCAGTCTGGTGCGCTCGATGCCTCTCCTTGGTGACTTTCTTCCAAAATTTGCATTTTTCATCTTTAAATCCCTAGTTTTTCTTCAACAACCTACAAAATACAAAAACACAAAACTAATACAAAACATCATATTATAATACAGCTAAAGGATTAGCAAATGCAAATTAAGGGGCTCAAATATGCAATATTTGGCAGTCATCAAACACCCCAAAACTTACATATTGCGAGTCCCTTAGCAATATAAAACTAAAAAAATAAAATGAAAACATGAAACATAAATCCTTTGTCGTGGAAGAGACGATTGCATTTAGCATATGCAATAAGTCTTTTAAACCCTAGGCATCCCTAGTGGACGACTGAAGTCTCGTGAGGGTTTAACAGAAATGATACCTACAAACATTGTTAGCACTATGTTTTTGAAAAGAATGAAGTTTCACACAAACAAATGGTTCTTATTCAGGAGCAGGCTTAAAAAGATGAAACTTCATCTTCAATATCTCTAGGACATCCAAAATAAATTTACTCATAAATGGACAGTTGAGACAACATATGTTTGAGTAAGTGCAAAGTGAAATTAACAGAAAATCATGTGGCTTCAATTTAATCAAAATTTGTGTACCTCAAAATTCATAAGAATTCCTATCAGATAAAGACAACCAAGGCTTAATTCAATATATGCATTTTTTTTTTTTTTTTTTGTGTGTAGGCTGTGCAATGCTTAGTTCCCTTAAGCTTGAATGAGTATTAGGCCAATGACTCCCAAACTAGATGGCTTTAGGGCACTAGATGTAAAAACATCCCTAATGGCTTATTAACTCAAGTAAAGAAGGCTACGAAGCCAAACTAGTCATACCATCAACCAAACTGAACTCCAAGCCTTTTTACGAGAACACTCAATGCTTAATAAGGCAAGAGATCCAGTTACTCAGTGCTAAACTCAAAATGATTTTGATTGATTTTATTTTATTTTATTATTTTTTTCAAGTCTATGTTATTCATCAACAAGTCATCCAACAAATCTCAAGATAAACATGATTCAGTTCAAATTTCATACCTCACACATTCTATGCTAATGTGATCATGATGATTCAACTCAAAACAAGTGACGTCTTTCTAGCCCAAAAATGAGTCAAAGGACTCAGATTCCTAATGATATGATGGTGTGTTTAAAACTTTAAGCAAGCCAATGAAATGCAAACAGTTACAGTTTAACTCAATTTTGCCAACAACATAGCACAACTTTTTTTTTTAAAGGAAATTAAACAAACAACAAAAAGATAACAAGAAACAAACAATAAGAAAATAACAAGAAATGGACAGCGGTCTTTCCATACCGCCAAACTTGAATCACACATTTTCCTCAATGTGGGTAGAAATACAATACCAAGAGGTGAGGAAGCCGGAGTGTGAAGAGGGAATGTCCCTCAAACATACTCGTAGAAACACCTGTTCTGAAAAATCACAGCAAAATAAAACAAAAATTAAATCAAATGACAAGAAATAAATGGAAGATGGGTTGCCTCCCACAAGCGCTAAGTTTATCATCTTCAGCCAGACTCTCTACGACAGATGATGATTAGTCTTGATAAGTAGGATCTTCCAAGAGCGTCTTTTCGATCTATGGGTTCATCAATTCCAAGAACGGTTTCAGCCGTTGACCATTTACCTTGAAAGTATTTCCATTCTTGAGATCCTTGATCTCGATGGCTCCATGAGTAGAAACTGTACGAACTATGAATGGTCTAGTCCATCGAGATTTAAGCTTGCCTGGGAACAAATGCAAATGTGAATTGACAGGACTTTCTGACCAGGTTTAAAAGATCTTCTCAGAAAGCTTTGGTCATTGGCCTTCTTCATTTTTTCTCTGTACAACTTTGCACAGTCGTAAGCATCATTCCTTAATTCCTCTAGTTCATTGAGTTGGAGCTTCCTTTGAAAGCCAGCCTTGTTAGAATTGAAGTTTAGCTGCTTGATGGCCTAATATGCTCGATGTTCCAATTCAACAGGGAGATGACATGCTTTACCATACACAAGTCGATAGGGAGACATGCCAATGGGGGTCTTGAATGTTGTCTGAGATGCCCACAATGCATCATTTATTCACATAGACAAATCCTTCCTTGTTGGGTTCACAGTCTTTTCCAAAATATGCTTGATCTCTCAATTTGAAATTTTTACTTGACCACTCGTCTATGGGTGATATGTTGTTGCAACCTTGTGGGTTATAGAATACTTCTTCATTAACTGTTCGAAAACCCGATTGCAGAAATGTTGTCCCCTATCACTGATAATGGCTCGAGGCGTGCCAAAGCAAGCGAAGACATTATCATTCAGAAATTGAACCATGACCCTATGGTCATTAGTCTTGCATGCAATGACCTCCACCCACTTAGAGACATAGTCAACCACGACTAGAATGTAGAGGTACCCACAAGACTTTGGGAAAGGTCCCATGAAATCAATGCCCCAAACATAAGCAATTTCCACAATCAAAATGGGATTAAGGGGCATCATGTTTCTTCAAGAGATACTCCCTAACTTTTGGCAGCGCTCACAGGCTACACAATAAGCATGAGAGTCACAGAAGATGGAGGGCCAATAAAATCCACACTGCAAAATCTTTGCAACAGTCTTTTTAGCACTAAAATGGCCTCCACAAGCATGATCATGATAAAAGGAGATGACATTGGCTTGGTCATTCTTAGAAATACACCTCCCAATTATTTGATCTTGACCGTACTTGAACAATTTCAGGTCGTCCTAGAAGAAGTACTTTGCCACAACTAGAAACATAGATTTATCTTGTCTTCCCTAATGCAAAGGCATTTGGTCGGTGACAAGATAGTTCACAATATCAGCAAACCATGGTGCAGGACTATGAGAGATGTGCATCAGTTGCTCATCAGGGTGTTAAGTACTAAAATATTCATATTTTCAGCCCTTAACTTGCATGTTTTAATCCTTTGGTTTTATTTAATTAGGTCATTTTAATTTATTTTTGTGTTTTCCACACATTTGTAGGCTTTTGGAAGAAAATGAAGTAAATCTAGAAGATTTGGGCTCAAAGAAAGAAGATGGGAAAAATGGGAGCCCCAGAAACTACGATCAATCGCAGGTTCCCTGTGATTGAGCGCAGTACCAGAGAAGATACTACACAAAGCAAGCCAGGAGCGATCGAGCGCATAACAAAAGAGGATCGATCACAGACTTATGATCGAGCGCACACGGGTTGCGATCGATCGCACCCGTGCACAGGAGACACTTCCAAGCTGCGGGCATGATGCTAATATTTCCATATTAGGGTTTCCAACTCCCAATTGTAATAGGTTTTGAAACCCTACGAAATTCTTAGGTTTACTAATTTGTCAAGGATTTCTAAAGCCTATAAATAGACCCTTAAGCCTCTAGAATAGAGAGGCTTTGTAAGGAGGAAAATAGGAGCTCTTCAAGTTCAAGTCTCGGGTTTATTCTTTTCCTTTCTTTTATTTTATTTTATGAAGATGTTTAACATCAACTTTATGTGTAGCTAATTTATTTAGTAGGGTTAGATTGAAACCCTAGTTATGTTTAGTTAATATTTCAATATTGGCGCCTTGGTAATGATTTTGTTGTGCTATTTAACTTGATTAACACCTGCTTGCATGAATTCCTCATATGTGTGTGCCTGATCAACATATGCATGTGGTATGGACTAGTTAGTTAAATCAATTTAGATGGCCGAGTCCTGGGTTTAATAAAAGTAACAAAAGAATCCACACCGCGGTTCTTGGGTTAATCAACATGGGGAACCGGGAGTATACGCCCATGCCCTAGGCCTCATGTGTTTGTCGATTTCCATAGAGTATATGCTTTCCTAAGGAACAACTTAGTATACACCATGCTAAATCCCTTAGAAAAGAAAAGAGTTAGAGTATACGCCATGCCTAACTTGTTGCTTAGGGAGATCTATAGCTTAAGGAGTATATGCCATGCCTTTAGGTTAACAAACATTAAATATGCATAACATGATCAAAGCATTGATATATTGTTATATTAGCTGAATATAATTAGTGGTGGATATCAAAGCCCTACCTTTTATTATCATCGCTTCAATCTTTGTTTTACTTAAGGAATTTATTTTTAAGCAAAATTCAGCAATCCTCGTGGGAATGATCTTGTACTTGCACCATAAACTACTATGTTGACCTTGTGTAATTGTAGGTAAAATGTACCATTATTTACTTACTAATTTAGGTAGATATTTGGCACAACAAGTTTTGGCGCCGTTGCTGGGGATTGTTTGATTTTGTTTGGAATTTCTTTCCTTTAATTTATTTTTGTTTTAAATTTTTTGTTTTTATAGTCTTTTCCACAGTTTCTGTGCCTCTGGAGGTGCGATCGATCGCCCCACCGGGGCGATCGAGCGCACTAGTACGATTGAGCGCACCTCACGGTGCAATCGATCGCATATCCAGATAACAGCACAGTACTGCGATAATTATACATCTGATTTTTTTTTTCTTTTGTTTTATTCAGGGTCAGTTGAGTCTGCATCTTTGTAAGTTTTATTTTTAATTTTGTTTTGATTTTCCCTTTTTTATTTTTATCTGTTGTTATTTTTACTTTCACACATGTGGGGCGGCACTTCAACACCCCATGGACCATGTTCTTTATGCCATGACCCTTATCACCATGTTAGAGAATGTCTTATAATGAGACAAAATTCTAACAAAATTAATGGGCATAAGAACACATCATTCTCTAGACCGAGGACCAACCGCTATTTTGATTCCTATAACCCGTCCTGGAATTCAAGCACCACAACTTCATAAAGAGGAGCCATCTCCACAGTTCTATGGTGAATCATATTCATGTCTTAGTCCCAGTTTGAGGTAATCCATTTTCAAGATAATAGCTCAAGAAGAGGAGCCATCTCCCATATGTGATCATTTGGACTCTTCTCCACATCAACAATATCAAGAAGAACCACTTCGTCCAAAAAGGTCTACCTTACAAGAAGCAGTTCAACCAGCCCAAGACCTAGAAAGGGAGGGCCTGAAGAGTCTTCTACGACAATTTGTGACTTCATAACAGCAATCTACAGCTGATCAACAACAATTCAATACAAAGATTGATCAAGCCATTCAAAGACTAGAAGTACAAATGGGACAATTGGCCAAGAGCGGAGTACATTCCACATCAATAGGCCTCACCAATACCAAGAAGAAGAGTGTCAAAGGCAGTTGATGGAACACCCCAATGAGCAGTACATGGAGGAAGACTGCACCTTCTATCATGAGCAAGCAATTACCACATTGAGGAGCGAAGAGGTGGCGAAAAATCAAGTGGAAGAGGAGAAGGAAGAGCAAGCCGAAGTTCCACAAGAGTCACATCAGGGAAAAGAAGAGAGCACTAAGACTTCTTCAACATCAGCTCCTATTCCTGAATTCCTAAGGATCCAAGAGAGAAGTCTGTTGGGGCTATGCGATGAGCAAATTGAGGACATCAAGATAGATGAATTCCTTGAGTATTATCCAGTTTATGATTCCCTCCCGGATGAGAAACTGTTGGAGAAAACTCAAAGTGGTCCTCCCCGATCTATAGACACTCAGAAGCATCTTGCAGCAGAAAAGATTCATTCCCTTTGGTGCAAGAGAAGGAAAGATTGGTGCTTTAAGTTTAAAGTGCCACAGTCTAGCTGAAGACGTTAAACTTAGCGCTCATGGGAGGCACCCCATAGCATATCCTTTGTGTTTTGTTGTTTGTTTGACTTATATTTTGTTTGTGTTTTCCTTTGTGTTTTGTTTTACTTTGGTGTTTTAGTGTTCAAGTCTTTTGTCATGTTTTTACATTCTGTTACTGCGATCGATTGCAACCTGCATGCTATCGAGCGCAGGTCTCCACTTGTGGTTTCATTGCATTCTGTTACTGCGATCGAGCACACCCTGAGTACGATCGAGCGCAGTAACCGACTTTTGGCTGTTGTACATTCTATTAGTGCGATTGAACGCATCTTATGTGCGCTCGAGCGCACATCACCCACACATGCACAGCCTTGCGCAAGTGCGATCGAGCGCACCATGCGTGCGATCGAGCGCACTTGGGCAGCATCCCATAGTTATATTTTTATTTTGTTTTGTTTTGTGTGTTTTAAGTTAATCTTTTTATTTATCTTTAGTTTTGTCTCTTTTTACTTGCTTTTGTGTTTTCTTATTTTGCAGGGACAAATGTGCTTCACTTCAAGTTTGGGGGTGTGCTATGAGCCATGCTTCCCAAGATCATGTTGACCATCTCTTGGGTACACTCTTTCCTTTACTTAGACACATTGGGGACAATGTGTCGTTTAAGTTTGGGGGTATGGGCATACATGATTGATTGTTTACACACACTTTGTCCCAATTTCATGTTAATTGTTTGTTTTGTGTGTTTGTTTGTTATTGAAAAAAAAATAAAATTTATGCATGTTCATGTTTGCCTTTAAATTTTAGGCTGATCTAAAAGAATTGTGGCTTGAATTTATTAGTGAGCTTAGCATTTTGAACACATGATCTGATGAGTGAATCTGTTAGTTTGGTTACTTGTTTAGGACAATTGAAAAATTACATATTTGATCTGAGCACTCAAGCACATTAGTACATAATTTGTGAGGTATGACATGAGGTCTGATATATGTGTTTCTGCCTCTTGGATGAAATTGGATGACTTATTAAATGACACTATGGCATATGTAGTGATGAAAAAAAAGAAAAAAAGATGTGAAATAAATGATCATTGATGGCTTTTCACTGAGTAACTGGACCTCTTGCCTCAAAGCATTGAGTATTCACGTCAAAAGGTGAAAAATGTTGATTTGATCAATGTCATGGTTAGTTGGTTTTGTAGCCTTTTTGACTCGAGTTAGTAGGTCCTTAGGGGTGTCTCTACACTTAATGCCCTAAAGCCACCTGGTTTGGGAGCCATTGACTTAACACTCGCTACAAGGGTCAATTAGAAAGCTTAAGGGAACCAACATTGCACAACCTGACCAAAAAAAAAAAGAATAGAAAAAGAAATATGCCATTGTGTCATTCTAATAGGAATTTTAGTGAATTTTGAGATAAAGAGACATTGCATATTGGAAAGATTTGGAAGCCTCATAATTTTGTACTAATTCACTGTACACAAATTTCAAACTTGTGATGATTTAGCATGTCCTTTGTAAGTAATTGCACTTTGAGATTCCAATTCATTGTGAAGATGGAGTTCATCTTTTTAAGCTTGCTTATGAATGAAAATCATAATCTTGAAGTGATGCTTTAATTTTTGGAATAACATGGACTTTTGCATAATGTTTGTGGGTAACATTTCTGGAAAACCCTCACGAGACTTCACTCGTCCACTAGGGAATTCCTAGTGGTTTAAAAGGCTTGTTGCATACGCTAAATGCAATCGTACATCCCACGAAAGATGGATTTATCTTTTGTTTTCTGTTTTTCCATTCTTGTTTTTAGTTTTGTATTGCTAAGGGACTAGCAATATGTATGTTTGGGGGTGTGATAAGAGCTAAAATATTCATATTTTCAGTCCTTAACTTGCATGTTTTAATCCTTTGGTTTTGGTTAATTAGGTCATTTTAATTCATTTTTGTGTTTTTCATACTTTTGTAGGCTTTTGGAAGAAAATGAAGTAAATCTAGATGATTTGGGCTCAAAAGAGAGAAGATGAAAAATTGGGAGCTCTATGAACTGCGATCGATCACAGGGTACTGCAATCGAGCACAGTACCCGAGAAGACAAAGCACAATTAATGGCAGGAGCGATCGAGCACATGACAGAAGAGGATCGATCGCAGAACTACGATCGATCGCACCCGTGCGCAGGAGACATATCAAATGGCGGCCAGATGTCATTCTTTCCATATTAGGGTTTTCCAACTCCCAATTGTAATAGGTTTTGAAACCCTACGAAATCCCTAGGTTTACTACTTTGTCAAGGACTTCTAAAGCCTATAAATAGACCCTTAAGCCTCTAGAATAGGTATGCTTTGTAAGGAGAAGAAGAGGAGCTCTTCAAGTTCAAGTCTCGGGTTTATTCTTTTCCTTTCTTTTCTTTTCTTTATGAAGATGTTTAACATCAATTTTATGTGTAGCTAATTTAATTAGTAGGGCTAGATTGAAGCCCTAGTTATGTTTAGTTAATATTTCAATATTGGCGCCTTTGTAATGATCTTGTTGTGCTATTTAACTTGATTAACACCTGCTTGCATGAATTCCTCATATGTGTGTGCCTGATCAACATATGCATGTGGTATGGACTAGTTAGTTAAATCAATTTGGATGGCCGAGTCCTGGATTTAATAAAAGTAACAAAAGAATCCACACCGCGGTTCTTGGGTTAATCAACATGGGGAACCGGGAGTATATGCCCATGCCCTAGGCCTCATGTGTTTATCGATTTCCATAGAGTATATGCTTTCCTAAGGAACAACTTAGTATACACCATGCTAAATTCCTTAGAAAAGAAAAGAGTTAGAGTATACGCCATGCCTAACTCGTTGCTTAGGGAGATCTATAGCTTAAGGAGTATATGCCATGCCCTTAG